>NW_008824370.1:168271-174246 GCF_000699105.1 Pygoscelis adeliae
GCCGGTGGCAGGGAGGGCGGCCTGGGCGCGCTGACCCCCCCATCGGCGAGGAGGCCGGAGGGGTGTCCAGCAGAGCCGTGCTTGGCACAGGGTGGACGTTATCCAAAGTAAACGGCAAAGGGTAAACTGGGACCTCAACGTGCTCATTTTTGTTAGATTTAAGGCACGTGAACTCTGTGGCACGAGCGACTTCCTTCTCACATTTATTCAGCGCTTGGGGTGGGAGGACAGCGACATTGGGGAACTGCTAAAATACCAGTGATAAGTAACAGTTTCGTGGCAGATTTCCCGAGGTGCTGGCTAAAACCCATTCACTTTTTTTTTTTTTTTTTTCTTATTTATTGCTAGACTGCTGTTCAGCCAGTTTCAATCATGGAGCAGATAAGCACTAGGGCCACTGTAAAGGGAAAGCCTAAGAGGGAGAAAGAGTCTGCAGCAGCAGCACCGGCTTAGACAGGCTTACACTGACTTACTCTCGGAGCGTCCCACCTGCCTCCTAGAGAAGTTTACCTGCCGAGTTACGTGATGGAGAAGCTGGTTTTCACTCCTGCGAGCAGTAACCTCCATCCTAACATCAGCCATGTGAGCTTGGCCGTAAAGCCTCTTCATTGGGCTAAAACAAAGTTTTGTTGTCTAATTTTGTGGGAAGACGTGTGCATGTTTCTGTGTGCTTCCTTGATAAACTGCATCACGACCCAAAGGTACAAACTGGGGGTAATTCTGTCAAAACCAATAGAATTGTTTCAGATTTACATTATTTTAGAGGAGAATCTGCCTTACTAACTTGAACAGATACAGAGAGAGTGATCCTTTCACCACTACAGATGAATTTGCGTCCTTTCCTTTGGCTGTATGTCCAACATACTGATAAATTTTAAAACTCATTTAAAACTCCAATACTTGCCTATCCTGCAATATGACTCTTGGAAATTGCCTCTGAGAAGAGAGAACTAGAGATCTTGCATCTGTGCTGACTTTATGCCTATGACCGACTCCTGTTCAGAGTAAAGGTGTGTGTTTCGATATTAATTTAAGTCTTTCAGCTATTGTTTTGATACTTCTCAGATGTTGTAAGTACTTCCACTACCCTTTTTATTCACAGTTAATTTTCTTCTGCTTGACAAGCCGGTAATGTATGTGTGGCTGCAGCTATGCGAGACCCCTTGGCAATAAGATTAAAGGTGATTTGTATTATGGGACAAAGGATGTCAGGCAAAAAATGTCAGGTATTTTTTATTCAGGTTATTTTTCTTCTATTTTCATCATGCCCCTTTTCTGGCAAGAAGCAGCTATAAGCTCGGTGGGGTTTTTTTTTCATTTGTTTTCTTTGTTAACTTGTCCTACACATTTAGTAAGAAAGAAAAATGTATTAGGATTTTCTGAGACTGTAAGTAGGACCAAAGTAGATGTGTCTCTTATGCTGGACCTCTGTGGAGACCTCACCAACATTTCATATGATCATGGTGGCAAAATTGGCTGGTGAAGAAAGTCCTCAACAATAGGAAGACTAAAGGGCTTGTTCTCTTGATGTGTCTGTATTGTGACAGCTATATGACTGGACATAACATTAATATCAAACAAGTAATGTAGCATATCATAACAAAAATTCTTTAGATACAGTATGCCGAGAGCCTGTAATAAATAACAATCAATATTACTGAACAGTTAATATTACAATTCGTTATTTGTGTTAGTGTAGCACCTCTGCACCCTAATAATGGGCCACAGCTGCAGTTAGCAAGGTGCAGTACAATCCAGACAAGGAGATTGTATGGCTTAAGCATGAAGAAACAGCACATGCCAGGTAATCAAGGTGCAAAGGAAAAAAAAAGACAGGGGGCTGATGCTGGTTAGAGCAATAGGTGATGGTCCTACCGCATCGTTAGCCTACCATGGCATTACTGCGTTGCGTTATGCTACTGTTTGGAAAACTATTTCTGACCGTGTGTAGCAGCTGTGTCATGACACAGACAGGGTATCTGAGGGAAGGCCTGGCATTTGATCTTTACTTTGATATCTCCTGACAATTTACACAAGCTGAGGACATGCCCCAGGATATTTTTGGTTTAACGTTGTCTAAACACAAGAGCTTTTATAATTAATTTCCTCAGCTTGTCTTGAAACAAAAACAGGGAGGACTTTAAGCCCTGATGGGTATCCAGCTCTGCAGCACATTTGCGAGGGGTGGGGAGGGTGCTGGTCCTGTGCTCCTCCGGACTTCTGCAGAGAAAGCTGCAAAGTGGTATTTTCTCCAGGAGAAGAATTTAATCTGCTCAGCGTGGAGGGCTGGGCCTTCTGAGCTTTCGGCCTCTACGAAACAGCTAATCACAGGCCCACAATTTCTAGCCTTTTAAGCGCCTATATGCTCCTGGACCATATTTGGGCAATAAAGGTAGTGCAGAACTCGAGAACGCTGCAGATCTGATCCTCTCCAAAGCTCCGGCCTTGCTGGAGATACTGTGCTGCGCAGGGCCAGCGTGTCGTTTTTGCACGGCTCCTAAGCAACCCGAGTAAATAGAACATTTCGCAACCTTAACCACAGCGGTTGCTACACTTTCATCTATAATTATCTTTTGCATCAGAGCTCTCAAGAGCAACCGGCCTACCAGATTTTGCAGGATATTTTGCATTCAGCTTCAGTTTCTCTGCCTTTTCTCTTGCATGGCCAGTCAGGATAATATTCCCCAGACAAGAGGAGAAACATAAATACCCTGCAGTCTAGAGGAACGTGCAATATGCTGTAAGCCAAGAAATGTTAGCTCGCAGCCTCGCTCTTCTGATTGCTGTTTATATTCTGCACGCTTCAGAGCTTTGTTATTTGAACAAGGCCTTATAACTTGCCCCAAAAGGCAGCCAAATATAATTCTTGGTGTTCGGGAAACCTAACACACAAATTATATTTAGGAAAAGAGCGTATGACTCCAGTAGAACGAACTAAGACTCTTCCCCTCCTCCCTTCAGTGTTTCTCAGAATTAATGTCAAAACCGTAGCTTGGCGATCCTGGTAGAACGTCTGTTCTAGGCACTGGATCACACTTCATTTCTAAGCCAAGAATAGAGCCCAGCATTCTTGATCGTCGACGTCCTATTTCTGGTCGTGCAGCCTCCTAGCAAAGCGTGTGCCTAATCCCGCTCTAGGTGGGGATCTTCGTAAGGCCCAGGCTCGTTCCTCCGGTTCCAGAACTGGGGACCTTCGGGATCTGAAGCCCGAGATGCTCGTTGCACTGAGGGGCTGAAGACACAAGTATCTGTACTCTGCCCAGGTCTTCGCTGCAGTGATCTTTGGATTTCTGACAAAAAAATCTGGTTTTTATGCTTTTTCACTGAACTTCGAATTCAGCATCAAAACTTCCTCAGAGCAGGGTTCAGCGCTTCAAAGAAACGAACGAAGCCTCGCTAGCTAGTAGTACAGCAAGTCACACAACAAAACATGATTTAATATGTCCTGACTGCTTGATGTGTAAATCAAGTTATTTGAGTTAAAGAGCGGCAGCTTTTCAAGTTCAGAGGTGTATGTTAACGACATAGTTCTGGTTGTGAAATACATGCTCAATGCGTAGAAGAAAAGCGAGGCAGCGTTCACCAGCCTTGTAGTCCAAAGACTGGAAGTTTGCATACAGGGCGAAGATGCAATTACACATGCTAATGCCTGGGGCGCAAGCCCGATGAAAGCAGGGCTAACCGCCCCGGGACTGGACGTGGCGTTGCTCTGAAGCCGTGGCTTTAGGTACAGGTCCGCAACAGCGCAGGTTAATGAAATCGCAGTGCCAGGCTGTCCTCCTCGGGAGCAGCGGGGTGAATTCTTCTCGTGCCCTTCGAGTGCCTGTTTGGCCACCTGCGAGGATGAGTTTTATACATTGCGTGCTCACACAGTTTGGATTGTTTCTAAATTGTCCGTATCCATTATTGTTAGCGTCAACAATATGCTAAATGACGTACAAATTGGCACGATGACAGCTTTGCTATCTGAGAGAGCTTGTGGCTGGGCTGCTACTCCACAAGACTTTTTGACACAGCACAATGGCAGACTCTGCTGCTTAATCTCTCTCCAAGGCAGGGAGAACTGAGGTCACCGGCCAGAATAGCGGCTCCATCCCAGCGCTTGAGTTACTGTTAATTTAAGCAGAGCTGGCACTGTTGTACCTTGCTCCTTCTTTCTGTTCATTCCGTGTGACTTCTGAAATGACCCGTGGGGAAACCAGGCTGATAGAAAGCACCATGTAAACAGCAAAGCTGTTTCTTATTCGCAGGCATTAGGATTTAAAAGTAAATTCGCGTTTTTGTAACCTGGTGAGATCACCGTGCTAGTTTAGTACAAAATGCTAAAAATCCTTAGGCATTTTACTATAGAGTTGTGAAAGAGGCAGTGCTTTTCTGAATATATTTTTGCTGTATTGGAGACTAAATGATCGTGAGATCATTCAAGATGCATGTTTTCAAGTACACATTGGACCGAATATGGACAGCATGAATTTCAATCAACGATTGCCCTGGGAATGCTAAAACCGTTGGAAGAAGGACACTAAATGATCGGCTTCTTCCTGTTTAGGAAAGCTGAAACATTGGTGAGAGGACAATAACATGATAATATTTTTCATGACTTACGTCCCGGTGTGGATTTTAACAACAGCAAAGGATGCGAAACCTCAAATTACTGAATTTTCGTATGTGCACAAGTAGGCAAACACCGATTTTTGTATCTGTTTGAACAGGCAAGAGGTCACACCTGTATTCAGCATCTGCATGTCAGCACGAGCAGCCACGGGAGAGACCGGCGGTTTGTTCGCAGTCGAATAGAGCTGCCCTTGTAAAACCACCAGGGTCTCAGCCCCGCGGGTTATTTTCCCTACTTAAGTGGCTCTCCCTGCTCTTGTTCCTGCCTGCGTCCTGGCCAGGGAGAGGTGAGCTGGCAGCCCGAGCCTGTCCTCGCTGCCAAGCCCAGAGAGTTCAGCTGTATTTTAGCGCGTTTCGTAGAGCTGGAGGAGGAAAAGAAGGAAGCTGTTCCGAGACTGGTACTCTAGAAATCAGCTGGAGAAGGCAGGGTCTACAGCCCCGGCTCGCCTGCTCCACACGGGGAGATGAACGCACTCTGGAGACGGCTGGAGGACTTGGGAATTTGCTTGGGTGGCCGTCGGCGTGTCCCCGGAAGCCACAATATGCCGCAAAAAATGCTTTACGATCTCATTACCCTCCAATAGACAAAACAGAGAAATGAAACTTCTTTTTTTTTTTCCTTGTTAATGGCCGACAAAGCGTTAATTACCATACCGCATACCATTAAAAGTCTTGGAGCCCTTGTCTTCAAGCCCTTACCGTGAAAAAACAAGCGTAAACTAGAAATGTTGCCCATTTAGTTATGGGTGAAATTTTTGGTGGCATTTCTGTGGCAAAACCCCCAAACTCTATAGTGTAAACAGGGCAGTATAAAGCTGTTTTATTTTTTCACATGCCTTGCTGGCAAAATCGACATTTTCCCTTGTTACCATCTCCATCCACTGGGCATGGCTGCCACCACGGCTGTTCCAGCAGGCGCTTCCACGGCGGATCTGTCCGTAGGTTCTGAAGCAGACATGTATGCGTTAAATTTTAACCATGTATTAATATTTGCAGGGTCAAGGCCTCGGTGAGACTTGCGAAGAAGACGAGACATAGTGGTAAATCTAACGGCAGGAATTCACTTTGGAATTAAGAGAAGAATTGGATCCGTTCCTGCTGGGTTCCTGTATGATGTTGGCACTTGGAAGGCAGTTTATTCACGTAGGAAGACAAATCTGGGCAAGGCAACAATGAAATCTACTTAACCCAGCGAGCAAGCATGACTAAGAGGGATCTTTCTCCCCAGTACTGTTTCCTTCTATCTTCTGGGTCATCCCTTTTTCCTCTTTCTCCTCATTTTCCCCATCGCGCTCCCTCCCTTCTCCTCCGCACTGACCCCCACCTCCCCGGACACCGTGGAGCACGTCACCCCAACGTTA
>NW_008824370.1:175378-194785 GCF_000699105.1 Pygoscelis adeliae
CCAGCGACACCCCCTCCCCCCCCCCCAGACCGCCGGGAGGAATCGGGCCCCGGTCCCGTAGCGCTGCCTGGGCTGCAGGGCCGCGTCCAGCTGCCCCTGGCTTGTTTTGTACTGTTTTTCGGGTTTTTTAAATAGCCCGTGGCCCCGCTGGCGCTGGCCGCGCCGCCCCTCTGGCAGCTCTGATTGCAGAGGTCCATTTTTGAGTCCTTGCTCTCGGCCGTGCTGGAGTCCCACCGTGTCCTTTCATGCGATATCTGGGTTAAATCGGGCTTTCTGCACGTGTAAGAGAGATCAGAGTTTGCTTTTTCTTTTTTTTTGGGGTGGGGTGGGGGGTGTTTGACCTGGTGAAGATGGGCAGTGGGAACGCGGGTTTCCAGGTTTTCGTGACTCATGCCTAGCCAGTGGTTAATTGCTGAAGCTGTCGGGAGAGGTGGTGTTGGCAAGGTCAGGGGCGGGGGTCAGCCTCCTGGGGACCCGCTGGCTTTGGGTGTGCAGGGCCTGGAGCCTGAGCGAGGGACCCCACCGGCTTCACCCGTGCAGTCTGTGAAAATGAATGTCACTGTGCTGGTGTTATTAACGTACAGAAACCGGGGTAGGAGTCGTAGCCACAAATGGAATCACTGCAACATGTAATCTTACAGAAAGACGACTTCTTGACGAGTCTGACGAGGGCTCCCTTCCTCATTTGAAGGCCTTGTTTTGCACTAGTTTAAAAAAAAAAAAAAAACCAAAACAAAAAACAAACAACGTAGGAAGTAAAAAAGGGAAACTGAGAGAACTTGGAGGGACCCGAGGTATTTTTCATATCTTGACCTCCCACTTAAAAATTAGTATTTTAAAAACTGAAGCTTGTTTTCATAACGTAGTTTATTTTCTCTCTCAAAAAACAAAGGAAAAGTTGTGATTCCGGTCCTGTCCAGAGCTACACATGTTTGAAGCCAAGCATGTAATCACTTACTAGCAGATTTTTGTTACAAAGCACCGTTTTAAGAATGATGGGAGAATAAACATTTATGATTTCTCTTCTTACTCTGACACTTAAAAGCAAACAGTCTGCCAAAATACTTCAGTGGTAAAAAAAAAATCTGGTGGATGGTAGTATAGCAATTTCCATAGCAACCAATGGTGATATCATGGTAAGCAAAGTTAAATTTTGGAACATGCAATAGGAACACATAATGATCTGTACTGGTTTGAGTGATAACAATAAACATTTGCCCAGGAGAAGATGACTGAGGGTTGGATTAAGAACAAAATGGTTTGAAATTGAAGGCTTGCTTTGTTTTTCGTGTGTTTGATGTGCAGACATTTCTGGTGACTTTTGTACTTTGTATTATGTTGCAAATCCAGAGACCTAGGACAACGTCCTGTCTAGAAATCGTGGAAAATTTGTGGCGCTGCAGCAGCTTTCTGGGAAGAGCTCGGTCTGTAGCAGAACAGTATCAGACAGGTGGAGCAGAAAACAGCGTTGATGTTTTGGGAGGTTCCTGCAAACCTCAGACTGTGAGAGAGTGACTGATGTTGAGCATTTGTTCTGGGGATGACAGGGAACGCTGAAGCATCCTTCTTCTGAACCTGGTATTCGATGAAGTCTTGGTTGTGTTGTGGGAGGGACAGGTTGAATTTCAAAGTTCATAGTTCAGAAATTAGAGACTGTCAGAAGTGATTAACAAAGAGAAAACTGTCTTTAAGAGCTTACGTTTTGGGTTTTTTTCCGAGTAAGCAAGCATCCTCAGCCTGTGGGCTTAAATTATTTTTAGAAAACTCCAGGCCGCTGTCACGAGCGGCGTAGCCTGTTTTGCAGTGCTTCCCTGTGGGGGAAGGCTAACGCCCTTGCAGCCCCCCCTTCTGCAAGGGGGTGCTGGTGGAGCTGAAACGGTGGGCAGTGCTTCTGAGTGGGGCTCCCCCCCCCACCCCTGACTCACAGTTTGCTGGTTGGACTGGGAGTCAGCTGGAGTGAATTAAATTCTCGCTCTCCCCAGATAGTGCGATCCTGAGCTAGAAGGAGGAATCACTTAGTTACGCTTCCCCTCCTCTTTGGTAGGGAGATATCCCAGGCATCACTGATCGTGTTTTTTTTCCATGCTCTGTGGAAGGAACACTTCATTCGTGTTCTCCCCTGAGTTTTACTGGCTATCGGCTAAGGTGTCAAAGGGAAACCAAAACTGTTTTCTTCCTGAGGTGCAGCAGGGCATTAGTGGTACAGAAGAATTTCAGCAAAGAAGGGTGTTATGTTTGAAGAGAGCTCGGGGCTGGGGGAACAGGATGAGCTTTCTTATTCTGTGTTTCTGATAACAACGTGTGTAGAAGTGTAAGTATAAAAGCTGTAGATTATATGTTAGGGAAAATTACTTCACATACATAATCAAGTAGTATGTTTTCTTAACACAGTGGCTTGGAGTCTGAGGTGTTAGTGCCTGAAGGGCAATAGCTAGAACCATGTAATAAGCTCAGCCATAAAAATGGGCGAACTGGAATGCCAAGAAATAGAAGAGTATCTTGTTATAGTAGATGTTTCTGAAACAATAGTAGAATGGCAAGAATAACTGGGAAACTTGGGTGTAAATGACACAGGAAAAACGGATGAGGTCAGTGAGTTGAGAGCAAAGCAGGAGCTGAGTGGTTGGCAGAACTTTTGAGAACTATAGGGACGAATATTTGTGGGAGGTCTTGTTGTTTTGCTAGATGTAAAATTATTGAAAAACTAATTGAGGAGAGCAGAGTTAATAGACTGTATTAATGAATGATGTCAGCTCTCCATCTCAGCAGTCAAATATAGAGCCACAGTTCAGAGCAGCAGTCTTTTACTCTTAGCCCTATTTATAGGGTTACACAGTTCTGTTCTTAATTATGTTTTATGGGCTGGGGAATCGGTTTGACTGTTTGTTAGCTCCTTTTGATGGAAAATCTACAGATGTCAGTGGATTTATATAAGGATCAGGGAAAGAATGTGGCCTCTGTGTGACCAATAGTAGCAACAAAGGAACTTAAGTGTTGTCTTTGATTCAATATTATTAGAAGCAAAAGTATGTTGTGTTTTCTGTCCGCTGCTGTGTTTCTAGGGCACTTGTTTCTTTAATTGTGCTTTTCTCTTTTCCTCTCCTCCCGCCATCCTCCCCTCCCCCTGTGATGGACTTCTCTGCTCCTTGTTCTGATCTGCTAAATCAGTCAGCAGTGCAATAACCAATATTGACATTGTTATTACATGCCTTGGCTATTTTTACCTGCCTGTTAACTCTGGTATGGGGGGAAACCTGGGCAAATAAGTATTAGTTATCTTGGGAGATGAAGCTTTCATAGCCAAGGTTAAAAATCTCAGACTAAAAAAGCTTGTATTTCTGTGGAGTTTGAATGCCACACACATCTCGTACACGGTGTTCGGATCAGGTCTGCAAATGGGAAGTTTGACATTGCTGGCTGAATTACCAGTGACGTTCTCTCTTTTTGCTTATTAATGCCATTTAGTCCTAGATAAAGCTGAGACAGTGCAAGTAGTTACAATAATAAATGGCTGCATAGAAATGCCTAAAGCCTAACTAAAATTGTCATCTTTGGCAGGGGTCACTTCAAACTAAACACCATGTGGGACTGAGCTTTGGAAAGGGGGTTGTCAGCAAAATTAGGATGAGCTAGCTTAGGAGAATGTAGTGTCAAAAGAAGGAAGTTAAAATCATTAGCCTGAGCATGGAAGCTCTGCAGCTGTTGAGCTGTGACTGCTGACTGCTACTAATTTTCCCTCTCAATTTCTCTTCCTTTGTGTCTACCTGTTTCTCATTCTGTGCATGAATTGTAAGCTCTCTGGGGCAGTGGCCATGCCTTAGGCATGCGTGGTGCCTGGTACAGGGGCAGCCTGTCCCTGAAGTGGTGCCTCTGGATGTCACTGCATTGCAAGTACCGAATTTCTTACTGTTGTGTCAATGTCGTGTGCTTAAGGACGCAATCTTATCTGGACAGAAGGGGAAACCGGAAGGCATGAGAAAATAACATTATGGTTAAATGGCAAAGTTCAAGAAGTTATTTGAGGCAAACAGACAGAGCTCGGAACTATTTCCTTACCTAGGCAAAATACGAAACTTTCACCAGCTTTTGTTTTGGTAGGTGGCATGGTAGGCCATCTACGTGGTTTGCAAAGAAAACTTGCCAAACATATTGATTGCTTGAATTCAAGGTTTGTGTTCAGTTGGCAAATGTTTCTGCTGTTCTTTCCAGTATGCCTATGCTAGTTGTCTGTCTTTTTTTTTAAGTTTTATTTCAGTTCTTCAGTTTGTTGCTATTCAGAGCATTGTGGCCTGCAGTGACACTGATAACTATTAAGTCACTTTGATTCTGATTTTGTTTGGCAGAATTAGGAGCAATAGCAGCAAAGCAGAGACTGGCACTGCTTACTGGGAGAAAGACAAAAAAATGCGAAGACTACAGTAGTGGAGATGGTCTTTCTTGCTGCAATCTCGAGGAAGGAAGAAGGAAATAGAACACAAGATATTTCAGTTTCAGTTTTGCCTTTGATTTTTCTATGGTAGACTTAATTATGTTAGCTGAGAAAATGCATGATGGGGTATGCCTTGACATTTTGTGATAAGCGACTTAGATTCTCTTCTGCGTAGCAATTTCTTCCTTTCTTTTCATTCCTCATAATCTAGCAAAACCTACGGATTGTTTCAGCTTCTTACTTTCATACGCAGCAGGGTGGGATGAGAAAGGTTGTGTTTCTTTAGCTGTTTACTTTTAATTTTCTTCCTTCAGAAGATCCTCTGGTATGCCATTTAATATAATACTTTTCCGTTAAGAGGGATTTCTTCTTTCTTTAGAGGGATAATTGAGACTGTAAGCTAACAGGTTGAAAACTGTATCCCATCTCCCTGAGCCAGAGGACTAAGGGCGCAGTTCCACAGCGACATCAATGGGCCTGAGTCCAGGCTGCCATGTGTTGGCATTCGTATTGTGTGGTGCGCCGCCTCGGAGAGCTGAGCGGGCTGAACGCTAACCCTGCTTGGAGGGAGTAGTTTTCAGCTGGATCAGCTCCCTCAACCAGCTGGATGTGTAGTTGCATAAGCAGCGCTGACACAAGGGAGGATGCAGGAACGTGTGACCCGGGAAGGAGAAGAGCAAAAAGAGCAGGTCTCTCGCTGCCTGGATTTAAATAGGGTGTGGTTCAATTTCACTGATCTAAGTTTGCAGTGCAACATCTTCCTGGTTTGTCCCTCTACGTCAGTGCTGGTCCCATACTTACAGGGAGCCAGTCTGTCAGAAGACTACCACCCCTTCCCCTCTTCATTTTCTGCTGGTTTATTTTATTTAACAGGCATGGTAGGAGCAGATGAGCGCCGCTGCTGGAACGTTTGCCGGACAGTTTAAAAGTGAAGGGGTTGGGAATAGTGGGGCTGCAGCAGTGTTAGCAAAAAAGTCATGGTTCCATGTTAGATTAAATCAAACTAAGCCTCTTGAATAGAATATCCAGGTCATCCTCAGAGTCCCAGGACCTCAGCTCCTGAGCACCCGATTAATGGTCAACAGATGCTCAATCAGCACTCTATTTAACAAATTGGAAAATACTAAATGACGGATTTCAACCTAGTTCTGTTGCATGTTATCCTTTTTTTTTTTTTAATATGGAAGATTGTTTTTCGTAGTGGTCAGTTGTTTTTTACTACTTCTGCATTCTCCCAGTCCTTTACTATATTACTTTTTAATATTACATTGTCCATGGTATATCCGAAATTTTATCTTTTTAATTTTCTTCCATGACTTTCTAAGCCCTTTTTTTCCCTTAACATTGTGTTTCAGACTCTGCCTTCACTTTCAAGGGGCTGGAGACCTCTCACCGAAGTTCACATATCTATGATGTAAATGCCTACATCTGAGGTAATCTTTTAGGATTCCTTTTTTAGTCAATGGAGAGAAACAGATGCTTATTTTCTTCTGGTGGAGAAGTCTGAAATAGAGATGAGTTTTGCTGTAGAAGTGCTCATTTCTCTCCTACTGCAAAGGGAGTCTGGGTGACTAATTCAGATTAGTCATCCATAGTATAAATATCTACATGTTAGGTGAGACAGATCCAATTGCAGAAGACTCAACTTGCTAGGCAGAGATTCTGGTGGGGACCTCCTCATCGCAGCGAGGTTGCCTTCTCGCCCTTGATGGATTGTAAGGTGAATGAGACATTGGATGTGTTTTGCAACGTGCTATGCCCTTAGCGCTGCTTAATGAATCTTCTTCCTTTTTCATAGCCGACTGATAGGGTTGAGGTTGAAAGCAGTGTCTATAAATGATTCGGAATCATACAGTTATCTATTTAAGACCAATACAACAAAACAAACTTAAGTTTTTGTCATATACATGACCAGCACAGTTGGTTTTCCAGATTCTGTTTGAGATGTACAGATGCTAGCCAGAAGAGTAGCTATACATTGTGATCGTCTGCCTAGCTGGCATCATAAATAAGCAGTAAGCTCCACGGTGCAGAAGACAGGATTTCTCCATGTTTCTTCAGTGCTTAGCATGAAGAGGACCCTAAGCTGAAAAGAAGTTTATCACTGTTTTAGTAAATGTAAATATTGAGTTTTCCCCTTGTAATTTCTCTAAAGACTATTTAATTATGGCCAGTCCTAGAGACTGGTACATGTGTCTGAGTTTTGTGAAGACTCAAGGATGAAGTAGCAGAGTAGTTTACAAAAATATGAAGGGGCTTGAGGATGCCAAATTTTGCAGAAAGGCGCGTAATGTTTTAGGGATGCAGTGCCAGGAATAAATGCATATTCGATTTCATTGATGTTACACTGTACCCACTGTTTCCTCTTACAAAATAGGCAGCTAATTTCATTACTTCTGTTTTTCCTGTTGCTTTTGTCATCTTTGTTCTTAGCTAACTGTAGTCCCTATAAAATAATTGTTACAAGTAATTCGTGTTAATATCTGTAGTGCTTTCAGTGTGGCAGCTTTGACCCAGTGTGCCCATGGCCTCCCCGGTCCTGTTTTTCCCCTCCATTTTAAATAGAAGCACTGCTAAAGAATGTTGTATCTTGCAGAAAAAAAACCTCACCGCTTTGACTTCAACTGAGTAAAAAATTTCACTTGAAGTGAGGTTATAAGTGCTGTTTTCTAAAATACCTGGAAAAAAATGTTGGAATGAAGTGGTGCAGTTCCCAAGAACAAAACTAGTTAATTATTTTTAGTCTTAGAAGAGAACAGCAAGTAAAAATATTTAGTGTATACTTGGGGTTTGGATATATGCTTGAGTTTGTACAAGGAACCGTGAAGTGAAGCTGAATCACCTAGTAGTCACAGCAGAAATTTGCCATGTGAGGAAAATACTGTTGCATAATCAGAGTTTGTTGTTAGAGCTGGTGGACTGTGCCCCGGTCATAAATACATGATTTTGGGAAAAGCAGAAACTTTTCCAAATCACTAGCAACGAAACAGCAAACGTCGTGTTTGGAGGAACAGGAGGATCTCAAAGGCCCTTGATAAAAAGAAACAGTCTTCCTTTGACCTACATGTTTAATACACGAAAGGCAATTCTTGCTGGAAGGAAATCACTACAATTTATATATATTGGCTGGTTTAAACTCTGGCTGCCTAATGGGGAAGAGATGGGGGAAGACCAGGCAGTGTTGATGGAAGGTCTGTGAAAATTCATCTTGGTGTGTGAAGTGATAAGCCAAAATAACATTGAAAGTATAATTATTGGAATGGATGCTATGCCTGAAAATGGCAAAATATTATGTGTGTTAGTGTTGGAGACAATTTTGAGGTATGTGATTAAAGAAAATAGCAGGGCAGAGAAGATAAAAACCATACTGGGTAATCTGCTATATTTAAAAAAAGCAAGGGGAAGTCCGATGATATATGTGGAATTCTAAATGTATTTCTCGTTGACAATTTTTGGCGTGTATATAACTTGTCAAGCTTGATGTCAGGGCTGTTGATTAGGCCAAGAGTTAGTGTGGGTGTTTTACCTGTTAAATAAGGGGAAAACATTTGCTTATGCATAATGCTGAACACCACCTTAATATGCCGGGAAGTATACCGGTGGAATTGAGAGAAGACTCTCCTTCTGCATTTTCCCTTCTTCTTCAGCACGTTATGCTCCTGTAGTCCCGTGTCGGTTTTTCTGTACCTAATTCTGAGACAGCTGATGCTGCCTGCTTTCAGGGACTGAATGCCACAAGCTGTTTCTCTATAACGCTATTTCTTACTTGAAACCTAGGATGCTTCCCTTTCCCTTACCACTCATTTGTTCTTACTTGGACTGTTATGTGCAGCAGTGGAGGGAAATTTAGCTTAGGCTCCTGAGGTTATGTCTACCACGTGGCTGAATGCAATGCAGAGAGATCTGTGGACGAGCTGTAGAGCTGGAAGGAGTCCCGATACACCACCTCCAGCTCAGCGCAGGGCTGATGTGCCTTCTCTGTTTTCGAAACTTGAGCTTGCGTCTGTGTACAGCATTGTACTGCACATGTAAATGTAGCAGCTTGCTAAACTGGGAGGGGCGTCTCTTAATATGGTGCTTTATCATGCTATTCAGATATAGAAGCAACAAGAACATTACTTAAAATGTCACTATAGCATTTTCCAGCTGAGAAAAAACCCCACACCTTACCTCCAGAATTTGCAGAAAGCAAAAGGAACCCTCTCATCTTTAGAAGGGATTGGTAGTCTTCTGTATTCTTCATAGTTTGGGAAGTCAGGTTTTAAATTACCTGGAAGAGATTTCACTCAAGTCGAGTTGTTTGTGAGGCCCGTTGAGGTGCTGGGTGCTGCTGTGAAAGCTACGGTGGCGAGTGCTCTCGGCACCGGAGGGAATGCTTGTCTGCAGCAATGGGGCAAACGTTTCTGTTGCTTATAGCCTGCTTTGCTTGAAATGGAATTTCTGACTTGGGAATTGTTATTCAAATACACTTTGAGTGTTATATGCCAATTAGTGTCTTACGATGACTCCTAGTAACTGAATATTTAGTTGCAACAGTAAGCAAGCTTGAATACAAGGTTTTATGATAGAGATGATCGCTAAGATGATACTCTGTTCCTGCCGCTATGGTAATTTGCATTCTCTGAGGTATTTATAGAGACCGAGAGTACTTACTGATGATCTTTTGTGCAAGGTTGATGTTAATTTATTTTCCCAAAGTTTATACAATCCCTAGAATTCTTCATTAAACTTGGAAAAATAAATGTAATCCTTTTCAGTCATTTGAAATCTTCACCTTTTCTGTTACAGATTCTGTGCTTTTTATTAATGTTTTTGGTTATGATTAAGGCTATTTAGTTACAAAGTGAACGACTTCTTAGAATTTGTGCCTAAAGCCATAGTTTGACATGCATTTAAGCTGGCACCACTGCTGAAAAACTGTCCCCTTCTTGCTGCTCATACCCATTCTTCGTCACTTCTCTACCCTCCCTCCTTGCTGGCACAAGCATTTGTGCAGCTGCGTTGTGAACCAGTTTGGGGGAGTGATCCAGATGAATTTTTTTTCTGCTAATACTGCATGGAAAAGGAAAATAATTTTTTTTTCAATAGTGCAGGTTTAAATACATGGCAAACTGGTGTAACATCATTAGCGCGTAATTCTGGTTTGTGATTTCAAGAGCAACCTGAGCTTTAATGTTCATTTGTCCAGGTAAAGCCCATTGAACTCTGAAGGGTGGGCCTGAGAGTTCCACATGATTGTTTTCCTTTCAAGATGTTTTATGATGAATGAAGCTTAGCCCATAAATACAGTTTAAGTGGTGCCATGCATTAAAAACAGGCTGGTGGTTCATTGTCATATATAAGATTTTTCTTCTGAAGTGTCTTAATATCTATTTTAACTGTAGAACTATGTAAACTTCGTGTGGACTGTGTCTATATGATGTCCTGAAAGATTAAGGAAATTAAACAACATACGCATTTTAATATCCAGTTTTAAGGCACTGGTTTGTTACGGGTTTGGCAGAGCAATATTGTGGCTCATTTCCCTGTAGTTTGGTTGGTAGAACAGCGCAACGTCAGAATGTTCTGGTAAAAACTGCAGCATGCAAAAAATGTGGATAGAGGTACAAATGTAGTTTTGAAGCTTTGAACTTGTATAAAGAACCATTAAAGGAATGCAAGCAGTTGTTGTTCTTGCTCATTTGAGGACATCGCGGTACTGATAAAATACGTACGGCTCTTGATCTTGTAAAGCACAACAGGAAATCTTAAGTTTGCAAATGCTGCTGCTTCGCTATCTAATAGTCTGAGCGGTGTGATGTTTCTTTCATAATATTGCCTTATTCTGTGTGTGTGTCGTGGTTTAACCCCAGTTGGCAACTGAGCACCACGCAGCCGCTCGCTCACTCCCCCCCAGTGGGAAGGGGGAGAGAATCGGAAGGGTAAAAGTGAGAAAACTCGTGGGTCGAGATAAAAACAGTTTAATAGGTAGAGCAAAAGTCGCGCACGCAAGCAAAGCAAAACAAGGAGTTCATTCACCGCTTCCCATGGGCAGGCAGGTGTTCAGCCATCCCCAGGACAGCAGGGCTCCATCACGCCTAACGGTGACTTGGGAAGACAAACGCCACCACTCCAAATGTCCCCCCCTTCCTTCTTCTTCCCCCAGCTTTATATACTGAGCATGATGTCCCATGGTATGGAATATCCCTCTGGCCAGTTGGGGTCAGCTGTCCTGGCTGTGCCCCCTCCCAGCTTCTTGTGCCCCTCCAGCCTTCTCAGTGGGTAGAGCATGGGAAGCTGAAAAGTCCTTGACTAGTATAAACACTACCTAGCAACAACTAAAAACATCGATGTGTTATCAACATTGTTGTCACCCTAAATCCAAAACACAGCACTGTACCAGCTACTAGGAAGGAAATTAACTCTGTCCCTGCCGAAACCAGGACAGTGTGCAGCAAAAAATAACATATCCAGGGTCCAGAGATCAATGCGGTAAGTGACTTCGACAAACTGGGTTTTCTGAAAAATGCTGCTTGTGTGCTCCAGTAAATACCAGCATCTCACTTTTGAGATAAGTCTGATTAATAATAATTATTTCTGAACGGTTTAACTGTGGAGATCCAGGAAAAAAATTAATTTGTTGCTTAAACAACATGTAGTAAGCAGTCTAAGTGGCGTCAAAGTCTTGTTTATTAATGTGAGCAGCGCAAGTGAATGAGGAGTGGAGTGTCTGAGGAGTCCTGCAAGAGATGTAAATCGACGCTTAAAAAACCCCCATGCTTTTGTTTGCTCGTTTTAACAATGGTTGTGTGTTAGCTTTTTAATATTCAAATCAAGTTGCAAATCTTACTCTTAAAGGTTAATCATTAAAGTGAAGCACAGAAATCCCCCCGGGGTTCCTCGTAGACGCTGCTGATGCCTGCTTCCATGGGGGAGACGCACTCTAGAGCTACGTAAACAGAGAGAGTAGTAGCTGAAAATGTTTGACTATTAATCTTCTTAGATTATTAGTGATAGAGTGAAGTACAGGTTAAAAACGTTGAGATAACTGTGCCCTTATAGATTACGTGAAGCTGGTAGGCTGTGGAGTTCAGTTCTTCAGTGTGTGTTTAGCTCCATATGCTTTCGACTGACTTAGGAAGAAAACCCACCCTTTTTTGTGCAATTATGTTCACAGTGCGTTTGGTATATTTTTCCTGGCTAGCTTTTTCCTGCATTTTTTTGAAGCGCTGCAGTTTCTTCAGTGTATGGGTGTGTTGAATTTAATTAAAAATGTAACATTTAAATAAAGAAGCTGTGCAAATTTTGTCCTTAGCATGGGGTAGGGCATTAATTAGAAGGCTGTTTAACTCGATACTAGATGAGGATAAAGTTGATCATCAAAACAAAGTACTTCTTGATATCATCTCTTTATTAGGGAACTTCAGAAGCATAGAATAATTAGAAGTAGCTCTTAATTTTGTGTGCATATTTGTACAACAGAGGCCTTCATCATTTTTTGCCTGCAGCAGTTTTTTATTAAAAGAAAAAAGCCCCACACAACCCCTTACTGTGCTGGTATACCAGACTCTCTCCTGCCATACTTGTGATTTACTGTTTGTGTCTGAGGAATGTAAATGTAGATGTCTCTTTCATTTGTCAGTTAGATGTTAAGAAAAAATGAAGACATTCGTATCGCTAGCTCAGAAGAGGAAAACAAAAGGAGGCTCTTGGCTAACTGGTGAAATACTATTTTGGTTAAGAATAAATTCTCTCTGAGAATTACAAGTGTATCTAAGTGTTTCCAAATCAACAGCTCGGGCTAAGCAATCTCTCAGGAAGCTGAAACGCATCTTTAGTTGTATGGTAACATTTGAAGATTACCAGGATGCTCTGTTCAGTGTTTCCACCTTCTTCCTCGCGTGTTCGCTGTGGCCGTGGAGCGACGCGAGTGCCTCTTGTAGTACAGGTGCCCTCTGAGGTTGTACGCAGTTTCCGAGCAGATTAGGATTTGTGACAGAGATTTTCCTCCGCTGTTTTCTGATGCTGGAGGGGGGAGAGAGTCACAAGGCAGACCCTGAACGATGTGGCACGAGAATGCTGTGCCAGAACACTGTGAAGAAAAGGTTAGGGGAAAGGGAGCTGCAGAGCTGGTACCAAGGCAAAAGGAGGAGCACGAGGTAAGAGCCAGCTGGTGCTGCTGGGCTGCAGGGTGGATTTCAGCACTGCTGCGTAAGGCAAGGTCTCTCCACGTTGGGAAGTGTAACACCGGCGGAGTATACAGTGCTGGATTTGGTAGTACTGAATTAAAATTCAGATATTGAGTCTTTGCTGAAAATGCCATTAATAAAGTGTTATTGTGACCGCTGCCTAATTGCTACCATGGGGTTGGGATACCAGGTTGATGTAGTGTGAAAAATTTCAGTTGGGAGATTTGACTCTTCTTCTCATTGTTCAGGAGGTATTTGCCTGTGTCTGGCAGGACGATAACCCGTCCTTTCCTTTTTGAAGTAGCCGAAGCCTGGAAGGCAGAAGCAGATGCCTGCACTGGAGCTCAGGGGTGCACTCGCTAGAGGAAGCTGTTTCCACTCCGCAAGACCTTGACAAACCGTTCTGCCATTCAGGCAAAACGTTGCTGGCCTCCTCCTCTAAAAGTGGCCTACAGGCAAAATCCTCTTTATTTTTTTTTTCTTCCCCTTGCCTCCCCCTCCCCCATGCATCCTTCACCTGTACAAAACAGAAGCTTCTGACTGTTTGACCGTTCACCTCTGAAGGTGATGAGACACTGAGGGGGTGGAAGGAAGATGAAGTAATAAAATAACGACAAACTAAGTCCATTTTTTTTTACTGAGACTGAAACATGGTATAAGATATTAGTTGTCACAGGTTTTGTTTTAAGTATTTAGGTTATCCCAGTACTATGATAATAGCTAGCTACAAAGCTGGCTGAGTACAATAGAGACAATTTATAATTTCGTATGCTTGATCGTAGGAGGTAATAAAGGCTATAATTCATTTCTGTTTTATGTTCTTGAGACTTTGATGTGTATATGTGCAGTCAGAGCTTGGCAGAAATTGCTGAGATCATAAGAGTTTGATGTCCAGTGGGATGCACCTGCTAACTGGGGGGTGTGTGGACAGTTGCTGGAACTATCGTTGCCTCTGAGGACTCTAGTCTATCCTTTGCCTTTTATTCAGAGTTTATAAAAAAGAATCGGGCAAATGAACGAGGGAAGGGAACAAAGAGAGTAGTGATGAATGAGAATATATTTATGTAAAATTCTGATGTTAAAATAGTTGTTTTATTCATGTCCTGCAACTTCTAAAGGCGTCCTGAAACTGCAGCGATGCCTCTTGCAGAGTTCCGTAGAGAACCCTTCATAGATAGTGTTCCTTGGCTTTATTTTTACTAAACCTATAGCTGTCTGTTTCGAGCGAGATGGGCTTATTGCATGATCTTAATTTGGGAACAGATAAGCCTGGTTTGGACTCAGGCTGCTGTATTGAGGACAGCTGCTCATTTCATCTTAGTTCTTTAACTTACTGCAGCTATTGCTTGTAAAATTGCGTTCTTACGCTTAAGGCCTACTTTGGTTTGCTGTGTGAACTGTTACTTATTTCACAGGCTAGAATCAAAACCTTGGTTTCTGTTTTTCTCATGGCTTTGTGATTAGTCTTCCATTGTGGTATTAAGCTACAGTTTCAGTGTGGCACCAAAGTTGGAACAGATTTGCCTAAATGTTTGATCTTGGGAGATTAAGGTTCTGTATACCAGTAGAAGACAGATTTGTATCTTACTATTTTACTCTTATGCTTTGAGTTTTATTGCTTGTAACAGACCATACTTAAAATAATGCCTACCCATGTTAGCATTATTTGTGAAAGCATGTGGAGCATGTCAGATAACGCTCCGTAACGTCTATTTTTGTTGTTCAGTTGATGTGACACCCTTATGCTTGGGGAGGGACTGATGTAAAGCTTGCCAAGACTTGGCTTTCAAAGGGTGTCTGCAAATAGGTTTCTAAAGAGAAAAATATTCCTCCAGGTAAGAGAGGCTCCTCTGTAATAAGGTTGAATTTTTGATTACAGTCAAAGATAGCATGACTACCAAGGGCGGACATGATACCGATTTGAATTTGGAGCAGTGCATATTAATGAAGTCTAAGTCCTTCCAAATTACAGATTAGGTGGGCTAGAAAGAAGTAGAAGGTTGGTGAAGAGGCATTCTGTATTTCCTGCCTTTAACTTCCTATTTTTCTTGTGGCTCCACAGACAGCTATTTCCCAGGAGAAGTATAGCTGGTAGGAAGGAGATACGTGACTGCCTGAAAGGCAGTTCTCCATATAGTGGTGGGCTTCAGCAGCTCCAGTGCTTACTAGATACGGTAGGAGATCCCCAGTACTGCTTTAGTTTGTCTGGAGAGCCACAGACCTCTCAGGTATAATTTCATAATAATCTGAAAAAAAAATCTCTCGAGCTATAGTATTTGTTTACATAGCAAGCTTTTCCTTTTCTCTGTTGGGGTTTTTCACTGTTCTTCATGCCTGGTGTGAATGTAAGAGGAATCAATACAGATCTTTGATTTAATCTTGGCTATGTTATAAGATGAATGAGGAAATTTATCAGCATTGTTTCATCTCAGGAACAAGCACTGGGAGTGCATTCCTAAAGAGTCTGAAGTAGGATCCTAAAGAGATTGAGAGCAAGCTCTAGAAATAATTGAGTAGCTCGTGATTCTCTTCCCCTGACAGACTGAAATGTAGATTCCAAGCATTTTGAACCCAAGGAAGAGTAGACTGCTGTAAGTCATCTATTACCTGTATTGTGGGTGTACTTCAAGAGGAAGGCATGGTGCCGGATCCAAGCTCTGCCAGAACGGGGCTTGTACTGTACTGTGCCATCTCCACCTGTAATAGGCTTCTGGCTGTACTAAGTGGTGGGAGAAGTTCAGTTGACAGTGATGGGGTCATGGAGCTGGAAGATGAGGGCAGGATGGTGATGGGACTGGAGGTATTGGTCATGGTGAACTGCAGAGGCAGTTAGAGGCAACAAGTAACAGCCAGTAACTGGGGACAGGTGATTGCAGTGGGGTTTGAAGGGACGGCAGCCTGGGGCGTGGGTGTGCAAAGCAACAGCACAGCATTGATGCTTCAGTACCGAAAGGTTGGAAGTAGTGTAATACAGAATGCCGTAACACAGGTAGTCTGTGTACTGCAAGCAGTTGTCTTTTGACAGGTCACGGCAGTTAAATCCTCAAGAAGCCAAAGTGGTGTGTGCAACAGCAGAAGAAAAGAAATAGTTAAGTGCTGTTAGTGCGCAGGGCCTTAGCAGCAGGAGAGAACTTGTTAGCATCTTCTGAATGTACTTAATGCCTCATCTATTTCATGCTCTATGCAGCGTAGGTGAAAACGTCACCAAGATTTCCATCAGTCTGACCAGGCTACAGTCCCGTCAAACACAACAGCTGCTGGTTGGGAGGAACTGGAAAAAGAATTATTTCAAAGAGGTTGTTAGTGTGTCTGGAGTATATTTTTCAGTTGTTTTGAACAGATTCACTAACAACTGTTTCCTTGTTTCTGCTCTTAAATGTGTAATACTGTTCTGGTCACCTCCAACGGAGAACTGCAGCTGCGAAGTACTTGCATCTTCAAAAGCTTGATTCTTCCCTTTTTGAATGATGTGCGCTTACCTGTCCCTTGACAAATAAAGCATATCTTCTGAAAGGATGAAATGAAGCACATCTGGGATGCACTGTGTGGCACAAAACTGGGAGGAGTGCTTAATAGACTTGTGCTGCCATACAGAGGGACCTCAACAAACAGGAGAAATGGGCTAGTAGCAGTCTCATGAAGTTCAGCCAAGGGAAATGCCAAGCCCTGCCCCTGGGGAGGGATAACCCCATGCACCAGTACAGGCTGGGGCTGAGCAGCTGGAAAGCAGCTCTGCAGTGAATGACCTTGGGGTCCTGGTGGACAGAAGGCTGGCCAGCAGCCAGCAATGTTCCTTTGCTGCAACAGTGACGAGCAGCCTTCTGGGCTGCAACGTGCAGTGTTGCCAGCAGGTCAAGGGAGGTGATCCTTCCCATCTGCCCAGCACTGGTGGGGCCACATCTGGAGTTCTGAGTCCAGCGCTGGGCTCTGCAGGACAAGAGAGGCATGGACGTAGTGGAGAGAGT
The DNA here is from genome assembly GCF_000699105.1 of Pygoscelis adeliae. Classification (NCBI taxonomy): domain Eukaryota; kingdom Metazoa; phylum Chordata; class Aves; order Sphenisciformes; family Spheniscidae; genus Pygoscelis; species Pygoscelis adeliae. Next base: position 191,941 of record NW_008824370.1, read on the forward strand.
CCAGCAAAGAGCCACAACGCTGATTAAGTAATTGGAGCATTTGCCATAGGAGGAGAGCTGGGGCTCTTCATCCTGGAGAAGAGGTGGCTCGGGGGGATCTCACCCATGTGTGTAAATCCCTCATGGGGCAGTAAAGAAGATGGAGCCACGCTCTCCTCAGTTGTACCCAGTGACAGGACAAGAGGCAGTGGTCACAAACTGAAATATGGTAAACTGAATGAAAGAAAACACGTTTTTACTGTGAGAGTGGTTGAACATAGGCAGAGGCTGCCCAAAGAGGTGACGGAGTCTCCATCCTTGGAGACGTTCAGAACCTGCCTGGATGCGGTCCTGGGCAGCCAGCTCCAGCTGGCCCTGCTTTGAAAAGCAGCGGGTTGGACTGGATGATCTCCAGAGATACCCTTCTGTTTCCTCCATTCTGTGACTGTTGCTGTTACAGGAAACTGCTGGCTCATATCCTCATTAAGGTAAAAGCTGCTAAACTGTAAACGGTGCTGTGCACGACTGTCCTTAATTTGCATGAAGCTGACATATCTTTACTTTGTCTTAAGGAGTCTCTCAAACCGTACCGTACAGGGCAGCAAGCACTTGAGGATTGTTGTGTGCCCCGAGACTGCTGTCAGGCTGTAGTCCTCAACAGGAACAGCCCATTGACTTTATTTGCATTGTTATATTTTGGAATAGGAGTCCGCAATGCTTCTGGATGCGCGTGTGTTGTCTCCTATCGCAGTGCGAGCCCTGGCACCCGCTGAGGATGGTCTGTGAACTGGTCAGTGCGGCTGTCACAAGCCCAGGGTTACACAAGCGTCAGGCTAAAAGCATCCAGTTCTGTGGGACACACCACAGCCCATAAAACAACGCAGTTGCTCTTTACTTATATCCGCTTTTTCAAAACGGTCTGAATCATTCTTGTGGTGCGTCCCCGGTGGGTATGTGCCAGTTCCGGAGATCACAGTCAGTACGGCGGAGTGTGGTTGATGGTATTTTTGCTTTATATTTCCTGGCTCTTGCAGAGTTAGCTTTAGCCGTACTGTCGTTTGCCAATTAACTTTGTATCAATTTCAGTTTTGGATGACGTTTAATGGACAGGTTCTGTGATAGTCCACATGCTTGCTGATTTTCTTTTAAGCTACCTCAAGTGGGAAGTACTCTTCCTGGAAAAGGGGGAATTGAGTTTTCTATCTGACTGTGCCCTGACCTGACCGTCAGGGGGAAAGTGAACAAAATGAGAATGTTGAAAATGGGAATAAGCAGGATGGACCCTTCACCCAGAAGCATCTTCTAATTGGCGTGCCGTTTGTCTGGGTTGGACGCTTTTGCATCCACAAATGGCAGTAGTGGTGGTTGGCCTCTCTGTGTCAGCCCTGTCGTGGGAGGTGGTGGAGGATGTTTTGCAGTCTTGGGGAAGGTCTGGGCTCGGCACCTCTCTCAGTCTTCCTAAGGCTATGCACAGCGTGGCGGTGGGGTAGCTCTGGCTCTCCAGGGGCTGCTGCTGTGGAAGCGTGCTCTGTGGCTGCTGCAGTCTGGCATAGATGCTTTGACATTCTCTGAGATGTTACAAAAATTTCTAAACAGAACTTGCTTCCAGCAGGAGAACATGGTTTAAAATACTGCTGGAAGCAAGTGGAAAAGGGCCTTAAGGAAGGCTCTGAATGCTCAAGGAAAAATGTCAAATTTCAGTGCAAACTTAATGTGTTCAGGAGACCCTGGGGGAACATAAGGAACCTTTACGTTCCACTTGCCAGCCATGGTACTTGCTCAGTTTCAGTTGCAAACAAAATGGAAACTCGCCCACTATCCCTGTCCCCCCTGTCCTCCTCCCCTTAACCTGAAATAGCCATTTGGGTAATACGAAGACTTTCTTCGGGAAGGGAGACTTTCTGGTCACCGGACAATTTTTCTTCTTCAGAGCTATTACGTGGTGTGTGGGTGATGTTCATGCAGTGATCTTTTTAAATTGAGAAAGGCTTTTTAAAATAAATGATAATAAAAGAATGGGATGAAGCAAAAATGAGACCAAGCATCTTTTTAGTTGGTGAATTTACTTATTGCTGATTCCTTCTGGCAAGTTAGCCTTATGTGGAAGACTGCCCAGGAGATCTGTAGCCTTTTTGTTGGTGCAAAACATGTTACTGTTGGAGCTCGCCAGACACATTTCTTCTGGCTGGTTAGCCAGTAACTCTCTTAATAGGTACCAAACAACTTAGCAGTGCTCCTTTTTTTTTTCTTTTTTTTTTTTCCCCTCCCAGCTTCCCATGGACCCGAGGCCTAGGAGCGTGCTACTTGTCAGCAGTGTGCTGCCAAAGCCGCCTTGGAGGGTTTGGAACCAGACACTTTTTCCATTTACTCTGCAAAGTTGTTTCTCTGGTAGTACAAAAAGAGATGTTCTCCGAGCTCTTGTTATGCAAGTTGAATTTCGGAGAAAATGGCATGCTAATAGTCGTCAGTATAGTTGGGAAGCTCCTTTTTAAAAAGATCATTAGGTTGATGTTAAGTGATAGTGCACATCAGGAGCCTTGCTTGCAGTTTCAGAAAGAGCATTGCTCTTGCCACATGCACAGCTGACATACCTTAAAAGTAAGACTTAAAGAGTGTTATTTCCCCCCCCTGTTTACAACATGACTGCTGTGCATATTCTTCATGGGATTTTTGTAATTTTGGTACTATGCGTGTATCTTACACGGGATCATCGGTTCCGATGGCATTCTAAAATGCTTATATAGAAGTAAATAAGACATTCTTGCATCTTCCTGTTCAATTCTTAGAAATAAAACCAAGCGAGAACAGGGATGATATTCTAGAGGTGTAAACAGTGTGGCATGTTTTTTCACTCTGAGGAGTTTGA
>NW_008824370.1:194855-199516 GCF_000699105.1 Pygoscelis adeliae
GAGTAGTAACTGGAAGCACCTTTCCAGGCAGTGCTCGTCAGTTCATGGTGTGTCCAGTGAGGCTTATTGCCTTTCAGTTGCAGATTTGATTGCTAAATTACTATGTGCTGTACCCTGTAAATGCACTTCTGGGGAAGAGTGAAGAATCTTGAAAATTGACAACACGTTCTGAGTTCCCGGGTGTAGCTGTGGTGCGAGCGCACTGAACTGTTGTGAGATCTGGCTTAAGGAGGCAAAGGCCGTGTGCTTTTGAAGTCCAGCCACGAGTCTCTTAAGACTGGGGAAGTTGAGCAGGTCTTCGCGGTTGTTTGGTTGCTGTCTGTGAATTCAGTGCTGAATTACGATGTTCAGATTGCATTGTCTGTGGGTGAATACAGAAAAATGGCGTGACTATAGTTTGGTGTCGTGCATTTGATTAGGCTTAGCGTAGTTTCATAGCAGTTCGCGCCTTTCTGGCACAGTTTGGTTTTGGGTTTTTTTTTGTGAACACTTGGTGAGGTCCTGGGCACTGAATTGGTCAAAACAGCCCCCAGCCTGCACTGTTTACTGCCTTGCTGGGTTTTCCCTGCCCGCTTGGCACCCGAGACTGGCACGCCAGGGGCTTAGGTGAGCAGTGGTGCTTGTCCAAGGGAGGAGACATGGCAGTGTGAATTCAGAGATTGGCTTGAGCTGTTGTAGAGCTGTAATTCAGAAGCATTCATTTTAGTAGGGGCAAATAACTGATACAGGATTAAATTATTTCTCATGTGCCTTTTTCCTTTTGCTGTGACAAATGTAAGGCATTGCATGTGCTATTGAACAAATAGATGGAAACCACTGATAACCCTGGGTTTTTTTGCAAATGGCGGGAAAGGTAAAAATTGAGGTGAAGAGACCCTGACCACTCCTGGCAGCAAGGCCTGAAGCGTGGAAGATGCGTGAGAGGTTATGGTGAAAGGTGCAGAAGCTTCAATACTTCCAGTTTTATCGGAATTACTTCTGGACTGCCTAGTGTGCCATGTTCTTCTAACTGCATGTTTTCATTGAAATAAATTCTTTTTGTGCCTTGAGTTAGGAGCATGAAAGTTTTAGGTAGTATTTTTCTACATTTGTGTGTCTTCTAGAAGTAGACGTTGTCAGCCTTGGGCTCTGTGTGATTTTCTTTTTTTTTTTTTTTCCTCCTAGCAAGGAATTTTGTATGGCGTGCTGACAGTTTTCATTCTGTCCCCATGCCCCTTCCCCACAGCCCTTGCATAGGCGTGTTTGTCACAGCATACCTGAAGAGTTTAGCAGGCTTGGGTTTTAGCATTGCAGAGTATGAAAAAGTGTTAGTTTTTAATTCGTTGTGGATTTTGTATGTTAAAAAGAATTTAAATTTTTAGTTTTAAGTAGAATGAGTTTAATCTGCTTGATTTCCTTACCAGCTATAATGCTGTGTGTATACCTGGCACAGTGCTAGTGACTGTACTTAACCGTGCATTGAGGTTTGTTGTAATTCTACCGGAACTTTCTCTGGTCTCTCTGAGAAGCGGCAACGCGAAGCGCTGTTCAGGGCGAGGGGAAGGAGGCAGGCTGTTCTGCAGCGGCAGCAGGAGCAGCAGTGAATGGGTTCCCATCGTGGAGCTTTGAGACCAACATTTGTTCAACTAGTACAGATTATGTTACTGAAGTGCAGTTATAGCTCATCCATTGTTTTTTTCCTTGATTGAGTTTAAATCAATTTTTGTTCAGAATAGAGTGGTATACAGACTTACGGTTTTCTAGAACAAGAGCTTGGGTAAACAAGGGTGAGTCTCAAGAGTGTCTTGTGCCTTTTTTGATATGAACTGGGTCCAGGACGATGGCTTTCTGTCTCCTTTCTCCAGTATTCACAGGAGGAAGACTTCCAGATGTGTCTGCAGACTTCGTCATGGATGACTTGAGACATACAGTGTGCTCTGAATTTTGGAGGGTGTTTACTCAACTATTCTGGAAAGTTGGGTCCTTTTTAGGCAACTTAAGTTGTACAGTCAAAAAATCTTGATAACCTAAATTATCAAATTTCTTGGGAAGATCTTGGTGATAAAAATACTGAAAATGTAAATTCTTGTGAGGTAACAGCATGGTGTTATGTATTAAATTGGCAACTTCCCTCAGCTTATTTAGTTACTGAGTGGCTTGACAGATTCTTAAAATGGATTATAGCTGACTTAAAGTATCAGCTTGGGAGTGTGAAAGAGCAGTACGCCACAGTGGCAGTAGAAGAAAAATTGGTTGAAATGACACTGTCCCCTGCCTTGTGAATCACTGGGCTTTAGTGTGACACTTCTGTTGTTCTAGGTAAGAAGCAGTAGGATGGTTTTTTGGGGGCCTTCCAGGCTACTGGAGGTGATTTATCGTAGACTCCAGCTTCTTTCCAGCCAGCACACTTGACAATAAACCACTGTCCTTGATTTCCTTCTCTGCTACAGCTCTGGTGCCTTTTGGCAGTTCATTGCTGTAAATAACTGCACTAGATAATCTTCAGCTTGCTTTTAGTTATCTGGTTACGCCTGGCCTTGCGGATGGGGCCTTCTACGGTCTTTATTGCCTGACTCAAAAAACCATGATGGCTTCACATTCATCCTGCGTTGTGCTTAACAGTTTTGAAAAGATTTCGTGCAAGCTCTGTCACCATAACATGCTGTTTTTGTGGATGGGTCAGCTTCTGTGAAAGACGTTCACAGTGCTTGGCCAAAAGTTTAAAATAGTAACTGGTCTCGGTTACTTCTATAATTACCAGTATCATTTCATGTATCTTATGATTTGCATATCGCTTTGCAAATGTCCAGATGGAGAGGAAAATAAATTTGCAGTTGCTCTGAACCCGAATTTATAAAGGATGTGTTTTAAACTGGTATTTGCTGTTAAGAGTGCGTGTGTGAAGTCTGAGAAATGAATTGCAGAGGCTGGGAACAGAAATCAGCATTCGGGTAGAGCGGAGCAGGCTGTCTGCTCTTACAGTTAGGATAGAAAATGAATTCCAGGGAGAGTGGAAAAAGGCAAATGTTTTATAGTCCCTTGAAATGGGAGGGTCTGTACTTACACTAATTATTTAAAGGAATTCTGTTATCAGAAAAGTACAATAATATTAAAATGTTAGTCTAAGATTAAACTAGTTGCTGACTCTTTAAATGGTATTTCATACCCTTTATGTGACTGAAGGACTACGGTAAAATAGCTGAGATTGGACTCCAGACAGTACTGTTGCTGCAGAAATACTGTCGATACTGAAAATTATCCTAAGGGGTTGATAAAACCTAAGATGACTATTTTGCTCTCTGTGGGAAGTATGAAAACCAAACCAGATCTTTGCATGAGACACCAGGTAGGCTTTTTCTCTATTGTTTGAGAGAAATGTGAAGATGCAGGCCCCTCCGATCTGTAAGTTTGCAGCCTGTGAAAATGCAGAAAGATGCAACTGGCCGTGTTTCATCTCTTTCCAAAACTGCCATCAGTTACTTCGAATTCAGCAAGGACAGCATTTAGTCTTTAGTGAGACATGAACCTTTGTTTCAAAACATACATCCTTAAAAAGGATTGTAGATCAGTTTGGTTTTGTCCGCAAATAAAATTCTGTTTCTTGTGGTGGTGGTGTTGTTTTTAAATTTCAGCAATTTCTATAAAATTTCAAGTGCTCTGAAAATGTGCAGGGAGCCAAATTCTCTTCTGAAAATGACACAAAGTGGCAATGGAAATTGGAGGAGGATTCCCTATAACTTTGTTTACAGCATAGTTTCTGAAAAAATAGCACCATGCATGATGTTCAATGTATACTAATAAATGCCAGAAGTATCCATTAACTGTACAGTGGTTCATTTGTGTAAGCTGTTGTATTTATTTACTGTTATAACTAGTGACTATGGGAATATTTAACTTCCCATATTATGGTTGAGTCTCAGAGTTGGTGGATGTTTTTTTAAAAAAATTATTTATTTTTTTATTTTTGTTGGGAAATGAGGAAATGGAAAAGACCAAATACCGTCTTAAGTGATCTCGGGGCTGCATGTAGGTTAGTAGAAGGATGCAGGATTTTGTGGACTAAAATTAGTCTAGAATATCTTGAGTAATAATCTCGGTCATTTGATGCTTGTCTTAACTTTGCAGTTCTAGCTGAGGAATAGCGTGGTACCCGTGCTCAGCAGAATACTGCCAGGGAGTCTTTTCCTTAGTGCCTATGAATTAATTTCCAAATAAGATATCAATACTAAGTATGAGGCCACAGGTTTGTCAAACTGTCTTGATGCCTGAGTGCCTGTGGGGCAATGCAGATACTAGAGCTGACAGCAACGTCTTGAAGACCTAAGGACAAATTGTTGTCTTTTGTGGAGGGTGAACTCTTGACAGCTTTCTAGAAGACATAAAAAGTATCCTGACTTTTAACCCATCTTTTGGAAATAATAAATAAGGGCTTTTTTTTTGTTATTCTCCTTGATATTTTACACCTACTACACCCTTTTATCCCTGAATTCCTGGCGGTGTTATCTTAGAATCATAGAATAGTTTGGGTTGGAAGGGACCTCTAAAGGTCATCTAGTCCAACCCCCCTGCCGTGTTCATCTAGATCAGGTTGCTCAGAGCCCCGTCCAACCTGACCTGGAATGTTTCCAGGGATGGGGCATCCACCACCTCCCTGGGCAACCTGTGCCAGTGCTTCACCACCC
>NW_008824370.1:200200-208388 GCF_000699105.1 Pygoscelis adeliae
GATCCCACTGTCTGTCATCGATGAAGATATTAAACAGTACCGGTCCCAATATGGACCCCTGTGGGATGCCACTCATCACCAGTCTCCATCTGGACATTGAGCCATTGACCACTACCCTCTGGATCTTGACAGAAGTAAAGTTAGAAAAGAGTTGATGATCTCAAAAAAGCCCAACTTCAGAAACTTGATGCAAGTGTGGATGGTATAAAATGCCATGAATGGGCAAGCCTCTGGACTGTCTTAAATAGTACTTGCATTTCTCACTTGTTGCATTGGGGAGGAAAAGATGGGAAGGATGACTGCTTTATACTGGGCTTTTTTTTCCTTTGGATTATGATATTTTTTTTTGTGACTGCTCTTAAAGTAGGTGGGAAGTGGCTGAATGAATATGCAAGTGGAGATTAAATTGACTAGAGAATTGTTTGTGGCTGTTGTTTTTATGTACGCTACCTGTTTCTTTGTTTAGCTCTTTAATTGCAATGGAGATATCCTGTAGAAATGCTTTTTTTTCTTAATTTGGATAACTAAAATTCTAACTTTACTAATAAAGTCTTGAGGGACATTATAATTCATACAAAAGGTTGAATTTAGTTAATCTTGCTTGATATTTCTGATCAACCATATGTAAGTATCTAAGGTAGTGGGAAGACTAAATTTCTTTAAAAATAGCTGCTTTTTATATAGTATTATCAAAACATGCACGTCCTTTTTTCATACGCTTACATACTGCTCCTGACTACGGTGAGGTGCCGCCAGCACATCTGGGGAAGGCAAGAGTCTTGTTCCTCTCTTGCTGTGCCCAAGCTGTTAGAATAGCTAGCCAGAGATGCTCTTTTTCTAAGAGTTAAATATACCTTTTGATTATTTTTATCTAGGAATTCTCATTGTCCTCAATATTTTCCTCTTCAAATGCCTTTTCCAGATAAACAATCCTCCTGCACTAGTAGTGAATAGAAATTGTGCGTATGGATTCGCTGCAGGGAAGCAGTGTTCCAGTCTCTGGGTGCCTTGGTGCAGTTCGATCGCTTCTCCCTGCTTCCCCCCGAGTAGCAGGTACCAAAGCAGGAGGAGCCCAAGGAGAGTTCTCTGCTTACTAACGACTTCCTTACGTGTGCTCTCTTTTTCATGTCTTGCCTTTTTTAAGCAGAGGAACTCTACAAGAAGCCTCCAGGCTCTCCTGGTGCCCATGCTGCAGGCATGCTGCTGTCTTAGTTGGACTCAGGCTGACTTCTGTAGGCTCACAGGGTTGGGTCTGAATCGCCCTTCTCCAGCAGAGATGTCGGGGAGCCGGCTGCCTCAGGCCTGAGCTCTTTCTGTGTGCTTGTGCGGCCCTTGGGGAGCATAACTGGGGAGGCGGGCACAGCTGGGGAGATGCTGGGCTAGAACTGCCCGACTCTGCTGGACACAGGCCGGCTCCTAGCAGAGGGGCTCAGCTGCGGGTCTATAGTGCCAGTCCTTCCTGTGCCTACACTGTCTCTGGTTTTCCATTATTATATATGTTCTCTTGGCATATGCTACCCAAAGTAATAGAGGGGTACACATAACAGGTTGTGCAGATCCTTCAGCGAGTCTTTTTTCAGAGATTCAGAGATTCAGAAATTCAGAAATTTCCTGAAGAGGGCTCAGGAGTTAGTTGAGAAGCTGGGATATTTTTAACGTTTGTTTTCTTGACTTGCTAAAGTGTAAATGCTCTTTCAGAGGCCTTGTAGAGGTTTATACAGCGGATTTTAGACTGCTTGTTAATGAGCGTTTCTTAGTTATCTGAGTGGATTCCATAAAAAGGCTGTGGAATATCTCCCAAAACCCCGCTGTCTTAAGGACTGCAAGGAGAAGCAGTTGTAGGGAAGATAGGCTCTCTCGCAGGATGTTTGAAGAGAAATGTACGGAAAAGCTGCAACAGACTTTAGTTTCATAGTGACTTGGAACTACACTACATACAAGCTGGACTTTCACTCTTGATTGATACTTTAATTTGCATCTTTGAGTTAGTATGTTTGGAAGCATGTCTTGCTATATGGAAGACACGTAGCTATTTTGAGTTATTTTGGATATTTGGAAACAAATGCTGTCTAATGAAAGGAGCTGTAAATCAGCAGTCTCTTGAATTCCTTTAGATTTTGCTCACACTAAACTTTGGGCAAGTTACTTGGGCGTTTTGCCAACGTCCTTTCATAAAGCGAAAGTGGTTCAGTTTTTTTCTGCCTTGTTGTTTCTAACGACTGTTTGAAAGGTTTGGCTGGTGTGTGACTACTTTGAAGCTGGAAATCATTAAGTAATGCTGAAAAGTAAATTTATCAGCCTCTCGTTCTTTGTATAACAACTTCACCAGTTGCTTGCGTAACTAAGAGTATTCCATTTTTTCAGGGATATATGATTACAAGACAGGTAACGATGACAAAATAATGACACCACGTGGTGGCATGAAATGCCGAGTTTGTCAGGGAGGTGGTAACGTACAGGTAAGTGTTAGTGAGCGGTGGTCGGCCCTTGGAGGCTCTTCGGAGCAGTGCTGTGGCTTTCCTGCTCCGGAACGTGAAGGCAGGCTCTGTGCCGTGCCTGCAGATGAGGACGCAGAGGAGCACAGGGGTTACTAGGATTCGTCAGGCTGGATCTGTTTATGTCCTGTCTTGCGTAGTGACGTGTAGCACATGTGAAAAACTTTTCTTTGTGGAATGCAAAGCTAACTTAAAAGAACAAGAGAACTTCTCCCAGCTCCAAACCTCACCATGAACCCCTCTCTCCCCCAGTCAGCTATTTAACGACAGCCACTGAGCAGCTGGCTTGTTCTGTACATCATGAGGATTTATATTTGTTCCTTCAAAGTGTTTCCATCTGCATCTTTGAGCTGTCCAAAGCTTCGTTATCCATTTAAACCAGAGATCTGTAGTATTTTACAAAACTCTCAGCTTTTATGCCATGGCAGTGAATTCTGTTGATTGTCCTTCAAAATAATCAGTTTCCTATTGATTGTTTTTAGGCATGATGCCTTACCAGTGAGTACTTTCACTGCGGACTTAGTATGCTGGAGGCCTGAAGAACAGGAGCAGGTCTAGCACAGCAACATCTACAAAATCTGATTTCCAAAGAATCAAAAATGTGCTGTTGGAATAAGGAAGGTAGTCAGCTCACATTTAACCTAATTCAAATTTGTATCTCCTGAACTGAAAAGCTGTATCTTGCTGCTGGATTACGGTGGCACTAACCCATATTTAGGTGTTTCTGTGAAGTGATGTGGTTTTTCCCAAAGATGAGAGCTCCTGTGACACCAGTAAGACCTGGGGTGGTTCTGCTTTTCTGAAGCCACACATGCTTAATTATTTCATTGTGGAACCTAGGCATGCTTCTGTCTCCGTACAGATGCTTTTAAAAAGAATTTGCTAATAGCTGTCCATTCACCTTGCTACCGCCGTGTCTGTACTGTAGGGAATTATGGTGTACTCTGGAGTGTATTTTAAAATTCATAGCCTAAGTTAGATTACATTTCCTCTAAAATCTGTGAGTATGGGGAGTACGTTTGATCTACTGGGTTTATTCTCTCTACCCTATTTCAGGAAATCGCTGGAGATACTAGTTGTTATTTTGAGGTGGATGATTTCTCCTGTTAGAAATGAGATGCTTTGTTTTCGACAACATGGAATCCCATGTGTGGTTTGACTTCAAAACTGAACTTCAGTATAGATATACTGTGCTAAATTTTTGAACATGTCTGTGTATGTAACTGGTTAACATGCAGTGAGTTTAGCAAAAAAATTAAAATCACTAGGAGAGAAGGTAGAAAATACAGACTCTTTTTTACTTTAACTACTTTATTGAGCTTTGTTTCAACTCGGTTGTCAGGTAAAATAAAGTACATGTCTCAAGAGAATAAGGCTGAAATCTGAGCAGTACGTGTTCAGAATGGAAGAAAGTAATTAACCACATCATCCAAATCTGTGTTTCAGCTGTGTTGAAATACAGCAGATCCAGTTGTCTTACCACTCTTACTTGGAAATTCATTCAGTAACTATTTCAATTAAAAAATAGTTGAAGAAATTGAAGAAAAATTGAGATGAATATAGCATAAAGACTAAAGATGACAGATCTAACTGAGGCTGCTGTCGGTCACTTGAAATGTTAGAGATTAAATTCTTACTCTTTTTCAAGTTAGAAAGAGAATGTCACGTAGGCTTGTTTCCATCTTCCCATAATCCGGGAAGGCCGTTTCACTAACACGTGCGACTTGGTCGTGTATTTAAGATATCCTGCTGTCAATGCACTTTTGGTAAGGACAAGATGGGTACTTGTTCCTGTTCTTCATGGGTCTGGCTGTATGGACTCGGTGTTAAAGAATGCGTTCAGGGAGTGCGGGATACTCCGTACGTGGAGTCAGTTTGCTGTTCTGCCGACCACCTTCATGTAGATGATGTGAACTTGTAAACGTGCCTGGGTTTTGGGCTCAGTAAGTCCAACAGGACTGCTTGTTGCGCTGGATTTAAGCACAAGCTTAACAGAATTGGGGCTGAAGTAATACTACATACCTTGTGGAGCTGTGAAGTATGGTTTGTCTTGACCACGAGCACAACAAATGAAAGTGCCAGAATGGCGCGGATGTTTTGAATTTCCATAACAAAGTAGTTTCTAAATAATAATTACACTCTGCCAAACAAAGTCATTATTCAGAGGTTTTCTTCTTGCCCTTTGCTTTTAAGTAGAAATACAGTAAATATCCACAACTACAGATTAATTTCCAAAATAGTTTGACTTTTAGGGGGATACGTAGAATCAAAAAGCATAGCTTTTTCTCAAGCTCCGTCTCGTATTCTTGCTGTATTCTCACTACATCTGAGGTGTACGGTGATTTCTCTGGAAAACAATTCAGTCTGTTTTTGGAGCAGCGCTTTAATTGCTGGGCCTCAGGTTATGATTTTAAATCTGTGCTGCATTGTTTTATGTTCAGTTTATCATTTATAATGTTTAAAAGACTTTGTAGGACAAATGCTGGGAAAAAAGAAGGCATCAAATTTACAAACCTTAAAAATGCACAGTAAAATTGTGTATGCTGTCCGTTCAAATGAATTTAGTTTTGGGTGAATATTGTACCTCCAATTAAGTAATTACTGATAAGATGATGAAAAAATACATTGTTCTTTCTGCTGGTGCTCTCTGTGTTACACTGTCATGCCTTCTCTGGATTCTGACATTGAGGTTTGCAAGGCTGTTGAGATATGTAGAGTATTTGCCCTAATAATGTGAGCGTACTCTTTTTGTTGGGATAGTGTAGGAACATTATCATTCGATGTAGGGACTGACTGCTGTTATTTTCTGTTTGGTCATAACCCCACAGTACAAAAGGAATACCTGGATTCGGAGAGAGGCTTGGTTAAAACCCAGCTCTGTCAATTGTGGGGGGAGCTTGTCAGGCTAAGCCAAGCTTAGTTCTCTTGCCTGCTTCCCTTCTGTGAATCACCTTCTGAAATCACTGTGAACGCTCTTCTGGAGGCGAGTGCCTCGCTGCCTCCTTAAGGTGATGGGGGCCCCAGACCAAAAGTGAGTTACATGTATTGTTGCTGCAATTATTCTTGGAACAAATGAAAATGACTGTTAGGTTTCCTTGACAACCTATAACTTTCTTCTGAAGTGATGTCAAGAAAACAAACGTGTTCTTGAATGAGGTACAAGTCTGACGGCTGAGTCCAAGGGCCGTGAAGGGGAAGGGGCTGTTAACCCCTCTGTTGTCACGACTTGGTATGAAGGTTCATGTTTGCCCAGTGCTACAGAAGGGGTGGGTAACTGAAAGGAGTACGTCTGACATGGTGGTGGCGATGGCTTTGCAAAGAGTGTTAAGTCACCTACGGTCTTGCTGAAATTTTTCTTTGGGCTGAAAGGTTATGTGGAAGTTTGTTTAGGGAAGAAATCTTTGGCCCTCAGTTACCTTTGGTTAATAGTAACTTTTAAAAATATTTTCCAGGATAGGAAGCTTGAGAAAGAATTCACACTGGATGAAAATAATTTTCTGAAGCTGGGTGTATTCCAGGAACTGTAACCCAAATGTTTCTCTGTCCGTGGAGAAGATTTCACGTTTGAAATAACTTCTACTGAAGGTATGCGCATCTACCTTTCCTTTCTAAGCTCAGTAATGACAATGTGCTTGATAATGCTATATTATGTGTTCTGGTGGTTGCTAGTGAGATTGTTCTTGATATTTAATACCTGGAGTCATTTGAGAGGGAACTGTAGTGTCGCTGGGATGGTCCTGCTGATGAGTTTCAGAGCTGGTTACATAGAGCTGAGAGGCTCAGTTCCTCTGCTGTTGAGTCTGCAGTCTAGATGTGGTATGTTGGTCAGGTTACTCCCTAAAACCAGGTTTAACTGGTAAGTGCTTCTCAAAACTTGAGCTCTAATGTACATAATTGATGGGAAGAAGATGGAACTTTTTTTTTTTTTTTTTTTTTTTTTTTTTTTTTTTTTTTTTTTTTTTTTTTTTTTTTTTTTTTTTTTTTTTTTTTTTCTGGTGGCTATCTAAACCTCTGGCTATCTAAACCTCTGGGAACTGCCTGTGGCTCTTCCAAGAAGTAACAATATGGAAATGACACGCAGTACGTCTTGTCATTGGGGTAGTGAAAGTGAATAGGCTGTGATTACTCACTGGTTTTTGTAAGGTGAGAATTTGGAAGCATCCAACAAAGTTATCAAGCAGGCAGTTTAAAGCAAACAAGAGGAACCACCCTCTCATGCAGCATGTAATTACATTGGAGATTCACTGCCTTGGGATTATTTGGAGACGGATGGGCTGCCTGCGGGAGCACTGCGATCCTTCCCGGTGCCTGCAGTGGAGCTGGCTGACTTGGTCATTTTCCTATCGGTAATTCAGTTAGGAAAAGCTTTCTTAATGCTACAAAGGCAAGAGATTTTATGTAAAGCAAGGTTTCCTGGGGGAATAGGTTATGAATTAAAGGTGTTCTTAAAGCTCCTAAAAGAAGAAGGAGACCCTAAGTTTTCTTGCAGAAAAGCGGCAGGTTTTAGGTGAGCTGTAAATAGATGCTGCTGCTGCTGGAGCATGTCAGGCCTGATGGCTTGAAACTGGTGAAAATTGTTCTGGAAGCCATCTAGGAACTAGAGCACGTGGATGGTACCCAGACAATTGTAGTCATCTATGCCAGTGAGATACATAGAAATAAAAAACAGTAGTTGGAAATAACAGTGTAGCCCAGTCTGACAAATTACAGTCATCCTTGAGGTCCAGCTGGCTCAGGACCCTCTGATACCTGCTCCTGCTAATGATGTACCTGGGGGAAGTTTGGAACAGTATAAGTGTAGGGTAGGCACTCCCACTTTCTGACAGTCACCCAGGTTAGTGATTTTTCTGAAACAGCAGTGGCTGTAAAACATTTGAAGGTCCTTATAAACCTGTCCTTCATGAACTGGTGTAACCAGCTGAGTCGTTGAGCTCAGTTGAGCTTTTGGACTCCATAACCATCTATGGCAGTAAGTTCCACAGGGTTTCTTCTTCCCATGCAGAACACAATTAGTGTTTGATTCTGCCTATTTTTGAGTTGGCTGCTTGATAACTTTGTGAGGTGTCCCCATTCTTGGGTTTATAGGAAGCTGTAAATAACTGTCTATTCACCTCCTTAATAACATTCGTGCCTTGCTCTGCATCTGTTGTTTTTCTGAGCTGCGGTCATGTATCAAGTCAAGTTTAATGCCTCTTCCATTAGAAGCTGTGCTGTTTCTTGTTCTGCTCAATCTCTTTTAAGAGAAGCTAATCAGATCAGCTGTACTTGTTTGAGCTCTACTGTCTCTTCTGAGAGAAGCTAACCAGACCGGCACTCGAGATGCAAACACACGATAGTCAAATGATGTCATGCCTTCTGTTTACTTGCTTATTCTTTCTTGTAATAACTTTTGACATTACTTTTGCCTCTTTGACTGCTGCTCTATATTGAGATCCTTGAACAGTGGCTCCAAGATCATTTCCAAATGGCTGTAACAAACAGGATCTGTTCTATTGTATGTTAAAATGTCATGTTTCTTCAAATGGATTGCCGTGCATCACAGATGAGGGTTGCTTGTTTGCTTTGGCCTGGCTGTGGCACTCAGGTCGGGCAAAGCCCTCTGGAAGGAGGGGAGGTGGCTCCTTCCTGGGATCATCTGAGCATACATGGGGGAAGAAGTTCCCAGAACGTGGGATGGGGCAGGCAGAAGAGCC
>NW_008824370.1:208440-242744 GCF_000699105.1 Pygoscelis adeliae
AGTGCGGGAGAGCGTGGGATACGTCTTGGATGAGCAAGGGGCAGATGGACAGCCTGGCTTCAGAACTGATGGAGAATGGGAGACTTCCTGAGGATCCAGAGGTCACTGCAGACATTGACTGGTCCCAGAAAGCTCCTGGGTTAGACTGAACCAAGCCCAGAGGAAAGGATTTGCCAGTCAGGACATAGTGGACAGGGGCAAATTGCTTATCCCCTGCTTGTCCTCTTTTCAAAAAGACAGATTCACCTGACGTGATGCAGTTGCTGCTCAAATACCTGTTGGTGATGTTTATAAACCCTGTGAGTATTTATTTCCCTAGTGTGCCCATAATAAAGATGCGGGCACTTCTGTCTGAATGTACTGGCTGGCCGTAGGTCCCTGATCAGAGTGATGTTAACTAACTTAGTGGTCGTTGTTCAGTGGGGGGGTTTCTCCCATGATTAGTACTTTGCTTTTGTCAGCACTGAGTTAAATCTGCAGTTTCATTGTCTGGCTTCTTATTAACATGAAATCATTCTGCAGCTGTTTGTGACAGCTTTGGTAGGTTTAAGCTGTGTAATTTTTCTATCACTAGTAAATGTTGCTGCCTTGCTACTCATATTTCTTCTGAGATCATGTATAAATACATTGAGCAGCACTGTTTCTTTTGGGGCCCTACTCTTTCTGGTTTTTTATTTGCTTTTGTCTTCTTATGTTTTAACCAGCTGCTGATTCACGAAAGAAAGTGAGCTTTTCTTTAAAGTTGTTTGGAGAAGCCTGTGCAAAATACTCCTGTGGGAATTCAGATGAACTATCGATCGTACTGTCCTTGTCCATCTGTATGTTTTCGTTGTGGGTTTTTTAAATTGTGTAACAGTTTGCTTAAAAAGCTAGTTTTAGGCTTCAAGTTCACCAGGTTAAATAAAGTGATACTGCATTCCCTGCAATTAGTTGTTTGGTAGCTGCATTTTAAAGGTGTAGAGCTCTTGGGTGAATGCCATGTAGTCCTGGTGATCTGTTACCATCTGACTTGCAGGTGTGTTCTAAAACTTTCTCAGATACTGCAATTTGAGAGAATTATCTAGATTTTTTTTCTTTTGCTCCGTGTAGCAAAGCTTAAAATTATTTATGCTTATAGAGGAAATAAGGGAGATTGTGTATTAAAACTTAGCAAAAAAAAAAAAATCATAAAATAACCTTAAAATTGACATCAGGAATCCATGCCTGTCAAGACTAAAGAGACAGACTGAATTAAATGGGACTTAGGAAGACTCTTCAGCTGTGACATAGCTGCTGAAGTTATGTTTGTCCTTTGTATTTTTATAATAGAAAGGATGTTACAGGAAAGTCAGAAGCATTCAAAAATACTTTCTTTTTGGAAACAAGTAGGATAATGTACTTCTCTCAGCATTTCCATGTGTTTTCACTTAGTAACTAAGTGGAAAATCTTAAATGTTTTATTTTATCGGGAATGGGTTTAAATAGGCTTAAATAAAAAAAAAATCAGTAAATCTTGGTAACTTCCTCCCAGTTTCCAGAAGGAGTTGCCTGTGGTGATTGCTGGCCCTCCATGTTCGGTTTTACTGGTCTTGGAGTACTGAGAGCATTCTGAAAGGTTGGAAAATGCTGTGGGTTTTTTGTACGTGTGCCCATATTCAGTAAGGCCTGGGGTAGCCTTTGGTAACTACAGAACTGACTACAGTAATAATCCTGAGCAAAGTAACACAAATATGGAATTCAGATAATAAAGAGTAAGACAAAAATTCACCCAAAGTTTTAGGGGAAGTAGGAGATGCAGTGTATTTATTTTTTTTTTAATGGTAGCCAAAGAAGCATTGCAAGATGCTGTAAACTTTGTGATATGTAGAACTACTAGTCTTGCAGTCGGTGAATTTTAATCACCTATTATTTTTGCAGACGACTCCTGACATTTTCTAGAAAAGGTAGAGGCCTTTCTACCAAACTTAATGGTACTCAGGTGAAGGCTTTAAAAAGATCCCCCCCGCCCCCACACAATTGTTAACTAAAATAAAATCCAGGCCACAAAGTGGAAATCCCTGATAAGTGGAAGGATGAGATGAAGTGCGGCAGAAGGGGTGAAACAGTCATTACAGGCCTCACAGACGAGAAGGGAGACACTTGACGTTCTACTTGTATAAGGAATAAGACAAAAAGTAGTGATTACTTTGAAACATACATATAGTAAGAGCAAATTATTTTCTTTTTTTATGTTTTTAAACCTCTACTCCAGAATCTGTGTGCGGCCAGGGATTGCTTTGTGTGGTGTTCTGCTTCTCGACTGAAGCCTCTGCATACCTTCTAAGTATTAAAAAAAATCCTGCAGTGTATTGTTGGCAAATAGCAGGTGTTTGAATGACAGTTTAATTCTACATGTATCAAATGTAGAAATGCTCTCCATAAAGCAGTTAATCCTCAAAAATGGCAGCATATAGAAAACTTGCTTCCTTAAATCATTATGTTTTTTCCTTTAATTAGATACTCCAGTTCAGAAATAATGTGAGCAACTTTGAAGGGCTTTGGGATGTCCACCTGAAAAAGCAAAAGATACTTCTAGTCTAGTGTTGACATAGGTGACCTAAACTAAGGCACTAAGACCTGAGATGTGGCAGACATCGGGAGAAAGGTACTTCTTGTAGCTGTGTGTTTGGGCCTCATCTGGATTAAAACCTGAATGTACCAGTGCTTTAGTGCAGTAGTACAAGTTTTGAATACATACTGTTAATTCATTTTAATAATAAAAAGGAAATGTTGTGATATTTAACTTGTTCGGAAAAATGTAGGAAATATTTCATCTCCCTGTTCCTATACAGAATTACAAGACTAACAAACCCTGCCTCCTCAGAGTTGTGTATATTATATTTCTTGCCCACAAAATATGAGGAGGACGAAGGGATGTATTATTGATTTGAATGCACTGAAGAGAGCAAACATTGCTGCCCAAACTGTCCTTCCCTGGCTCACACAGGTGAGCACTGTTACAGACTAGGTTTAAAGATGAGTTTACAAAAAGTTGCAACAATCAATCCGCTTACTGTTTAAAAATATCAAACAAGGAACATCTTTTGCCACCTCTGTTCTGTTCAGTTTTTTCTCTTGTTCTCCATCTGCTTAGTAGCCTAGGGTTTTTCTTCCCCCCTCCGCCCCCCGAGCAAGCATGGTCCTCCTCCGTGCATGTCTGGAAGGCACCTGCCTTCCTTAAAAGCTGTTTGTTATCATAAATGAATCAAATCTATCTTCTATACAAAATGTTTTGATCCTGACATGTTTCTTGCTGTGAATTGTAATATGAAATTTGTCCTTTTATTTTTTTTTTAATGGCATGATTTGTCGGCGCTGCCTGCTGGTGGCAGCCTTCAGTGAAATGGCTTGTTCCTTCAATGTGACAGAGCACACCTAGCTTGCAAAAAGTCTTATTTTTGCAGCTCCAAGCAAGAACAGAAGACAGCTAACAAATCAGGGGACTAAATTGTGAATTTTATTTTGACACCGAGGATGATTGTCATGGGACAGCAGAGCACGTTGTAAGTTGTAAGACAGTTTCTCCCTACTGCTTGTTTTGCAGCCTGTAGCTTGCTCCTGCCCAGATCAGGTTGTCAGACCCTCCTCTCTTGCTCCGTAGCTGTCAATAAAAGTTTTCTAGTACTCTGTGGCATTACAGTGTTAAAGATGCAGAGGACAGGGAAAGCGCTATTTATGCATAAAGATTGAAAACATACCCAGATAATTTTGGGCGTAAATCAAAATACGATCTTAAGGAAGCTGCTCAGTAAACGGGTTGCCCAGATAAAATTACCTGCAACTGGGTATCAGCTGTGCTTCTGTGATTGAATTAACTGCTTGAAAGTAAGCAACTTGGATCTTATTTTACATCTATAAAAAACCGGAATCAAAAGCTAAGTGTGAACAACAGTGATTCTTTGATGTAATTTGGAGACAATTGGGAAGTGTTAAAGGTCAGTACCAGTAATTGCTTCACAGCTGATTAAAGCACTTGGGAAAATGAAGGCCTCAAGTCCCTTACAGGCTGGTGTGAACAGCATGTCTTAGCTGATTGGGAGGCAGAATTGCTCGACGGCCGCCTGTCAGCTCCTTCCACATTACTCTGAGCTGTACTTCCATAAAGATGCCTCATCACCACAGATTGAGCAGTCCGTATAAAATCCAGCTGGGCTTCCAAGCCTGCAGAGCAGTCCAGGCTCCTGCTGGAGCAGGGAGATCTTTAGCTTCTGCATGTGCTAGATGTAAGCAGTGTATGTTGTTTCTTGATGCCTTTTCTACTGCTGAAGAAAATTTGCAGACTGGACAAGTGTCATTGTAGCAGTTATAACGAGTACATTTGATTTCCCCCTCCCCCCCAACTAGAAGAGCTAGAAACAGCTTTAAAAGAAAAATAGCAGGAGTTCTCTTGAGCAGCAAGAATGTGAACCTTGACCCTAACATGTTTATCCTCATGTTCTCATACTCTGATTTAGCTCTTTTTTACTTGTTTAAGGAAGGAAAGTGAAACTTGAGAAGCTGTGTAACAGGGATCGTTTTGAATATCTACATGGCTGTAAGCAGCCTGTTGCTATCTCAAAACGAACTTTGCCGTGGCTACAAATAAAGCCAGGCTGGTGGTGGGGGATAACAGCTTGGTGAAGAAATACCCAGTTATGGAAAGCTTATTTTAAGCTGTTCACAGCTGTTAATCTCTAAAACATCCTTGTGCAGCTCAGGACTTCCCCAGTTTTACAAAACTGGAAACTTCAGTATGGGGAGAATAAATGAACCATGTTAGATGGCAGGAACAAGCTTTTTGTAGTATGAGGTTAGGTGAAAGACAGACAACTAAATAGTTGAAAAGGAATATTATTAGTAACGTTAGAAAATTCAAATTAATTTTGAAAGATAACTATTTAATTATGGTCCAAAAAGCACTTACGTCTGTATTCTCTTCCTTGAGTTTATCCAAGGAACTTATGCATCATCTTTAAGAAAAAGTTACTACTCTTACCAAATGCTCCTTTTTGTTTGCACCCTTTTGTTTTTAAATAATTTTTATAAAGATACTATTCTAGTGTAGAGATCAGATTAAAACAGAGACAGAGGCTTAACTCTAACTTCTTATGTATAGAAAAACTATATTATAGCTTTCCAATTTCATATTTCCTAAAAATCACCTTACAGAGCAGCTTTCTCTTAATTCACCTGCTGCATACAGCTTGAAGTTTTTAACTTATCCTGCTCCTTAACTTGTACAATCCTCATGCACTTCTTCAACAATTTTAACTTAAAGCAGTGAAGTTAATGCATACAATGTAGTCCCTATAGACAGATAAAACTATTTGTTTACTGCACTCCAGCCTTGTCATCAACATTGTCTTTACACTTTTGCTTTACTCCCTTCTTCTGCTTTTAATAGATGATCAGGTTTTTTGGAACTGACTGGTGTTGCTTGAACAGTTTGTATTCCATTCCATGTCTGTGAGAGGTGGTATGGAGAAAGTGAATGTGAGGCAACTGTATTTTATAACTCAGCATGGGTGGGAGGAGGAATGATACGCAGTGAATTCAAAACAGCTGGTTTAAAAAGTACTTTTCCAAACAAATTGAAACTTTGGTATGGTTTAAGGTCAGAGAACACTTTTGATTGCAAGCCCAAATGGGTTTAAAAAGATCAGGCATGTCCGTAGGATGTATTCACTGATAATTATCAAACATGATATTTCAGGTGTGACTTAAGATTATCTGTGAAGAAATGGTGACAGAAGGTTGAGGCAGTTTACCAGAAAAAGATCACTCTTACCTTGCTTTCCAGCGTTCAGGCCCTGTACTTCTGGGAGGGGGCTGTTCTCGTTGAAGACTGACATAGCGTTTTGCTTCCTGTGTTGGTAAGGATCTCAGTGCTAATTTAGGCCTTCTTTGAGGCACTGCTTTGCTTTTTTCTGAGAAGATCCAAGAAATGAAGAAATCCCGATGAAAGAAGTTACTGTATTTCAAGAAAATCATAAAAGCATCTTCATTTAAAGAAGGGGAGGTTTGTCATCAGCCAGAAGCTGATGTTGGAAGCTGAGGCTTGGGTTCTGTTTGGCTTCTTGCCTACTCAGTTAATAAACGCTTCCCTTTCCTTCTCAGCCCTATATTGAGGGTAGGAAAAAACAAAAATGCATCCAGTGTGCCTGGAAACGTAAGCCTCCATTTCTGGAGTAAGTTGATGCAAAGTAGTGGTAGTTTGAAAGTAGGGTAACCAAACGCTTTGCAAAAGGATAGTTGGGGAACTCTGACAGTACTTGAAGATGCTTTCAGCACTGAAGACGCATTCTTGAAGCAGTATCAAAGGCTGAATCAAAAGTCCACCCCAGACATTTTTATAATGACAACTTGGGGGGGAAAAATGGGCGTTCTTCATTTGACAAACTTTTCCCTCTTACTGAACTTCAGAATGGAAAGCTCTTTCAAAATCAAAACTACCGTACTGCTATTAATGTCAGAATAGGCTATTTCGTCATCTAGACCTAAGGAAAAGCAGTTTGTTGAAATGTAACAATTTGAAGGATTTTATTCCTATTAAAGATGCTTATAAAAACCGATTCCCTTTTAGCACTGTAGGTCAGGCTGCTGCTTCTGACACTCCTGCATTTGGCCTTGTTACTTATTGTTACATCCCTGAAACTCCCAGCACATTGGAGTCTCGTTGTATTATACTCTAATGCTTTTCTGGACATAGAATAAATAACCTTAAATACTGAGAAGGCTTAATGAAGGGCAGTAGTATCTGTTATGTGACCGTAAATGAGTTGGTAAATGTTTGTATAGCACACTTTTATAAACCTTAGAGAAATGTTTCTCCGTACTGCTTTCTGATGTATCTTAGTGTTCAGTCTGTATCTCCTGACTTTTCTGGGTTTTGTGGAAAGTATCGCTCAGACATTGGTCGAGACCTGAAGCCCAAGTCTTCTTCACTTAGAATCATAGAATCATAGAATCATTAAAGGTTGGAAGTGACATCCAAGATCATCGAGTCCAACCGTCAACCCAACAACACCATGCCCACTAAACCATGTCCCTAAGCGCCTCATCTCCCCGCCTTTTAAATACTTCCAGGGATGGTGCCTCAACCACTCCCCTGGGCAGCCTGTTCCAATGTTTAACTACTCTTTCAGTACAGAAATTTTTCCTTACATCCAATCTAAACCTCCCCTGGCGCAACTTGAGGCCATTTCCTCTTGTCCTATCGCTAGTTACTTGGGAGAAGAGACCGACACCCACCTCGCTACAACCTCCTTTTAGGTAGTTGTAGAGAGCAATGAGGTCTCCCCTCAGCCTCCTTTTCTCCAGGCTAAAAGATGAAGGTCAAATAGTTCAGCAGTTACAGTCAAAGACTGAGAGAAGTAGGATGATCTGATGGTGACAGATTCAGTATCTGTTCTTGACGAAACTGCTATTCTGTTCCTGTCTGGTTTGTTAACTATTACTTGTGCCAGGAAGGTGTATCAATAACAGATCTTGTTAGAATCTGCTAGAGCTGTACAGCAAGCCTTCCCTTGAGTGGGGACCTAATCAAAGGTTGATAAATTTTGAGTCCTCTTAGCAGACTTTAATGCTTCTTAGTTGTTTTGGATCTGGATAACTGAAACTATCCATGAGATGATACCGCATCAATAAGGCGTAAAACCAAGAGTCAAAGTTGAGGAAAAAGTGTGTGTTCTTTGGAGAAGAGACATTCATCAGCCTTTCTACAGATGTACGTATTAAACTAAGTGCACCTGGCTAAATTGGTCTTTCAAATCTCTGGGCACCACAACGCGCTAAAAGGTACTGCAGAAGCATGAAAAAATTCCTGCTGGTGGAGGGACAGCTAGTTGTGCTTACCTCCTTTGTAGGGTTCCCTCCTCTTTGCTACTGTACAGATATAGGTGGCTTGGATGTGGTAGCTTGTTGGATGTTGAACATGGTCATGATATTCTTCTTGGTAGGTTTTTGGGAATACCAAGAGGCCATTGAGGCCCTACTATTCTGAGGACTGGGACTTCCTCAACAAGAATGAAGGAATGAATGCAGAAAGCAGTTAACACGTAAAGGACATAAAGACCAAGCTGAGCTCTCTAAGAAGATTCAGCAATTCTGCAAGAGGAAACAATGCAGACCACAAAATTATTCAGCGTAGATAGGCTGTTCCTTCTCCTGCTCTGACCAGCAAGTAGTGCCTTAGCCGTTGGGGAAGAGTACAGGCTCTGGAGAGGGCCTCTTCTGCTTTTGTCCTCATTCAGTTACAACTGCGCACCATCAGCTTTGGTAGTGACTGAGTTGCTTGTGGTGAACAGAGCATACTTCATTTCCTAACCTCTTATTACTGACTTCACTACACAGGTCTGTTTAATGATACCATTTCCAAACCCAGCTTTTGCAGCAGGGAGTAAAATGTGCCTTTCGGCTTCAGAGAGCCCTCCCATTCATGCTGGGTGAAAAGGCCTGAGAGCACCCTGCTTTGTTGGATTGTTTGGAAACTGCATTAACCATGCCCACCAGAGCCTAAAACTAGAGAACAGAACTCTGTTGAATGCTTAATAATTGGAAATGGTTTAAGTTGGCAGTTAGCATCCACTTCTCTGCAGATTTCCAGGACAAAAGAGCACAATTTTTTAATTTTTTGCCATCAGATGCCTAAGATGCCCCAATTTGATTTAATTTCCTGTTTTTTTTTTCCTTATTGGGGTTGTGCAATGCCACAAATTGCTAGAGAAAGTAGCATATTCCTCTTTCATATTCCCGTTTTTTCATCTACCTCTTCTGCTGTACAGTCACCTTGTATACCTTAACTTTATTAGTGATTTCTAGTGTTTAATATTTTAGTATTTAGAAGTTCCTCAAGTTTAAGTAGGTGTCTTAAAGACAGCATCAACAGGAAATGGTGTTGAATCTTTGTAAAGTCATGTATCACAAGAAGAAATTGTATTTGCCATTTATTGGGCTCATAATACTCAGCAACTCTCTAGTAGCTGTTTTCAGTTTCTCTTAGCCCATTTCCTGTTACTCAGTAGGTGTTTTTTCTTACCGACATTTTGGAAGGAGGTGAAGTGCACTCTTTGAGTTTTAGAAAGAAGGTGGATTTATATCCTGATACCAAAAGAAAGGGCTTGCTCGTTCTGGGCTCCTGGCTCTACAAGGTGGTACCATCATTTCAGTAGGTGGATTACTCTGGTTTCTGTTTCCTGGGGTAGGTCCTGTTAAATGAACTGCAGTTTGGTGATTAATGCTGCTGAAGTTGTTCACGGTAGCTCAGGCTCTTTATGGAGAGATCCCATTTCTTATGAGTGCTTCTCTTCAAGCTCTCCATAGCTCGTAGAGGACAAGTGCCTTGTTAGCTATGATGGCTTACCTACAGTGAAGAAGATTAAAGAAAATGAATTAGCTAATCATTGCAAAATGGGGCAGTTACTTCTCTAGATTATCAGGGTTTTTAAAAGTAATAATGAATGTTTTTTATTATGTTATAGACATACTAATTTGTTTCTTGATACAACTCAAAATGGACCATTCATAGGGGTGTAACTGTCACCATGTAGAACTTTTTTCTGGGCCTCTGTCCTGTATTTTTTCAATATATTTTCATGTGCTTCAGCAGTTTTATATATTGTAGAAGACTGCATGTGCTTCATGCAAAAATATGCATACTGAAATCAGCACGTGTGTTGTACGCATGCATTTATGTATGTGTACATATCCCGCTGCTTCTACAAACAGGATAGCTGGGTTTCATCAAGAGCTCCCCTCTTCTGTCTTATTGGTGCTGTCTGGGTATGGGTAATGGTGTGCCATTGCCCCCACCATCGGCTGCAAGCATCCTGGTGTTGGATATGTTGATGTTGGCGTGGGAAGTTCTTCTGGACCATCCAAGTCTGCAAAGTGTCAATGAATTGGCAAGGGATATGAAGAATAATAAGAAGGGCCTCTGCAGATATATTGGCCAGAAAAGGAAGACTAAATAAAGTCCACAGCTGCCCCTCCTCCCCCATTAAATAAGACAGGAGAACTGGGGTGGAGACAGTGGACATGTCTGACACTGGAGACACGTCATGTCTGACACGGAGAAGACTGGGGTACTCAACAATTTCTCTGCCTCAGTTTTCAATGGTAGTCACTTTTCCTACATCTCTCAAGCCCCTGAACCTCAAGGCAGTCCCTCCCATTGTAAGGGAAGATCAGGTTTGAGACCACCTGAGGAACATACATGGGACCCAACAAGCTCCATCCCAGGATCCTGAGGAAATTGGCTGATGTAGTTGCCAAGCCACTCTCCATCATATTTGAAAAGTCGCGGCAGTCAGGTGAAGTCCCCAGTGACTGGAAAAAGAGAAACATCACGCCCATTTTTTAAAAAGGGTAGAAAGGAGGACCCTGGGAACTACCAACCAGTCAGCCTCACCTCCGTGCCCGGTAGCAGATCCTCCTGGAAGGTGCAGACACATATGAAAGACAGGGAAGTGATTAGAGACAGCCAGCATAGCTTCACCAAGGGCAAATTGTGCCTGACTAATCTAGTGGCCTTCTACAATGGAGTGACTGTATCGGTGGACAAGGGAAGAGCTACAAGTGTCATCTACCTGGACTTCTGTAAAGCCTTTGATATGGTCCCACACAAGATTCTGGCCACTAAATTGGAGAGATATGAGGTTGATGGATGGACTGTTAGATGAGTAAGAAATTGGCTGGATGGTTGAGTCCAAAGAGTTACAGTTAATAGCTCAGTGTCCAAGTGGAAACCTGTAATGAGTGGTGTCCCTCAAGGGTCCATACTGGGACCAATACTATTTAATATCTTCATCAACGACAATGGGATTGAGTGCACCCTCACGATGTTTGCAGATGACGCTAGGCTCAGTGGTGCAGTTGGTTCGCTAAGGGGAAGGGATGCCATTGAGAGGGACCTGGACAAGCTGGAGAAGTGGGCCCATGTGAACCTCATGAAGTTCAACAAGGCCAAGTGCAAGGTCCTGCACCTGGGTCAGGGCAATCCCCAGTATCAGTACAGACTGGGGGATAAATGGATTGAGAGCAGCCCTGCTGAGAAGGACTTGGGGGTACTGGTGGATAAAAAATTGGACAAGAGCTGGTAATGTGCTCTCACAGCCCAGAAGGCCAATCGTATCCTGGGCTGCACCAAAAGCAGCGTGGCCAGCAGGTCAAGGGAGGTGATTCTGCCCCTCTACTCGGCTCTGGTGAGACCCCACTTGGAGTACTGTGTCCAGCTCTGGGGCCCTCAGCATCAGAAAGACACGGACCTGTTGGAGTGGGTCCAGAGGAGGCTGCAAAAATGATCAGAGGGCTGGAACGCCTCTCTTATGAAGAAAGGCTGAGAGAGTTGGGTATTTTCAGCCTAGAGAAGAGAAGGCTCCAGGGAGACCTTATTGTGGCCTTGCACTGTATAAAGGGGACTTATAAGAAAGACTGAGACTTTTCACCAAGGCCTGTAGTGACAGGACAAGGGGCAACGGCTTTAAACTGAAAGAGGGCAGGTTTAGATTGGACAGAAGGAAGACATTTTTTACGATGAGGATGGTGAGACACTGGAACAGGTTGCCCAGAGGAGTTGCGGATGCCCCATCCCTGGAAGTGTTCAAGATCAGGCTGGATGGGGCTTTGAGCAACCTGATCTAGTGGAAGGTGTCCCTGCCCATGGTGGAGGGGTTGGACTAGATAATCTTTAAAGGTACCTTCCAACCCAAACCATTCTGTGACTCTGTGAATTTACTAGTGCTAGGAGCTGCTTGTTCAGCCTTTGCTGTACTTCTCTGCTTCCAGAGGCACCATAGTTCAGACCCTATGGACGGTGTTACAGCAGCATATTGTCTCTCTTGTGCCTGGCTTGTGGCCTTCCAGGACAGTTCATCTGGCTCCTGTAGGTCGTGACTCATTCTGCTGGTCCTTAAGCGTCATGTATGTCTCTGGGGCTTTTTGTGTGTGGTATCATTGTACTTTCAAGCTTGCAGAGATGTTAGGTGGATTACAAAACCTCACTTCGTTGCCTGGACACCTGCTTTGGCCTAACTGTCTGTTGGTTTCAATATGCCATGAACAATCATTTCCAAATCTCACTTGCTGCATTTTACTGAGTAGCCTATAAGATCACTGTAGCTAAAAGAGCTTTTTTTGGCTGGAGTGAGGGCAAAGAGGAAGAGTCTCATGTTGTTGCATGTGCTTCAGGCAACGTGGTGGGAGAGTAACTGCTGCAGGGCAGCCTCCTTTCCCTGTTGGCTGCAGCTGCACCCAGTCCCAGGACACTGGGAACTGCATCAGTGCCTTCCAGAGGCCCGGTTCCGCCAGCGAGGACCGGGAGAGGCCAAACTCCTCAGCAGTTCTCCTCAACCTTTGTTTTAAGAAGGAGGTTGGGAAGGGGGATCTGCCTGCTCTGTGCTGAGAAAAGAGCTGGCTTCCTTTCCTAAGGACAGCTTATCAGTGGGTCTCCTAGAGATCAGGCAGCTTTTCCTGTAGATATATAAAAAGCTTTGAAAAACTGTAGAATTGACAGATTTGTAATAGGTTTGAATTTGAAAAGTGAGATTTACGTGTGTATTCCGCATTTATGTATGGAATATATATGTATTTGGGTTAACTGTGCACCCAAACATTCTTAATTTAAGGCCTTTTATGCCAGCTTTTTACTCGGTGAATTTATAACTAAGCATAGTTAGTTAAAAATATCTGAAGAACAGTTTGTAATGAACACACTATAGAGCCAAACAGCATTACTGTCACAGAAATGTCACGTAGGTTGAAAATTCAGATGTCTGTTCCTAACTCAGAAATTCAGTTACTTGAGTGCATATTCAGTAGCTGAATGATGGATGCAGAAGCTCTTGCTTGGTGCTGTAATGCTAAATGTTAACTTAAAAAAAAAAATTCAATATACTATTGATTTAAACAGCTCAAATTAGAAACTGCTTCTCTCTGCCATATTTTGTGCTATTCTGGGGGGGGGGACTAGTTCCCAAAAGACTAGGATCGACCTAAACTAACTAATCTGGCAGTTTGGAAGATTGTTAGGAAATGGCAGTGGATGGGCCATGGGGAGGTCTGGGTAAGCTTTTGTTTTGGACAGCTTCCCCCGCTTTCCTCCCTGTAACTCTGAGCTTGGGCCCATCACGAATAAAGCCGGTAGCCTTGATGTTCGTAGGTCACTTTACAAGAAACATGGCGCTGTAGGTTTGACTAGAGGTGATTGACACCTGATGTTTAAAAGGAACTTTGTAAGTATAAAGTGGTCTTCTAGTTGGGATGCTTGATCAGGATCTCAGTTCTGTTTCTGCTGGGCTTGAGGCCATATGCGTCCCCATGTGTATGTGAGCTCTACCTCAAAATGCTGAAAGTCCCAAGCCAGCGAGTAAAGGTGGTGTACGGGAGGGCTGCGGGAAGACAAAGCTGTAAGGAGGCTGTACTTCGGATGGCCTTATAGTTCATTGCTTGAATGTTCCCTTTATAATCAAGTCTTGCAACACCAACACATTCAAACAGGGCTTCAACGTATCAGCAGTGCTGTGTCATGAAAGACAAACTTGCAAAGATCTTCTTGATTTCTTCTAAATCTCTGAGATAAAGATGTTAAAAGAAAGAATTATGTTGACATGGAAAAAAGCTCTCTGAAATAGAAGTTACCTGTGACAAATTTTGAAGCACTGAGTGGATCTCCACAAAATTTGTAATCAAATATCCTGGGTAACAGAGCTATTCCAAGAAAAAAAAGCCTTAATTTTGTAAGGTAATCCTTTTTTTTTTGAGAGAGATCCTTAGACACATACATGCACACGTGAAGAATCCTGGAACTGAAGTAGGGCAGAAAATGCATGTCAATAACTTAATTGGTAAAAATAAATAAAGTAGTGTTTCTATTAATGTATTTCATTTAGTAGTTCTTATAAGCCCTTCAGTTGGAGGTTCAGTGTGAAAGATACACTGCAAGGGACCCAGATATTTAAACATGTAATTAAAAAATTTGGGTCTTTAGCCTTTTAAATTGCCTAGCTGTGGTAACTGGAAAGCAGTGCCCCCCTTCTTCAGTAAACCTTCCTGGAGGAAAAAAGTGTTGTTTTCTGTTTGTTTTTTTTAAAAAGGATCATTTCAAAATTCTGTCTTAGATGTAGTTATGCAAGCAGTGGAACTGGCAAAAGATCAGGCCTGGTAACATTTTTGGATGCTGGAAAAAGCAAAATGAATGGTTGGAGCAAGTGTTCCTGCTGCTGCGGAAATTGTAATGTGGGTTAGGTTAAAAAAAGCGTTGTGATCCTGTTGTATAAAATCACATGCTTACATACAAATAATCTGGGAATGCAGCACATTGACATCTCTCATCCAATTTACTTCATTTTATAAAATGTGTTCCAGCTTACTGGTATCATTACACGGAATGTTTATCTTGTTTGAGCTATGCTTACCACCTTTGTCAATGGGGATAACAGTTATTCTCTCATTTTCTTTAACATTAATGATGGCTTATTTCTTGAAACCATCTCTGATCCCCGCAGCCTACAACACGCCGCCATCTCTTCATGGTCTCTCATTGCACCTGATGATCTGTGTAGCATACAGACCCAGGAGTTGACCGGCTCTTCTGCACAGGGCTCCTTCCTTCCGAAGCTGGTTTTTTCCTTTCGTTAAGCTTCTGCACATGTAGCAGAGCCATGGGGTTTGAGTGAGGATGAGGCAGTGTCTGGGGAAGAATTTCGTCTGAAACACTAAACGGGAGCCAGAAATGAAAGGCTGTACTCAGATTCTGAGATAGTTAAATGACTTAGCTGCTTTTTGAAGTACAAACGTCTACTCATGAGGAATTGGAGTTATCTTGTACTCTCTGAAGATGCTGAAAGTGTTACTGGGGAAGAATGAAGATTATTCCTTATTTGCTCCCTGTAGGGAACAGTAAAAGATACGACAATGAAAAATGAAATGAAAATCAGTAATTTAAATTGTGCCAAACTAATCTGAGCTCTTTCTTTGGCAGCTGATACTCTAAATAAAAGAAATTCAGTAAATCTTGTTTCTTTGTGGAGATTGTTAAGATATTTGGTATGATAGCCAGAGCAGGATTGTGAGAAGTTATGGCTCATTGAAGAATCATGGTGAATTAGCCAGATCATGAGGTGAGATGGTAAAGGGCAGAATTGTAAGAGAAAACATTAAGCAAGAGGAAGACCACTGGAAGAGTTTCTTAGGGATAGTCTGAACACTGTCTTATTTTGATATAATTAATGACTATTATTATAAAAGCTGAAGTGTATTGGGAAAGCTAACTGGAAAAAGATAATTAAGAGAGCTCACACAGAGAAAAATCAGGATAACAAAAAAGGAAAGAAAGCGTTAGAGGTAGGAGTGGGATGAAAATGAGTAATAGAAAGTGCAATGCTCTATATTTAGCAAAAATTGTTTGAAGGGGAATATTCTTACTAATATAACACGGCAATAGTGAAACCTTATCTGAAATACAGCGTATGATTCTGGTCACACTGAAGACTCGGGTGAAGTGCAGCAGATACAGAGAGGGGACGTCAGAGGGGGTGATCTGAGCCATTGCCAGCGGGTTTGAGGGAGCCCTGCTCAGGCAGGGGGTCCCCAAGCACTGCCAGGGAGACTTGGAGAGGGCAAAAAATGCAGCTGGGGCAGGGTTTGATCACTGTTTATGAAAGGTCAGTTGCTGTGTTTTTGTGGGTCTAGGCTCCAGCTCAAGTCAGTCTTTAATAGTTTGTCATTCTTTGTTACATGCAGTATCTCAGTTTTAACACTTTGGCAGAGAACTGTATCAATTTTTTTAATTTAGTTGGGATGATATACAGTGTCCATGTGAAACTTCCTCTGAAGGAAGGTGATGGTGAGGAGGGTTTCCTTTCAGTAAGTATTTATGAGGACTTGAGATCCAGAATGTGTAGGAAAAGGAGGCCATTCCTTCAGTTTCTATTTCTAGCTTTGATTTATAGTATCCTTTTGCCATTTCTGTTATTGGTAAACACCTGTAAGTCCCAATCC
Organism: Pygoscelis adeliae; assembly: GCF_000699105.1. NCBI lineage: Eukaryota > Metazoa > Chordata > Aves > Sphenisciformes > Spheniscidae > Pygoscelis > Pygoscelis adeliae. Next base: position 224,434 of record NW_008824370.1, read on the forward strand.
CAGGCCGTAGTAAAATGTGCGGACCCTGGTTAAGAAGTGAGTGTGCGGAGATTGTTAAGTATCATCTGTTCTAGAATGGTCAAGAATAGAATTTGGGCGTTACGTTACAGACCAAATTTTAGCTGCCCAGCCGTATACCCTTTGGGTAATGTAAACCACTAGTCTCTAAGCCGTACTTTTTTCCCCCAGTAAGTTTAGAGTTCAGAATTTTGGAACTTTCTACTAATGGTGTGGTCCAGTGAACTGCTCTGTACGTTCCTGACACCGTGTGCTCGGCTTCTCCTGGAGAGGTTAATGGTCCCGCTGGCGCCCAGCTCTGGAGCTGCAGACCTTACAGCTGCAGATTGCACACACACACACACGCGTGCACTTTTATATGTATAAAACCAAAATACACTCTTCTGCCCCACAAGAGATCACTCACAGCTTTTCAGTTCTATGATGTCTATGAGATTAATAGCATATTCTAGTGTTCCATAAGGTTTATATTTATTAGCAGTTCAGCTCTAGGTTTGCTGATGATGATATCGCTCGCAGTGTCCAGTAGTTTTAAATACTTTCCAATCATGGTCTCTCTGTTTATCTCTTGCTGTTATGTATACATTGGAGGCCTTTCTTCCACTTACATAAATCACTGATTGTTGCAGTTTTGGCTGATGAGCATGACTCTGAAATAGAAATAATAAAAAAAACCAAACCCCAAACCCTTTAATGCAAACTACTTACAGTGCAGTAGCGTGGTTTCCCTGTCTGTGACCAGCCTTGACTCTAATCCAGCAAAGCATTTCTGTGTATGAATGTAATCTTTGATTTTTAGTTCAAGCTACTTGCAGTTAAAGTTAATTCACGCATATATCGTGTCCATTGTTGATATTACAGAGCTATAATCTAAGTCGTGTTCATTTTCTGGTGTGAAAAGTTGTTAATTTTGTTTACAGAATTTAACTGAGTGTTACAAGCTGGCTGGCAGCTGTATTAAGGTATTCTGCTCAGAATTACAAAGGAGGAATAAATAGCGGAGATGGAGGATTAACTCATTCTTTTGCATTACAGCTAGTTGTGTCCCATCAACATGTTCTGGAAGTTTGATTTGAACACAACATCACACGTGGACAAGCTGCTGGATAAAGAAGATGTGACACTTCACGAGCTGATGGATGAAGATGACATCTTACAGGAGTGCAAGGCTCAGAACCGCAAGCTGCTGGACTTCCTTTGCCAGCAGCACTGCATGGAGGAGCTGGTCAACCTCATCACACATGAGCCCCCTGTGGATATGGATGAGAAGGTCCGCTTCAAGTAGGTATTTGTTTTCTGTCCTATATGAAGAAAACTGAATGAGAGAACTTGTTGGGAATGCTCTGGTGCGAGATGGATGCAACCTTTTCAGTCTTGGGAGAAAGGCTTTTGAGTGCTGTGAAACACGTCACAGCATTTTGTTATTTGTAGTGAATTTTCAGAAGCTTGTTTCTTTAATGGTTTAACATTGAGTTTGTCTGGAAAATAAAAATCTCTTGCTGTTTGTTCAAAACTTTGCAAGCAAAATATCGGTATCTCAAAAACACCTTTAGCACATTTTTATCAAAATTGCAAGCAAAGAGCATTCTGCTCTGAGTTACAAATTTCTGAACTTGACTGGTTTTCAGTAGTAAAGCCCACAAAAGAAAGTGAGCTGTACACTGAATAAAAGATGTAACATTTCCAGTGTGCTGCATATGCAAAACCTGCTGATTTTAGTGATGATATAGTTAGGGAGAGGGCCTAACTCTGTCAAGAGCCTCTTTCTTATGATGGTGAACTCCTAGACGTGTTTGGTTCTCATATCAAGTTGTATTTATATATTTTTAACTAAATGTATACTTGAAAATATTTATGTTTTGGATTTGGGAAGCTTGTTCTTCTTTAAGTTTATGTAAAAATTAAAGGCTGCTCTGTGTATAAATAAATAAATAAAAATGGGGGAGTTTGTCGCTGTGGGAGTGGATCAGTGTTGGTTATTGCTGTCGTTGCTTGAAATCCAGAGAAGAAATGGTAGTATTGTTTAGGTTTATTATTAGATGAGAGAGTTGATCAGCTAGGTTTAGGTGACTGTTACCAGGTAAGTGAATGCCAGGAAATACATTATGTAGTAACTTTGAATATTAGATGACTGCTTTTGCAAGGCTTCTGCTATAAAAGGTGAATTACCAGAAGGAACCACAAGTGTTAGTTTTATACTGTTGTCCTACAGATGCAAGTTTTGTACAGGTTTAAACCAGGGACGCGGCACACAACAGTCTTTTGCCTTTCTGCATTTCCTGTATCGTATCAGAATAACTGGCTTTCCATGGGGTGACTGGCTTTGTGCTCACTGCAGCTCTTTATCCGTGTTGTTTGCACAGCTAACCTGAGAGAAACTCAAACCCAAAACGTCTGGTTGAAGAAGGTGGGCAATACTCTCCTTAGTACTAAGAGTTAACAATCAGAAGAAACATTGAACAGTGCAAGACTTGTGGTCCTTTGCTGGAATCTGGGTGTATTTTGCTGGAGGAGAGGATGAGGGATTCCAGTACCACGCCAGTACTAATTCATACATCGTCCGTATCACTGCAGAAAACTACTTCAGTTAACCAGGCCGTATTTTTAAGTCCTGTTCTTTTTGAGATTTTTGTGGCCTCTGTCAGAAGACAGTTTATGTCTCTGATGCTGTGTGCTGAAGGGTGGAAGTGGAAACCTTTTCCTGTTGTAACCAAACAGACTAAGAATAAGGAAAGGTGGGGACAAACAAAAATTTCTCAAGAAGCCAAATCCTTAATGCAAACCAAAATGAAGAGGGAAGCTCAGTATGAGAGTGTTTACTCCCAGGCGTCCTTGAATTTCACATGCAGGATTATATGCCTTTTCGTCAGCTTTTGAAGGCAGCGTGTGGTTTAGGCAGCACAGGGCCAGGTTGGCTGATGAGGAGGCACAGGCTAAGGTAGACAATGGTGGGAAGAGGCCAGCCTCCAGGTTGGCAGTCCCCTCTGCTGGCAAGATAGAAGGAAGTCTTGTGTTGGGAAGGCCTTAAGTTAACAGTCTCATTCACTGCTCTCTTCATCAGATGATGGCATTGTAGCCTCTTCCTCATCGAAGAAAAAAACAGGTATAGTGGCGGGAGGTGTGGTTACACACCGTAGAGAGATAAGTGAGTCTTTGATGGCAGCAAGAACTGCGTAGTGACCTGCTTGCCGGGACAAATAGAGCTGATCTTCATGAAGTATTTTTTTGGAAATGCTTCCAGTACCATACGTAGACCAGACAGAGAAGCATTTTCAAAGCTTGGTGAGGTACTGGAGACCCGGGAAAGAGGGTTTAAGCTTATTAGGAACTGGGGAAGCTTTTGGAATAAATAAAGGCTAAGCAGGAAGAATGGACTCTGTCTAAATCCAAATGGAATCCAATTTTTGGCTCTTAAGAAAAGGTTATGAAAGCTTAAAAAGTGGAACAGGGAGAAACTTGATAGGTTTGGAAGGACGTGCAGCTCAGAGCGATGCATGCTGTGGAAATGGAATCATCAGAAAGTGTCAGTAGGATGGAAGTTCAGAGGGAAAACTGCAGAGAGGAAAACTTGACAGTAAATCCCCATCCAAGCGTAGCGTGCAAAACTAAGTGACTAGATGAAGACCTGTAGCGATCGAAGAAGCGTATAAACTATTTGAACTGTAATGTCTATTTATAATGAACTTGTTGACATACTAGGGTGTCTCATAAACCTGTTGAGACCATGCAGTAATGAGAGTACACTCCGCTAGCGCAAGAGTGGGCTGTAGGGGATAGAGAGCCGAGTGTCAAGTGAGGTAAATTACCTGCAGCATGGAAACCTTATTATGGGTTGGGATGCTGTGCCTAAATAGAAAGGGTGAAGATCTGACTGTGTGAAACTGGGAGTCTGTAAAGGCTGCAAGAGCAGAATGTGCTATAACAATGAGAGGTTTCATTTATCCCCCTGTTGACAGGATATATATCACAGGGAGGCACAGTGCATGAATCTTTAGGAATTGTGAGTGCCTTTTGCATGGAGCAATGAGCCAGAAAAAGGAGGACTAACTCTTCATATACCCTTGGGGGCTCTAAGAAATGTAACTGTTGTAAAATCACTTTGTAATAGTAACCATAACGTACTCAGATTTAACATCCTCGTAGGAACAAAAAAGATATAAACAGCATTATCATGGGCTTGGGGTTTGTTTTTCTAACTTTTAGGAATGGAACTACATAAATGAGGAGGCTGGTTAGGAAGTAAATGGTACTGTGAAAGGGTAAAAAGCTCACAGCTGGCCTGGAAACATTTTAGTGGCTCATGGTAAATGCAGAGCTTGTATTACAAGGATTTAAAAAAAATCCTAATGTAGAAAACTGGCTTAGTTAAAAACAAATAATCCATTACGGGTAAAAGTACATCCTCACAAAAGGGAAGTTGTGTCCAGATATGGAAAAAGGATATTGTGGCTAGTTAATGTGTGAGACAGACCGAAGGGATTTTGAGAAGCAGTTTGCTAAAGGCAAAAGCCTCTCCAAGAATGTGTAGGGCGGATGGGTGATTCAAGTGTAAAAAGGAGGATAGGACCATAGCAGGAAGTATAATTAAACTGTCTGTGTTGGCGCTCACTTCAGAGACTTCTCAGGAGATTCCCAAGTGGCATCTGTCTTTATGGGGAATAGTCTGAGGAACTGTCTCAAATTGAAGCACTTGTGGAACAAAATCAGTAGAATATTTGTTAGGACATTCACCCGAGTGATTTAAAGGAACTCAAATATGAAATTGCTCACCTGGTCAACCTTAAAACCAGTGGAATGGAAGTGGCAAATAGGACACCAGTTCTTAAGAAGGGTCTGTGAGCCGGTAGATCTGGCTTCTGCATTGTGCACATTGAAAAATTTATGGTATAGCATTATGATTCATAGACACCTCTCCAAATGCAGGCTCTCGGCCATCACACAGTACTGCTTTTGTAGAGGGAAGTCAGGCTTCAGCTCAGGAGCTGAGTTTGATAGACTCAGTGAAACACATGGATAATGGTGATATGCCTAATGTGGCATAAGTACAGTCCTGAAAGATAAGGTCCCTTATCAGAGACTGTTGAAAACAAGCTGTCGTGGGTAACAGAGAAGGGTTCTGTTATCAATTAATAACTGCTTAAAGAAAAGAAATATAGATGAGGGGAAAATGGCCCGTTCCAGCTTTCTGGTTTTGCACTACTGAGTCCTGTGCTGTTTGATATATTCACACATGAAATAAGAGGGGAGATGAATTATAAATGTAGAAAGTTGATAATGCAAAATTACTTAGGTTAGTTAAAAGGTAGAAGGATTTCATGATGTTACATGTGCAAGCAGTAATAAAGCAAATACAGTCAGTGCTGATTGTGTAGTGACTGATGACCTAAGGTATATGCGCATGTTGATGGGCTTCAGATTAGCATTTACACCTTGGGAAGGCTTTGGAGTCCTCCAGGGCAGTATGCTGGAAACACTCGATAAACAGTGAATACAAGCATGTGTGTGTGTGTTCATGATCGAAAGCACAGGGCTCTATGCAAAGCAATTCAGTGTATGTACTGGAAAAGTTATTGTTGTCCTGTAATGCTTATCTTCACCCTTTATATACTACTAGGGCAAGAAGTATTTTCCTTGTTAAGAACCTAATGGAACTGTGATGAGTAAAGTAAGGCTTAAATTGGGATGGTTGAGGTGTAGAAAGTCTTCCACAATAAAAATTCTATTCAATGAATATAATGAAACCAAACCAGTAACAATTATTAGGGTAAGGGTGGGCATGGAGTGATGCACTTGAAAGCATGATAGCTGAAAGGAAGCTCCAGCTTGAGCTGTGAATCGAAAAGAGCCAAGGGTCAGCAGAGCCTCCTGCCAGTTAAGCCACGTGTACAACACTGGGATGAAAGCCACATGTACGTAACTCCTGGGTACAGCTAAGGTGAACCCATGGGAAGAACAGCCAAGCGGACAGTCAGCTGAAGAAGGAGCTGCAGGTCTCTTCACAGAAGAGGTGCAAATGCCAAGAGCAGCCACGCGGGATCAAACGAAAAGATCTTCCTGTCCTGGCGTCTGGTCCCTGACAATGGTCCTAGCAATGTCTTTATACGATGGCGTGCTCAGACGTGCTGTACTTGAGACACAGGCATGCTGTGAATTCACATAATGACACAATATTTTTCCTATCTGTTCCTTTTGTATGATTCCCAGCAATCCGTGTGTCTGTCTTGCCACTCCAAGAACTGAGCTGAAATTTCCAAAGACCTACAATAATTCCACTATTCCTTCCCTGATAGGTGGTCATTAGCTTAGGAAACTGCCAGGTGTAGAAATGTGCTGTGTCAAAGCTCAGAGCAGAGGGTCCCATTTCAAGTTTGGGAGGTTCTGTTAAGATTTCTTCTTGATTTTTTGTTGATGAGGTTTAGAGCAGAAATCTAAATAATTTCAGCTAAGAGAGAAAAACACAGCAGATAAATGCTGCAACCCAGATTCTGTTACACGCTCACAGGTCTTACTGCAAAGGTGGTAGAGACGTCAGAGTTACCTAGCCATATCCACAGCCCTTTTCTGCGTGTTTTTTTTTCCTTTGAGACTGAGGCTAGTAAAAAAAAAATTTGCTGTGTATTGAAATATTGTTTCAGCTTCACTGTTCTACAAAGTAAAGGTATTCCCTTTGTGTTGTACAAAGAGTCATATTATTGCAGGAGTGTTTTATACTGATCTTGGAGTTGGCTTCTGTCTAAGTTACAAAAAGTGATAGACCTTGCATAATTATTGAAAGTGGGAAATCTGTTGGGTTTGTGTCTTATGGAATGGCATAATTTTTATTTGGAAGGTGAATGCACTACTTAAAGAATGAACATGCATTTACCGCAAGAATATTCTGTAGGTTTTTTAATGTTGTTATTAATTTAGTTGGCCGTTATTAAAATACATAGCAAATTTTCTCTTTGCTTTTTTTTGGGGGAAAAAAAAGATAACCAGCTCTGCTTACAGAGAGAAAACGCTCAAACTGTAAAGGACAGGTTTTATTTTTGATCTGTATCACTTGATAACAAATCAAAACTACTTTAGGAAGCGTGGATAAGAACTGGCATTCAGCGGGAGTTTTGCTGTTCGGAATTGCTGCTTTGTGCTTAGAACTGTGAACCACTCGAGCACGCCCTGTCAGAGTCTTTAAACAACTCGTGGGATAAGAGTAAATCACGGTTTAAAAATGAAGTCCAGCTGCCTTTTGGCTCTAGGATCATATATATCATTGAAACTGTGAAAATAGTGTTAAAGTTCAGTGCTAGCTTGAATTTCACAGCACTAATGAACTGCTGTTTCTGACTACAATAACCTCAGTGTGATGGTGAGTAGGTCTTTTTAAGAGGAGTTCTCTTAAGCCCTTTTTATAGATGGACAGTAGCTAGAATATGAAATTAAGATACCAATCTAACAATGAAACACTGAAATGAGGTTTTAAAAAAATAAAAAATAACTAGATGAACCTCAGTGTTGTAGTGTGCATGCAAGACAGCCTCCCATCCCCTGCTTAATTCCTGCACCACATGAGTAATGGAGAGACTGAATCAGCGAAATGTTTGCAAAACAGTGCCAATGTAGCTATATGTTACAGTTGGCTTTTAACGTAGAATCTCAACCTGAAGAAACTTTGTCTTTTAGCAAAACCAACGGTCCTCAAAAAGCGGGTTTTTTTGTGTTGACTTTAGATTATTGGTTTGTATGTATGCACTTTGATATTTGAGACTTTGTCTAATTATAAACATGTTATTACCTTTTCTGATCATAAATGTGACCTATTTCTAAAAGCACCACCTGGAAGAGCAAGAAGCAAGGTCAGGGGAAAAAAGTATTTTGTTAGCTGTCAAATATAATTTCATATTCTGATGTAAGTGAGCAAAATTATCTAAACCAGGCACAGTAATGTTTTCTGAAAAACAAGTTAATTTTACAGAAGATTGTAGACATTACTGAAAAATTGAAACTCAAAAAGATTGGGTATGAATTGCTCTTGTACATAGTGTATGCTCATTTGCTAGTGAGCATATACTCACTTTATATTAGATCTCATGTTCTGTCTCTAAATCTAGTCCTCTTAAGGGAGGGGGGGAATGATGCTCATTTTTAATTCAGCCCCAGTAGTGGAAAGAATAACTTTTCAGAAACATTACAGAAACCTGCTAAAATATGCATTCTTCAAGTCAACCTTCCGTTTTTGGCTTAATTTTAGTTGTGCAAATGGATTCATGTTAAAAGCTTTTAAGAGATTTTAAGTGTATTGAAACTGATTAAGCATCACTTTTAAAAATCAGAACTAACTGCAGTCTGAAAGCAGCTGAGGTGCATAATTCAGTAGCAAAAAAACCCAACAACCAACCAACCACATGATGTGCTACAGGAAATAGCGTTTCCTTAAAATGCACCATTAATGTAGATGACCCTTGTTTCTCATGTGGGGTTTTTTTCCCCTGTCTCCAGGAAGGGCGATCCTCCTACTCTTTACTTTATAACTTTAATACGGGAAGATTTTCTTGAGAGTTTTCATTTCACCTTTAGTTGCTCTGGTTCTGTCCTTCCAGATATCCAAACACAGCCTGTGAACTGCTGACCTCGGATGTGCCGCAGATCAATGACAAGCTAGGAGGGGATGAAACTCTGCTGAATATCCTCTATGACTTCTTGGATCACGAGCCTCCTTTGAACCCTTTGCTTGCCAGTTTCTTCAGTAAGACTATTGGGAATCTCATTGCAAGAAAAACGGAACAGGTAGTGATTAGATTTGTCTTGATACGTAAGCACAAATTAATTCACTAACGTTGTCTGTGTTGTGTGGCAGTATCGTTGCTACCCTTGTGGTCTCATTGTATGCTCAGAGGTGAAAAACGGCTCGCTGTTCTCTTTAAGACTGGAGTTGAAATGTAGGCTTTGAAAAGTTCTTCGGATTCCTCAGTTGATGGAGTTGCTGGCTCATTTAGACACCTTTGCATAGTTTTGGTTTCAGATCTGCAGTAGCTGGGATATTCCTGTGCCACAGCTAAAGCTTTATTTTTTTTGTACAACGGCATATTGATGCACCCTTTGATCATTGCCCAGAATCACCTCATTACATAAACAATGCCTGTCTCGTGCCTGTAAAAGGGGTGCTGGAAACATGAGCTGAACAGTGTTTTAGGAATACATGTGTTCCAGTTCAAAATTGATTTTTTAAATGAAGGCTGTCAGAGCGCCTTAGTGGAATGAAAAATTCTCCAGCTTCACTGGCTTCTTGATGCTCTTATTTCTGTGGGCTTGGGTTTCTTTGTGGCACAGAGGAAAGAAGAGAGAGCTAAAAAGACTTGATTTCATATTGCCTTGAAACGAGAATGTTATACTCTTCTCTCATTCTCTAGAGAATTTCTTAACCTAGTAGCTGTTTTGCATCAAGATTGGTTGGTTGAGACAAGGAAGTGAAGTATAGGAAGTTCTGTGTGCCGTGTCTGTATGTTGTACTAGCAACTGATGATGACACTTTTATTTTTAGGTGATTGCATTTTTAAGGAAAAAAGACAAATTCATTAGCCTGGTGCTAAAGCATATAGATACATCAGCCATGATGGACCTCCTGCTTCGTCTAATCAGCTGTGTGGAGCCCGCGACTCTACGGCAGGAAGTACTGAATGTGAGAATTTACTACTTTTTTTCTTTACAAGATTGGGAACAAGGGGTTTTGTTTGTTTGTGTCTTAAAGAAATAGGACTCTTTTTGTCATTTATTATGAGAGTGGATCCACTCTTCTGAAAACTGTTGTTCTTGGTGCTAGAGTCTGCACGTCAGTTACTTTGGGTACGTCAGCCTGTTTGTGTTTTGCATGGCAGAGCAAGCCTGGTTGAGTCACTGGCAGTAAAGGATTTTCAACTCATTTTTCCATATAGCAACAACTATTTATGCTAGCTGGTTTTGCTGTAGAGCTTTGACAGAGGAAATTTGTAATCTTTCCCAGTGTTCAGAATTTTAGACTGATCATTTGGGACAGTAATTTGTTTAATTCCTTGCCGTGTTCAAGGGTGTATGTGATTTTGGAGATGATATCTCATGCCTCCTCCTTCCCCTTCCTCTTCAATAGGCAGCCTTCTAAAATATCTCATTGAGACGCTTAGTTTGCTTTACAGGTAGGACAAGTTTTTCTCCCTTCATAGCCCAGTCTGGTTGAGGCTTCATCATCCCCCCTTTAGTGGGCAGATGTGCAGGACTGGAGGAGAAAACCCTACTTTAGCTCCCTCTCAGTAAACCAGAAGAGCAGTGTGCCATATGGAAGACTGTATTCGAGTCACTGAAGCCCACGCCGGGATTTATATGTTTGGCAAGCTTTGCTGCCTAAGTCTTCTGTGTCCGGAGCATTGACCCCACCATAGCTGAGCAGGTAAATGTTCTTTGCAGAGACTCATGGTAGACGATTACCATTGCTCCATTCCTCCTCTCAGCCTCATGGTGCATAGTGCAGTACACACGCTGTTTCAGAGAAGGAAAAAAACACAGGTACAAATCTATCCTTAGAGACTTGTATGGGCATTCACCCGGGAAGGAAAGTCATCGTTTGTTGACAGGAAAGTCAGCAATTCAATTAGTTAGACATCAAATAGTAATACCAAGAAAGGAGATGGGAGGGAAAAGCCTTCAAGAGATGGACTGACGGAGGATGACGATGATGGAGGATTCACTGGAAGAGAAAGCAGCTTTGCGGACAAGGCCCAACCACATCCCAGGCCATGACGGCCTGAGGGCAGCCAGCGGGGTGAGGGCAGGGATTGAGAGACCTGTCAAGATACTGGGGCCAGGCTGGGGCTCACCAGTGCAGGACAGACCAAGTGGCGCTGGAGGTGCACCTGAAGTTTGGGTTTTTTTTCCCCAAATAGTCTTAATATAAGTATTATCCTCAAGCATTTAAAAATCTGATGGCTTAAGGACTTCTCCGCAGAAAAACAGAAAGTAGTAGCAATATTGAAATTTGGGATTGAATGTCTAGAGCAGCTATTTACCAGCAATTTTGGCAATATATTCAGAAACTTAAGTCTCCAGAGAAGTTAATTTGCAATCTTGATTTTTGGTAGGTATTAGAAATAAAAGTTACACTTCATGGACTGCTTTAGCTTTTCATCACATCAGGAAAAAAATACTGTCTGTCAGCTACTAGCTAGAACGGTTGCGAATTGTTTGCTGTCTCAAAGCAGTCTTCATATTTCTTTGGGATGCTGGACACCTCAGAGGTGTCAGGCTCTTTGGAGTTTTAGCAAGAGGAAAAGTATTATTATTAATTTTTCGGGAACTCATAGAGCTGCAGTTGGCTGCTCTTCCCAGGATCTCGCTCCTGCTTAGCCACTCTTGTTCCACTTCTAACTGCTGCAATTCAGGAGAACGTGGTCTGTCGAGCAGTGTATTAGATGGTAACCATAAGGCCGTGCACCCATTATCAAACAGCACAGCGGAGTCCATCTATCTTGTGATCCGGATCTGAGCCACACTTTTGCATTTGTGTGCATTTAATTAAATTCTTATATATTGTGTTACAAATTTCTATGTGTTGTCATCTTCTGTTAAGCAGTTTCCAGTTGATTGATTGCTCTATCCATATGTTGAACCTGCATGCAAATGTAATTCACTAACAGCACTGTATGTTTACAGTATGTCTTTAAATGCCACATTCAGGGTTTTTTCCCCTATTTGCACATCTTCCTCCACACAGTAGCTAGTGTTTTGGATAGACATCCTGTGCCGTAGATTTTTGGTTAGCTGTTTATCAATTACTCCAATAATGTAGCGACAGCAATTAAATGTAGTATTTTAAGGTTTCCCTGGTACTGATGTACCCTGCTCCTGGATGGCATCTAAGGAGGTCTAACATTACATCAGGGTCTCCAAGTTACGCTGCAGCTACTTCCCAAGTAGAATGTGAACGTTATCTGAACAACAAAATGCCTTCTACTTTGCATTTGTGTGACTTAGCAAAAGCTGAAAACTTTGATGTCCAAGTAAAGTTTGAGAAGCACCATTTTTTGGTAGAAAGTGCTGCTGTTGAGGGTACATCACTTAGGGGTGTGGAAAGACCACTTCTCCACTTGCCATTGCTATGCTGGCAAAATCCTTCTGTGAACTTCAGTTGGTTCATTACATGTTTCTTACTGTCTGGAAAGGTAGTGTTTTACAGTGTCAGATTCATGAAGATGATATCTTAAGTTTTAAGTTAAACAAAATTATGTTCTGCATAACAAATCCCACAGCACGTCTCCTTAGGGATTTGGTGTCCACATTGTCGCTTTGACTCGGTAAATCAGAGACTCCCCAATAATTGCACAAGAGTCTAATTCTCTGGCCTTCCGTTTTAAAGATCCTTAGACTGTGGTAGCTGGACAGTGCTGGTGGCTCTGTTCTCTGCTCTGTTTTCTACCGAATGGACCTTCTAAAGCATGTGCTTGAAGTTGCCTTGTCTACCCCTTGCTCAGATGATGTTAGCCAGGGTGGAGGTTCTCACTGTCCTAGTGCAAGCGTTTGACTTCCAGTGCCGAGTGTAGCTGGGCCAGAAATTCCATGAGCGCTGTAAGGTGGCGTTGCCACAGAAAGAGGCAGTCCTGGTTTCAGCTTCTTACTGCTTGTTCTGCCCATCCAGCTCCTCTTGAATCTTTGCCAGCTGAAGTGTTCATGTGGTTGTAAGGTGACATGGACTAGGGAATTGATCCAGCTGAAAACACCTCTCTCTTATTTCTGGTTTTTTCCAGCATTATTTTCAGCCAGCTCAATTTCTTGGTTTGGGTTGGGTTTTTTTATTTTGCATGGGCTCATGCAATGATAAGGGAGGAGAAAGGAGTGGAAGATAAGTGGATGAGTATGAGCAGAGAGAAGGTGGCAGTGCCATTTTATATGTTCTTAAACTGTTTGCAGAACTATAGTTTGTGGTGTTTTTTCCGTTTCTTTTCCTTGATCTGTAATTGAGGGCCTACAGTTAACATGAAACCATGATCATTCTTTATCCGTTTCCTTCTGTTCATGCATGACAGAGGAATGCTTTGTTTGTGTAGCTCAGATTTTGTTGTTTTGGAGAGCTGTGCCATCAGGAAAAAAACCTGGCTAGCACATGCTGTTTCTCCATACTTCTGTCCCAAGTTTGACAGAAGCACCACTGTACAAGGAAGCCTCCAGGTTCAGCACCCCACGGGTAGGTGCGATGTAAGTGAAATAATCTGTTGTCTACATTGCATCTTTACAGCCCTGTCTCCTGTCTCTTTCTGGACTCCCACAATTGAAAATACTAGAAGAGTCTTCATCAGAAACCTCTAAGGAGGTCCTTCCAGCAGGCTTGTCTTTCAGCCACCTACATTTTGATATCCTTGGACAAATCTGACATCGTACAGATGGATGACAGCATATTCTCTTTGACTGGTGTCATTTGATCCCGGAATGTCTCTGTGGATTTGTGAAAGAAATAGTATTGACTTTAAATAATTTACTTCTTGTGCGGCAAGAAAGCTCAGATATGGGTTGATTCTTGGAGCGAGAAAAATGGCATCAAAGAAGTCTGTCCCCTGTCTGCGTGTTATTAGTATAAAATCTTACCTAGAAAAATGCAAAGAGGCACAATTACTGATTTTGCTGGCAAGTACTGGGAATTTATGTGAAGCAGATCCAGTTATTGTGGCTATCTCTTCTGTACTTCATCTTCTCGTGCTTGCCTTAGTGACAAAAAGTACAGTTTCTGTTGTATAATCTTCACTGAGGAGAATTAGCCTGTCCTCCTGATTCAGGTCTGGAGGAGAAAACCCACTGTGGCTCAGCTGGAGCACAGCGAGTCACTGGGGTCTCACCACAAAACCCCACCTTTGGGTTGCAGAGTGGGTTACACCATTTGACATACCTGATACGGTTTCCTTGGTAATCAGGAGAATGTGATCCCTGTTACTCTGAAGAGAAGTCTGCTTGTCCTGGCTGGATCTGTCTCTTCTCCCTGGTGGGTACTGGTGAAGAGCACCCAGGCGTGGACCATGGCTTCTGCAAAAACCCCTCGCAAGCTCAGTACCTCTGTGGTTGAACTGATCTTCCAGTTTTCACTGCTTGTAGCCAGGGTATCATGTACCATTTTTGTCAGTCTAACATGGATAGTGATCATAGCACAGAAAAAACCCTCCTGCATGTTGTCCTGCTTTTTTTTGTTGCTTTCATGGGTAACAAACTGCAAGAATAAAAAGGGTGTATTCTTCCTGCCATCTTCACCCTAAAGAAACGGTAGCTCCCAGAGCTAGATTAGACTAACGCAGATATCTTTCTCTTGTAACAAAAATTGTCCTACTGCAAGATCAGTCATCAGCTGAGGAAAGTTTAATGTGAATACTTCCGTGAAGTGACTATTGATGTTGTGATCCTTGAAAGATCAGACAACTTGGTCTGATTGTTGCAGAGTCCCTTGTTTAACTACCATCTTAAATAACAAGGCATGAACTTTCTTTTACTGTGGCTGATTAGGAATATCCAAGCCAAAGTCACACTGTTGTTAGGTATATTTTCAGCAGGTTTTAGAAAACAAAGTTTTGTTGAAGTCCTAATATAACAGACTTTCTTAAACATTGACTCTGCAAGACCTCAAAGATTGATTCATAGCATAATGCAGGTTGGAAGGCCCCCAAGAAGGTCCAGTTGCCTCCGCAGGGCAGGGCCCATGGAAGTAGATTGCTCAAGGCCTTGCCCAGATGAGTGTTCAATGTCTCCAGGAGTGGAGATCTGCCTGGGCCCTCTTCCAGTGTTTGATCATCCTCAAGTGGAGATTTTTCCTCCTAATACCCAGTTGGAATTTCCCTTGTTGCATCTTGTGCCTCTCATCCCATCATGGCACCGCCGAGAGCATCCTGGCTCCATTGTCTCTCTCCAGCCCACTAAACAGTCGCAGATCGCAATAGGGTCTCCCCTTCACCTTCTCCTCTCCAGGCTGAGCAAACCCCACTCAGCCTCTCCTGACCTCATGTGCTCCAGCCCCGACCGTCTCAGTGGCCTCCTCGGGACCTGCTGCACTATTGCAATGTCTGTCCTGCACTGGTGAGCCCCAGCCTGGCCCCAGTATCTTGGTGGGTCTCACTGGTGCTGAGCAGAGGGGAGCAATCCCTGCTCTCATGCTGCTGGCTGCCCTCGGGCCGTCATGGCCTGGGATGTGGTTGGGCCTTTGTTGTGGTTTAACCTCAGTCGGCAACTGAGCACCACACAGCCGCTCGCTCACTCCCCCCCACCCCAGCTGGGATGGGGGGGAGAATTGGAAGAGTAGAAGTGAGAAAAACTCGTGGGTTGAGATAAAAACAGTTTAATAATTGAAATATAATAATAATAATGTAATAATAATAATAATAATACACAAAGCAAGTGATGCACAATGCAATTGCTCACCACCCGCCAAACAATGCCCAGCCAGTCCCCGAGCAGCGGCCCCCCCGGCCAGCTTTCCCCAGTTTATGTACTGAGCATGACGTCACATGGTATGAAATGTCCCTCTGGCCAGTTTGGGGCAGCTGTCCTGGCTGTGCCCCCTCCCAGCTTCTTGTGCCCCTCCAGCCTGCTCAGTCGGTAGAGCACGGGAAGCTGAAAAGTCCTTGGCTAGTGTAAGCACTGCTCAGCAACAACTAAAACATCGGTGTGTTATCAACATTGTTCTGGTCCTAAATCCAAAACACAGCCCTGTACCAGCTACTAGGAAGGAAATTAACTCTATCCCTGCCGAAACCAGGCAGCCGCCTTTGCTGCAGGAGCACAACACTGACTCCTGGTGTAATAGGACCACTAAGGACCCTCTCGGCCTTTTACGCAAGCCGTTCCTGGCTGGTTGACTCCCACCCCATCCTGCTGCGTGGGGTTATTCCATCCCCCGTGCAAGACTTTGCATTTTGCCTTTTTTGAACTTCTGAGTTTCTTCCCAGGCCATTTCTCCAGCATGTCTAGGTTCCTCCCCTCCTGCATATCAGCTGCTGCCCCACAACGTGGTATTGTTCACAAGCTTGCTACAAGTGTGTTTTTTCCCATTTTCCAAGTCATTAATGAAAACACTTAGCAGTACTGGTCGCCAGTATCTTTTTTTTTTTTACTGGTAACGTCTGCTGTTAGACCAACCTGGTCCTTGAGCCTAGTAGCAGGTTACGTGGGAGGGAAGTCATCGCAGAGAAAGATAAGAGTACTTAAGCAAAATGGTTCATCCCGATGTGCAGAAAGTCAAGCAAGCATGGGAGATCCACATGGGTGAGCAGGTCACTCCTGCCTGAGCTCACGCATGCACAGACAGTGCTGAGATGGTGGAGTGGGGGTGGAGCACCCAGGAGCGGCAGTGAGAGGCTGCCCGAGCAGGCAGGGATGTTAGGAAGGCCAAAGCTCAGCCAGAGTTGAACCTGGCAAAGGGTGTGATAGGCAGCACACGGGACTTCTCCAGGGCTTCACCCTAGCAGGGCCCTGAAGTTACTTGTGATACACCTGAGGTGTCCCTTGGCAGTGGTATTGGTGCACACATGGCATCAGGAGGAAGGAGTGGTCGACCAAGGGCTGGATGAGCCTTGGCAGTCTCCCCACACACTGGGGGAGTCAGAGCTGCGGGCAAGCAGCATGCTTGTCGAAACAGCAAATCTGGCTGGTGAGTGGATTCTTTGTTCCCTGCAGAAGGGAGTCTCCAGCCACGCTCATCTGCCGCCTCCTCTTTCGTTGGTGTGAGTTTCAGGCTCGGGTGGCTCTGATGACTCCCTTGAGGAAACCTGTTCCTCCTCGCCTGTTACCGCCAAGCCATTATGCCTGTTCTGTAAGTGCTCATCTCCTGGTGGTGATGGATTGGGTGAGGAATTGGTTAGATGGTCGCATCCAGCGGGTAGTGGTCAACAGCTCAATGCCCAGATGGAGACTGGTGACGAGTGGCGTCCCACAGGGGTCCGTATTGGGACCGGTACTGTTTAATATCTTCATCAATGACAGAGACAGTGGGATCGAGTGCACCCTCAGCAAGTCTGCAGATGACACCAAACTGAGTGGTGTGGTTGACATGCCAGAGGGATGGGATGCCATCCAGAGGGACCTGGACAAGCTGGAGAAGTGGGCCCATGTGAACCTCATGAGGTTTAACAAGGCCAAGTGCAAGGTCCTGCACCTGGGTCAGGGCAACCCCCGGTATCAATACAGGCTGGGGGATGAAGGGATGGAGAGCAGCCCTGCCGAGAAGGACTTGGGAGTACTGGTGGGTGAAAAGATGGACATGAGCCAGCAATGTGCGCTCACAGCCCAGAAGGCCAAGCGTATCCTGGGCTGCATCCAAAGCAGCGTGGCCAGCAGGTCGAGGGAGGGGATTCTGCCCCTCTACTCGGCTCTGGTGAGACCCCACCTGGAGCACTGCGTCCAACTCTGGAGCCTTCAGCATCAGAAAGAGACGGACCTGTTGGAGTGGGTCCAGAGGAGGGCCACAAAAATGATCAGGGGGATGGAACACCTCTCCTATGAAGAAAGGCTGAGAGAGTTGGGGTTGTTCAGCCTGGAGAAGAGAAGGCTTCGGGGAGACCTTATTGCAGCCTGTCAGTACTTAAAGGGGGCTTATAAAAAAGATGGCGGCAGACTTTTTAGCAGGGCCTGTTGCGACAGGACAAGGGGGAATGGCTTTAAACTAAAGGGGGGTAGATTTAGACTAGAGATAAGGAAGAAATTTTTTACGCTGAGGGTGGTGAGACACTGGCCCAGGTTGCCCAGAGAGGTGGTGGATGCCCCATCCCTGGAAACATTCCAGGTCAGGCTGGACGGGGCTCTGAGCAACCTGATCTAGTTGAAGATGTCCCTGCCCACGGCAGGGGGGTTGGACTAGATGACCTTTAGAGGTCCCTTCCAACCCAAACTATTTATGATTCTGTGAAAGAGCTTTTCTCATGTTCCACCACCTAACTGGTAGTGGGGACAGTGCCCTCTTGCATGTCACCACTGAGGTTGCATTGTTCTTGCAGTCCCATGCAGCCTCGAGCAGCACCTCCACATCCCCTTCCGTGCCCACTGCCTCATTAACTGCCAAGTCCCAGTTTGCCTGGACCAGTGTTGTGGTTTAACCCCAGCTGGCAACTAAGCACCACACAGCCGCTCGCTCACTCCCCCCCAGTGGGAAGGGGGAGAGAGTCGGAAGGGTAAAAGTGAGAAAACTCATGGGTTGAGATAAAGACAGTTTAATAGGTAAAACAAAAGCTGTGCATGCAAGCAAAGCAAAGCAAGGGATTCACTCACTGCTTCCCATCGGCAAGCAGGTGTTCAGCCATCTCCAGGAAAGCAGGGCTCCATCA
>NW_008824370.1:242838-305854 GCF_000699105.1 Pygoscelis adeliae
AGGCCTTGACTGTGTGTAAGCACTGCTCAGCAGTAGCTAAAACATCCCTGTGTTATCAGCAGTGTTTCCAGCACAAATCTGAACCATAGCCCCATGCTAGCTACTGTGAAGAAAATTAACTCTGTCCCAGCCAAAACCAGCACAACCAGTTTGCCACGTCCCACTTGTTCTGTGGTGCCTGAGCACAGTGATACAGGTGCTCCCCAGCAGCAGTTGGGCCCAAGCCCAGCGCTTCCTAATCAGGAGGCGGCAAACAGGAGCCTGGTTTGTTTGCAGACAACAAACAACTGCTACATCAACCGCCTCCTGCTTGCTGGCTCTGCCTCTTGCAGTCTTCCTTCTCCTGTAGAATAATTCAAGTTGCACATATGTGCAAGTTTTCTGTCCGTGAATTCCTTACAAGTGTGTCATTATCAGTGAGAGTAAACGCGCTGCTGAGTTGCATGTGGTCAGAAGGGTTTGTGTTTCAGGTGTGACTCTTTAAGGGAGGCGGTGAGGGTAACGCTGTTGTACTTCAGTCCAGGTAGGTAAGCCCTGCAAGTGTCAGAGCTTTCGTTTGAGGAGTCAATTACAGAGTATTCCTATTCTTGTGAATGTCAAAGTCCATCTCTTCAACAACAGCCTCAAGACAGAGGA
Organism: Pygoscelis adeliae; assembly: GCF_000699105.1. Classification (NCBI taxonomy): domain Eukaryota; kingdom Metazoa; phylum Chordata; class Aves; order Sphenisciformes; family Spheniscidae; genus Pygoscelis; species Pygoscelis adeliae. The sequence continues at coordinate 243,475 of NW_008824370.1, forward strand.
ATTGATTTCTTGCAGGTTTACTAGGTGCTTCTTAATTCACCAAATTTTGGTATTGCTCTTCTGATCTTAGCAGATTATTTCAGTTGTTTCTTTTTTTCTTTTCAATTTCATTTTCTGTGTCACTCAGCGCCCAGGAACAGTAATCCTTTGTTCACATGAATGATCATGCTTCTCTCCCTTCAGTACTTCTCTCTGTGGCCATCCAACTCCCCCCAGAGCCCATTATTATGGTAGTCCAGGCAAAAAGAGAAAACCTTTTTATTCTTGTTTACTGAATAACAACTCCCATTTTTAATTAATAAGGCCCATAGGCTCAACCGATGGGGGGCTTGCGGGAGGATGTTGATACAGAATAAAGTTGAAACTACAATGGAGGGCTGGGATTTAACTTGGTGTGTTCTGCAAGGGACAGAAAATACATATAACGCAGGAGTATCAATAAGTCGTCTTCTGGGCTGTGGAAGTTGTAAGGGTAGATGGAACTTCGATAGGTAAAAATTCCTCTGCTGACACAGATTGGCAGGTAGGTTCTGCATGAAGCGACAAACAGGCTGAAATACCCACTGTACCATATCTATGGAGCTTATTCTTTGAAGAAAGAAAACTTGCAGGTAAAAAATGATACAAGGGTTTTTTTGTTGAAGTTGTGCAATGTGTTAATACTGTGGGGATACCGAGAGATGGCAGCCAAAATGTGGGCTCGTAGTCATGGTGCTGTGCAAACACGGGGCGTGTAACTGATGATGCAAAATGAAACGTGCAAGCATAGCACAGAGAAAGGGAGAGGAGAGGTGGGTAATTTTATTGTTACAGAGACTGCCAGTAGGTATAACTGATAGATTTGAGCAACTGTTTTTTAGAAGGTATCAATGAGGAGAATTTCATTAATCTTAATGAAGCTGTTTTGGTAAATTGCCAGTTGACAGCTGCCTGCGCTGTCATCAGAAGACTGAGTCTTAGGATTTGAAAGAAGGATTTCAGTAGTCATATCCAAGCACAGGGAGATGAGAAAATATGCTTGTAGACTAAATGAACAGAGAGGGAATGGTTGCTTTGTTAGTGGAATGAAGATGGCAAGACTGATCTATTAAACCAGAGCAGGGATCAACTCTACTGTGATGGTCTTGAGAAGAAGGTTCAGGAGTTTAATTTTGATGCTGAGAAACTAGAAACCAGTGGAAGAATCTGAAGAGATGGGTTGGTAGAGAGACTGGTGAGGAAAAATGTCTTAGGAACCCAGTTTTTTGAACTTTGGGGTAAACTGGATGTTGGGAAGAAGAAATTGCAGAAACCAGATCTGAAAACGTGGTCTTGAATGAAATACTTGGTTTTGTAGCTGTATGCTGGGTAGATTTTTGGACAACATTAGTATTTTTGCAATAATAAGGGACACCAGAAAGGAGACAAAGTCAGACATTTCAGACTTAGTAGGAAAACAGCAGTGTTATTCATGGGCAAAGTCACTAAAAATGATGATCTGGCATATTTTTTTTAAGTCAGACATACATCATACTCAACGTGGAATTGCAGAGGACAGGACGAGATCTGTAGGAAGGTTATTAGAGCAAAGCTGGTAAAGAGTCAATGTATGGATTATAGTTGAAGTCATGTGAACAGGTAACAAAAATGAGCATTCAAGGCGAGAAGATAACGCATAGAGCCTTCTTATAAAGAAGTGGAAGACAGGGGACTGTTCATTTTCTCCATGACTCATCTGAAGAGTGATGGAAGATCACATCATTGCAGAAATCTCCAAAGTCTTTTTCCTTTTAATTAATGTTTGGTCAGTTATTTCAAAAGCAACTGAGAATGCATTAGTTTGACTGATCTGACTGATTAGTTTGATTAATGTTAGACATCTAGCAGTTTGCCTGGAATGAAGACCATGGAAATTTGGGTGAAAATGGATGGGTGGAAATGAGATGTTGAGCTTGCAGATGAAGCTGGGAAGGGAGAAACTGGAAGGTATCATTTGCAGATGGCGTACTTGGTTTGCGTGTGGTCAGGAAAGGGAGGTAAAGTGATAGCTTGCACTAGGAAAAGGAAGTAGTCTGGAGTTGGCATAGAGCAAGGAGATGAGGTATAACAGCAGCATTGTTATGTCATCTCAAAGTCTGAGAAATTATTTAGTGTAAACAGTGGTAAGACTCTAAGAGGAAATGGTAGGAGGAAAACATGTTGATAATTATGCTGCTGCTTCTTCAGATGAGATAGTGTTTGTGACTGATCTATCCCGTGTTTTCCAAAGGTATTTAGGTTTTTAGTTCTGTGGGCAGGGTGTACATACTGATGCAAATTAAAATGCATCTTTATCTGTGCCTAGGGGGGTCGGTATATTGCCTGTGGCTTTGATTGTGAAATAGAAGGAAAGGGCTTTCCCTTCTTGAAAAGCCTGTGTTACGCAAAGCTTTGTGAAGATCCTCTTGTTTTGAATTCTGTGATATCAAACAAGGGTTTTCTTTTCCCCTTCCTTTCCCTCCAGTGGCTTAATGAAGCAAAGATTATTCAGAGACTTGTGGAACTGATCCATTCAAGCCAGGATGAGGACGTGAGTATGACAAGACTAAGTTTTGTCTTTGTGGGTAGTGGGTCCTGTAAGGTCCAGAAGAATCTCTCTCTGTCTCTTCAATAATGCCCAGGTGACTTATGGAAGGAGATCATTTGTATGGATGGACATCCTGTCCTCTGGTTGCCAAGCTCAATACCAAAATGTTTTGTCGTATTTTTGATCTGGTTTTGACTTGCTTTACTACCAATTTCTTAGTTCCTTCTGCTGCTGTATCAGTTCCTTTCAATATCTACAGGCAGTGGTAACTTACTTGGTTTTAAGTAGGAACCTGCTATTTGAAACAAGCTGTTGAAAAACTTTTAAAATTAATCAGTTCACTGTAACTTTCAATTCTTTTTAGACCCTAAGTAAGTAGGTATTCAGTTATAAAATCTGCAGGATGCAACTCTCTAAGCCCGTGAGAAAGAAGACATACTGAGTATTAAATTTTGAGTGCTCTCCCTTTTTTTTTTTCTTCCCCCAGGATGCAATTCTCTAAGCCCATGAGAAAGACATGCTGAGTATTAAATTTTGAGTGCTCTCTCTTTTTTTTTTTTTTTCTTCCCCTTTTTCGTTCTTTCAATAATTTTCACAAAACGTCAGAGCCAGGAGCTCCAGGTCTGGATTTCAGTTTCCTACACTATCATTTCACATTTGAGTGTGGACTGCTATCCCTGATGCTGAGCAGAAAATCACAAGAAGCGTGTTGATCTCTAGCTGGCCTGCGTTGACTTAGACGGGGATGGGGGCATTTGTTAACAGATTCCTGCGAGTGCCAGCAGCAAAGCGAACTGGATGGCGCAGGATTCTTTTGGTATAGTGTTAATATGATCCCCTCATCTCATCACAGCAAAAATTGCCCCTTCTGAGAGAAAAAAAATGGGAAATAACATGCTGATTTGTATGCCTTCAGCAGTGCTATCTTACGGGTGAATGCTAAATTACAACATGAGATCTTAAACATACAGTAGCTACAGAAAGTCTTTGATTGATAGCCAGAATGAGACAATTAATTTAGCAAAATACGACTTTAAAGCCTTTTAATACATAGTAATTAAATTGTAAAGGGTTTTATCAAGCCATTTATTTTTCTTTACGCAGGAAACCTCCTGAGTAGTGAGAAGTAAGAATGAAATACTTGTATTTGAAATTTGCAAGTTAACACACTTGGTCAGAAAGATAAAAAAAGAATCCTCACTTTCTGAAATCTTTAACTGCATTTAATTGTTAAGTTTAGGAAGACCTCCTCTTTGATTTTAAAATCTGTTAATGCTTCTAATAATTCACATCAATGTTATATTTAACAGATGAATAATCTAGAGCATGGTAGCAGTTGTTCTGAAAAATTGATTTATTCAGTTTCTTGCATTCCCAGCTATGTTAAATTTTCTCTGACAGCCAGAATGAGCCAAGTTGAGACGTTAGCACTGACATGTGCTCTATGTCGTTGTTTACAGAGGCAATCAAATGCTTCCCAGACCCTGTGTGATATCATAAGATTGAGCAGAGACCAGAGCAATCAACTCCAGGATATACCTGAGCCTGACCCACTTCTCACAGCACTGGAATCGTAAGTACTTGTCAGAGGACTGTTGCTAAACTAATTGCTACTTACGTTGTCACTTACTGATAGCTCTCCAGAGACACAATCTGTGCATGTCAAACCTTTGCTTAAGTCTTGACATTTGTGCCAACCATTTAATATTGCTTTTAAATTGTAGCATCACTTAACCGCCTCTGTTGAGCTTTGAGTTTTGTAGCTCTGTCTGCAGGCAGGAGATCGGGGTTAATGATCCCCAAAGCTCACAGCCTAATTCAAGACAAGGCGATACTCGTGAGTGCGTTAAAATGCTCATAGTGAATTCGGAGAAAGGTGAACTGCAGTGGCAATAGTTGAGGGAGATCCCACAAAGACAAATCTTAAAATTCCCATGTTGATGGTGTTCCTTGGTGCCAAGTGTGACTTAGGTGCAGGGCTTCAGTCATACTTGGCCAATCAGTGGCTCTTTTTCCCTGCTGGTAAATATGTTGCACCATATAGATGGATTTCAGATCATCAGGTTGCTGTTCTTCAAAATGGGGAAGAAAATGCTGTGACAACAGAAGGAGTTCTCTCACCATAGTAGCTCATATGTCACCATGCACTTTGTACGGGGCATTATCAGCTTACCTTCCAACCTTTGCTGAGGTCTCCTTACACATCTGAGTGTCCTCTGGCATGCTATTTTTGGCTCCTGAGTCAAATATCAGCTGTAAATTTCTTAACTTAATGTGAACTTTGGGTTGCATGCACTTCCACAGAGATAAGGTGATGCTGAGATACATCTCACCAAAGATTGTCTGCCTGGCTGTTACTTAGACTGAATCATTAATCTTCCTGTTTTTATTCTCCAAATTGGGTTGAACCCTGAAAGAAGTAAGCCTGCACACTTTAAATGCCTCCTTAGCCCTCCCTCATCATTCAGAAAGTAATTCCATTTATTTGTGGTGTTAGGGCTAGACAGTGACGATTCAGATCTCCTCTCTCTTTCTACCATCCCTGGGGATCCATTAATACATTAGAGGTAGTGTCAGCTACTTCTTTTTCCTCAAAGCCCTGTCACCTGCGACCATCATGAGCTCTCATCATGTCTCAGAAACATTGTGCAGTGCTTTAACTAGAGATAGAATCATAGAATAGTTTGGGTTGGAAGGGACCTCTAAAGGTCATCTAGTCCAACCCCCCTGCCCTGGGCAGGGACATCTTCAACTAAATCAGGTTGCTCAGAGCCCCGTCCAGCCTGACCTGGAATGTTTCCAGGGATGGGGCATCCACCACCTCCCTGGGCAACCTGGGCCAGTGTCTCACCACCCTCAGTGTAAAAAATTTCTTCCTTACATATAGATGACCTGTCACAATGCAGACACATAATTGGTTTAATCATTTTCTACCTTCTGATTGATAAACATTGCAGACAAGATTTGTAAATAGAGATATTGTTGTCTTTTATTAGCCCTGGTAGCTTGGCTGGAAAAGTAGAAAAGCTGTTTTGGTTCCTAAGTGTTTTGTCATGTTTGCAGACAATCTTGTCTAACTTACTTGAAGGCAGTCTGTCACTAAAATAATTGTGGGGAGGGGAATCTAGTGAATTCCATCATTTGGAAACTGTTTGGGGGGTGCGTTGGGTTATTCTAAAGATGTAACCTAGTGATAAAATGGCAATAGTGTATAGTTGGCAAAAGAAGCATTTGTAGTATTTCAGGCTTTTTAAGTTACATTTGCTAGAAGGTGTTCTCTTGAAGGATGTAAGGACATTTGTGATCCCAGCTAGTGGTGCTCAGCGCTTCTTTTCAGAACCTGCGGTTGTAGGTCCAGACAACTTGCAGTGAAACTTGGAAGAATTTTTTTCATTTAAAGGATTTTTTTGTTTTTTTAAATCCAGAGTTAACTTCTGTAATATTACTGAGGGAATATATTGGTGAGAAACTTGCACTTTCAAAGAGTATTTTTATTAGGAGTTATTTCCCAAATAATGTTAAGTATGAGTTGTGTACCAGAAAATGTTGATTTTTCAAGTTTAGTCTATTCCCTTGGCATTGTGTCTTTGCTCTTTATAATGTAGTTTTAAATTGCTCATGTTAGCATGTTTACTGCTTCCTATATTTGCTTCAAACCTGAAAACATTTACTGGAGATTCAATGTGAGATTAAAATAAAAAAAGGCTCTTTTAGGCCTAAAGGCGCCATTTTGACAGAAAAGGGATGAAACAAGAGACTTGCAATGAATAATATAGCATCTATAACTAGGGCTTAAAATTCCTCTTTTACATGTTTTTGTTGACCCAGAGCTTTCTTAATTTCTGTGCATTGCTGCTGTTTTCTCCTGATTCTGAGCTGTCAGTTCATACACAAATATGAGGGGGACCTGCTGGGACAGGAGCCGATGTGTGTAGGTGAAGACGGGACGTGAATCGCGCTGCACACGAGCGCTGAGAAGCGGTGGTCACCGCAGGTGTGCTCAGGATCTTCCATGGGCTTGACCTGCCCCTGCAAGGAAATGCTCTCTAAGTGCTTCATTTTCTTTACTGCGCCTGCAGAAATAAGGCAGATCTGGCCTTTTATCCCATGCCCGACCATAATATCTTCTTACCAAACAGCACAATGTTGGATTTTCCGTGCAGATGGCATCCCTGCTTGTGGAGCCTTCAGCGTCTCATCAAGTCTGTATCAGTTTTGAGCCCTTTAGCGGTTGGAGATGAGCCTCCGGCTTGGTCATTTCACCTGGAAAGCCCAGGACCTTTAATGAGGGTCATGGTTCACTGTGGTGAGAGGTGTGGTGGGCTGTGGAGAACATGGTGCTTTTAGGCTGTTTCGGTAATTTTAGACTTTCTCGGTAGTTTTAGACTTTCTCAGTAGTTTCGGAGAGGGATGTGGAGCCCTGCTGCGTGTGGGGCAGAAGATCGCTGCCCGTGGTCTTTCGCGAGAGCCTCTGTGACACCAGTGGTAGAATTTAAGCAAGTTTCCTTGATTATACAGGGAATTACACAAAGCTGGAATCTGAAGTTTTGCTCATACTTTACTCAGACGGTCTTCAGCTTCTTCCCCCTCTCCCTTCTCTCTCCCTCCCATTCACCCTCACGTCCCTGGTGTTCTCTGTACATGCACTTTGCATGTTTTCAGGCTTCACCTGTAACTTCCATAAGAGAAATAAAAATGTTTTTGCACTTTGAAAAAGCATTTATAAAAGTCCATTATACCGCTTCACTGTTTAGAAGAAAAAATATTTGAACGAAAATGATTTTTTGCACAACTTACCTTTTTGCTGAAGGTCACATATCTCATTACTTTTCTTGGCCAATTTTTCCAAGCATTGCTGGTAACCTTTTTTGATCTTTGGATAACTTTTTTTATCTATGAATTATGAATTAATGATCAGCTAGTACAGCAAGAGAAAGCTGTGATCAGGGTTACGGAATAAACATCAAATCTAGATTTTCAATAATGGCTGGCTGTATGCAATAAAAGTGAATTCAGTTAATCACGGTAAACTGTTACTTCTTTTTCCTGACTCTGCCTCTTGTGCTGATGGAGTGTATTTAGATGCTACTTATTAAAATAATTCTATCTCATTCATTATTCATGTATTTCACATTTTTATCTCATATTTTATTTATACAAATGTAAATGAGATTTTTTTTCAAATGTTAGAAAATAGTAAAAATTACACTGTGAACTTGAGAAATACTGTTTTTAGCTGGACACGTGACTTAGCAAGTCAAGAAAGGCACTTGCTGAGTACTGGATTTTGGAGAACTGTCATTAACATCCACAGAATTAGCATGGGGAGAGAATCTGAATACAGAGGTGGAAGCCGGCACTGCTGCAGTCAAGTAGCTGTAGATGAGTAACGGTGCCAGCTTGAACCTCGTATTCCTCATATCTATTATTCATTTAGCGTGGCAAATAGTAGAGAGAAAAGTGGGCTCTTACCTTTGTGCTAATTATTCTTCAATTCTAAGACCATGTTTTGAGTGTCAAAATAATTTTTAATGCTAGAAAGGACCATAGTCGTTATTCATTCTGACTCCAGCAGTCTTTACTTGGTGATCCCGCCACCTGGCCCCAAATCTGTCAGTATTATCTTGGTTTAAGGGCTTAAAGAGATGGTGAATTGGTTAAAATATTTCAAGGGAATAATAGCTAAGACTACTAAAAGTGTGCATATTATTTACAGTTAGCATTTGTTGGCCTCTGTTTCCAGGTCCTGGATCATCTTCTGCCAGTGGCAAATGATAAGGGTCACCTTCCACTGCTTGTTGTCTGTCTTCTGCGATTCTGATGGATAATTTTAGACTATCAGCTAATAGCTACATTTTGTCTTTAATAAATTAAATTAACTGAGTTAACACTTCGGTTTTCTTCCAGTTTATAATGAAGAGGTATATCCTGTTGATAAAGGAGAATGACAATTTGGTTTGGAGTCTAGGTGTTATAACCAGGTCTTTCCTTAGTGGTGAGAACGCAAGTTCAGAAACCTGGTGTAGAACCATTCTTGTCATATGAGACTTTAGAGAGGAATGTCTTTATTCTTTCTCAAAAAAAAAAAAAAAAAATTTGCAGCCTTTTTTTTCCAGAAAACCCAGAAGTGGATTTTCTTGTGATTAAAGCAACTGCCAAATATTTCTAATTCTTATACCGCTAATGTGTGTGTTGATCAACAGGCAGGAATGTGTGGAGCAACTCCTGAAGAACATGTTTGATGGAGAACAGACTGAAAATTGCATAGTGAATGGAACACAAGTTCTTCTAACATTGCTGGAAACAAGGCGCTCTGGGTAAGTTAGCACTTTCTTCCCTAGCAAGAACAATTTTAGGAACTCCAGTCTAGTTTTACTTAAGCAAAAAAGGAATTTTTTTGGCCTAGGGTGAAGTGCTGTCTAGAAATGAGTACAAGAAAGGCTGTTTGGGTTTTTTGGTGCAGTAGCTGTACCTCGTGGCAGTTGTACCAGTTGGCCACTGGGCCCTTCTCTGGGCTCTTCTAGTTCTCTTGCGCGTGTATAGCAAAGTCGTGTCTGTAATAGCAGAGATCTTCCAGCAAAACGTTTGCAGAGTGGGGGAGGAAATGGTACATCATGCATAATCTGTGTGATGATGTATATATCTATTTATGGCTGTATAGTTTTAGTTTTGGTTTTTAAAATTATATCCCCCTTTTATTTCTTTTTATGGAGACAGAGGAGAGAAAAGGCAAAAGGAGTTCTGGGCAGGAAGTGAGACATTGAAAACCTCAATTTCTAAAAAAGGAGAAAATAAGGAAGGGTGAAGGAGATAATGGAAGATTAGGAAGAGGTACTGGAGCGAAGGACAGAAGATGGCACTGGGCAAACAAGTTGCTAGTCAGAAAGTCATGTGCAGAGTTAAAACTGAAAAGTTGATATACTAATTCTACTGTGTCTTGTGCCCAGGATCTCTGAAAAGTTATGAGTTAGCGGCTTAGGGGTTCCTATCTAGCCCGTTCCGGCCTCGCTGGAATTACATTTCATTGCCGAAATGAAAGTATTTCTTTTATTCTTATGTGAGAGACTGCTGTTGGAAGGGGCTGGTGATAGTTGTGGTGATTCAGTGCTTGCCAGTAAAGAGGTACGATTATAAGCACAGCCATATGCCTGCTCAAGGTTTTCATCAGGTAGTGTTATGTACTTCTTTTTGAACACTTGTGGAAGGTTTACAGTTTTTAACATATGTTTATAGTTAACTCTTGCTGATGTAATTTACTTTTCAAATGTTCGGGAAGTTTTAAAAACCAGGAAGCGCTTCAGTAATTTGTCTTTGTCAGCTCTGCAGACGGCTTATTGTCTGTCTTCCCACTCACCTCATTCACAGTTTTGATTATGTGACTATCATCTTGTAAATGATATATTAATATAGTGTAGTTATGTAAATATATTCAGTAGCTGGAAATTATTATTTTTCACATTAATAGTTATATTTCAAGAGAAGATGACCAGCATGGACAGCATGACTGCAGACCATTTTAAGATTTTGTCAAATCTTAACTGTTGTGCTTTTCTTCTTTACAGAGTGGAAGGACTGATGGACTCGTACACTCAGGGATTTGAAAGGTCTTACACTGTCAATAGCAGCATCTTGCATGGGATTGAACCAAGGCTAAAGGATTTCCACCAGCTGCTGCTCAGCCCTCCCAAGGTAAAGCATCTCAGCCTTTCTCAGGAGCAAACGGCTCCTGCATTTCAGGGTTCCCCTTTCCTTATACACAAGCTTCCTGGATCTTTTCTGAAAGCGCCATATGCTGGAACAGGCAAACGTCTTTTGAAGAAAAATTCACGCTTAAAGTTTATAATTCAGGTGCTTTGGGACTAAGCAGTAGGAATTTTGAAAGCCATTGTATTCGAGTAAAACCAAGAAGTAGAGATGTGTTGGGACTGGTGGCTTGTGTAAAGATGGTGAGGGGGTGAAGAGAAAGGAACTTTTAGCTAGTGGATATTTGGATTTTAATCTCCAGTTTTGGAAGTACAAGTCTCTCGGTGGTCACACGACACTGTCCTCTGTGCGGGAAGTTGGTTTACATTTACCTGCAGAGAATATTTATGAAATGAACTAGTTATGTTTAGTCAAATCATTGTGCATATACACCCAAGGAAATGCCGGTCTTTGTTGAGGTACTCATTATCTGTTTCTCTGATAGAAAACAGCAATCCTAACTACAATTGGTGTCTTGGAGGAGCCACTGGGGAATGCTCGTCTTCATGGATCTCGTCTAATAGCTGCTCTGCTTCACACAAACACTCCCAGTATTAATCAGGAACTATGCAGACTCAGTACCATGAACTTACTACTTGTGAGTAATATAGTGTGACACTGTGGATGGGGAGGGGGGGAGTAACTTTAAAATGGGAACATTTTTGCTCTCCCTTTCATCTGTTCAGTGCAAGGTAGTTTGTTCCACGTGTGCCGGTGTGTAATTATTTTTCTAATCTGCTGAAAGGAGGAACATCCATCTTCAGAATAACTTTTGTAATACAAATACAGTTGCTTAGTATTTTGAACTGAACCTCATGCTTCAAATTTATTGTTACAGTAGTTTAGTAATGTGTGTGCAAAATAGTCTGGTTATTGAGAAAGCTTGGGTGTATTGTGTATATCAGCTCTCATAATACTGAGAGCTGATCTTTTTGTCTAGCTGTGAACAGGGACGTGTTCTGAAAACTGCCAATATAACCAGGACAGTCTTTCAGAAAATTATTTTTATACTTAGAAATTATTTTCTTAATATTTTTCTTATGATCAATTCTGCCACAGAACAGATAACACTTATTTTTAGTATGTCTGTGCTGTGAGCCCTGGCTGTGCACGAGAGTATTTCCAGTGTGCTCGGTTTATAGGAAGGTATACGTTACAGCAGAGCAAACAGAGCCCATTCAACTATAAGTGGATACTGAGGCATATAAGTAACATTGTTTTAGCAGAACTGCTGATTAAGCAACTAGTTGGGCAGTGTTCTAATATCATTCGATTGTTAAGAATGGGAAGGTGTATCTAGAATGAATTCTTCTATTTCTCATTTTTTTCCAGGACTTATTTTTTAAATACACATGGAATAACTTTTTGCATTTCCAAGTGGAATTGTCCATAGCAGCTATTCTCTCACACTCTGTGCAAGAGGGAAAAACTACTACTAATGACCTAGAAAGCAAAGAAGAGGTGCTGAATGGAAATGTGGCCACAGAGAGCTTAGAGACTCCAGAAAACAATACCGAGAATATCATGGTTACGCATGTAAGTCTGGTCGTGTCACCTGAGAGTTTTAGACTGATTGATTCAGCCAGAATATGCGTTAACAAGAAAATGGTATAACGAACTGTTCAAGAGCATGGAGTTTATTTAAAAGTGTCTAGATACAACTTGGTTCTGTCAGTTCTGGGTGGAAGTGTATTTGCTTTTGTACATCTGTTTTTAGCATCCAATTACAAAATAAACATACCACCCATCTCATTTTAATGGGCTTGTGAATCCATTTTTTGTTTAATTTTTCTAGTAAAGATGCATATAAACTTTGGACAAAAAAAACCCCAAAAAAACCTACAACTAGCTAACTACATTTTAGCTTCTGCATTGTGGCCCTAATGATGAAAATTTTTTGTTGTGTTTGCAAAATGATAGTAATGTTCTTCATTGCTGCTCTTGTGAAGCCCAAAAGCAGTCTGAAGATGTTTATAGGTATAACTGTTTACCCTGGATCCTCTGAGGAAAAAAAAAATGAGAAGAAACTTGAGCTCTTGGGAAGGATAAGTGCTGAACTTTAAGTTCTTGTTCAGTAGGAGTGAAGGAATGAACAAAAGTAACTATAGTTCAGTACAGACTTCCTAAGGCATGAGTCTTACTTTGGCAAACTTTTGAAATGTTCTTCCTATGTCTCTTTTTTCTTTTTTTTTTTTTTTTTTCTAGCTGTTCCAGAAATGCTGCCTAGTGCAAAGGATATTGGATGCCTGGGAAACCAATGACAAAATACAGTAAGGGATTTCGGGTTCAGAAGGCCCTTGTTCTAGGGCTGCAGGTTTAGAATATTGCCTTGAAATATTCTTTCAATTATTTGGATAATTTCCAATTTAATGGTGTCTAAAATGATTTGGATTTCAATTGTGATTTGGAATTAGGATTATTTGCATGTTAAAAAGGAAATTCACCAAATAGGCATATAATTTGAAAGCATGATTTTAAATGCTTATAACATCTCAACACAAATACACAATATGGTTTTTTCTTGCTTTCTCAGGAAATTACATAGCATGTTAATTACATAGAATATTAACTTTTTTCTTTTTCTTTTTTTTTTTAATGCGTAATTATATTCTCCCTAGAGTGAGCAACTGTATGGGAAGTGAGGTGGGCAAGCATTTTTGCCCCAGATTTGCCCCACATTTAATATTCTAACTTTATAAAGCACTTGGAGTTCATGCTGATTGCAATGATTATAAGAACTAAGTAATTAAAAAACCCTAAAACATATTAAAGTGAAAATATTATCTAGGCTTCTCTTTCTTTGTCCACCTAAATGTTTTGGTCCTCCCTCACTATTTCGAGCTCTTTATGGCTTCAAAGTGCTTTGTAGTCCCACTGTAATTATTTTAGGCTTACTGTCAGGCCATAATTGGTGGGTTGGGTTTTGGTTTGATTTTTTGTTTGTTTTGGTTTGGTTTTGTTGGGTTTCTTTGGTTTTTTCCCTCTTGCAACCCCTTGGGCTGTTGATAACAAATTTTGCTGATAGTTTCATTGCACAACTATCATTGTGCACAGTTTTGTAGGTAACAAATATCTGTGGTTTCTGCTTAAGAGTTTTCCTAATTAAATTAGATAGGAACTAGAGCTCATACATATTTCATGCCAAACAGTTCCAGTCAACACATTGGAAAGAATTTTAATGACAAGAAAAAAATACTAAGTTAACAGAGAGGTATCTCAGATGGTGTGGTTGAAGAAGTTTGAGTTTATGTGAAGATTACTGTATGCACTCAGTGAGGAGATGGAGTCAAGCACTGGGAGCCCCAGGGTCAGAGATTCCAAATTGAGAGCTTGGGAATTATTTCTTAAAAATCATCAGCAAGAATAGTGGTAATATGTTTTCCTTCTGGAACGTGGAATTTCTCCTTGGGTTCTCTTAGTTTTAGTTACTCCGTACGTTCTTGATAAAGGACTTTGCAACTACTAGAATTTAACTTCTAGGTGACCCACATAATTCTTTTACTGCAGTCCATTTGATCTACCTAGGTAATTAGAATTTAAAATAAGTCTGGTCAGCAATGCGAGTTTATAGGAAACATCAGTTTACTGTAGCACATCTTTGCCTTCCATTCATGTAAATGTAATAACCACCAGTTGTGGTATGGTTGATAAAAAGTATTTGAAAGTGTTGAAATAAAAGTTAATTTTGCATGTTTGCTGCCTGCATTCCAGCCGTGTGTTAAGGACTGGTGAAGTCAGAAAAAATGTTGTACTGGTCCTCCCAGAGCATACAACCAGAGAAGACAGATACAACATTGCTGTACACTGCTTTTATCACCGTACACTTTAAATTTTTGAGAAAGCTGAGCTTTGCAAGTTTGCTGAAAAACATACATTTTTATAGAGAGCAATAGGACAGCGCTGCTGGTCGTGTCAGGGCTGTGTCCCTTTGCCCCATCTACCCACGGGTTTTGTCCTCCAGAGCTCTTGCGCGGCTCTTTTGCAGGGCCCTGGTGAAGCCCTTGGTGTGCCTGTGTGGTCCTGTGGGTACGTGGCTACCCCGTGTTTCCAGCTGCCCTGGCGCAGACCGGCTCCGACCCGAGAACGGTGGTGCCGGGGGGTAGCTCTGGGCTCGCAGCAGGACTGGTGCGGCCGAGGCGCTCAGCAGTGCCGTGGATCTGGGCTGGGGCTATTTGGTCTCTCGTTGGTTTGGGGTGCGAAAGAAATTGCCACAAGCCTGTGTGCAAAAGGCTGTAGCTTAGCATTGGGAACTCATTTCCAGGAGTTCGTTTTATTTGAATAGTTCTAAACCCTGAATTTGGGGTTAGAGTTAGGGTGCTGCTGTTCGTATAGGACATTTGTACAACTACAGTTTGTATTGGCTTTGTACTCTGTTTTTTGGTACGGAAACATGTGGAGGGGTAAGGTGGATTTTTTCCCAAACCATCTAGTCTCCTCACCTGCATATGTTCAGCTCCAACGTTATGGGAAAGCCTGAGATAATTTCAGTATAAACTTACCCTTTTTAGAGATTCAGGAGGTGATGATTACACTTTTCAAGGGGTGTGTGGGGTCATAAAAAAAGCTTAAAAATGTAGCTGTAACTGCATGTGATCAGGAGAGCTGATGCCGTCTGATGACTTTGCTGTATTCGACCTGTCGGCTTGGACCGCTGCACACCAATCCCCCCAGCAAGGGTAGAGAGGGATTTACATGAGCACTGCATACCAGCTCAGAATGAACTCTGACGTATTTAGTGTCTTCCTCTCTCCCAAGGAAAAGTGAACGTCTTCATTATGCGTTGGCTCTGTTAGCATCTCGGAAAGGAACCTTTGTTTTACAGCTGGAGACTTAGTAACGTGAGGTGGAAACTTCTTGTCATCCTGTTTGTAAGGGTTTTATTTTCATTTACTTTGATTCTGACCCACCAATTTGATTTGTGGTGGCTTGAGTCAACCTCGCATGCTTCTTGTGCTGCATCAAGAAATAATAATTTCTGAATTTGACTTCAGGATTTGGGATACTTTAATGTGCATAATGCTACAATGAATAATAGCATTGTGTGTAAGAGTTTTGTTTGGGTTTATTTTCAGCACCTGCCAGTTTAAAGGCAGAAATGCTGTTTCTAAACATGGCACTGTGAAATTTCTTACCAGGAGTCTGCCCCTAGGGTTTACATTTTTCTTCCCAAATCTCATCAGTCCTTCTTTGGATACTGTGGAAAGCAGAATTATTTCAGGCTCTTCATCCTCTGATTTTTAGATTGCTTCTTTGCTATCCAGTGAAGGAGAACCAATGAAGATTCAAAGAAAAGTGACTTAGAGACTGCTTGGACTTAGTGTTGGCTTCTTATATTTTTTTTGTAAGGGGGAAATCTAATGGTTGTAGATTAGTGTCTTTTGTTCTCTTGAATTAATCTGCTAAATACTTCAATTGCAAGTAAAACTCTAAAGCTTTTTCAGTAGCAGTGGTATAAATTCTTATTGCTGTGAGTTTTCTTTAGTGGAAATTAATAACCAGATTATTTAGTTCTGCACCAGTCTTTTGATGTACCCAGTTAGCTTACTCTTTGCAACTGGCTTAAATTTTATCTAGCGCATTCAAACTGGATGAGTGATCTCTTCCCTCTCACTACATGAAAAAATGCAGAAAGGTTCATTTATTCTGGGTAAACTCATCCTGTGCCCTGCCTGCATGAGCAGAGACTATTCAATTCTCTGCTGTCTTCTATCCTAACCCTGCTTGGAGTAACGTGTACGTTTGTCAGACTATTGCAACGGCAGGGAACTCTAGGTTATGAAAGTGGTTATGACTGTGACCTTGGGATTCTTGGTGCCTGGTTATATTGCTACTGGCTGTTTTCTCTTTTCAGGGCAGAAGGTGGAATGAGGCGAGGCAATATGGGCCACCTCACCCGGATAGCCAATGCTGTAGTACAGAATATGGAGAAGGGCCCCATGCAGACTCAAATTAGTGAGTTCATTAAAGGTACATGCTCCTTTCTCCATTCCTTCCCCCCCCCCCCCCCCCCCTTGATTAAAATAGCCTTGCAGGCCTTTTGGAAAGACTTTTATTGCATGTATTTCATCCCTTTTATAATGAAAAGAATTTCCAGTTAAATATCACAATTTCCCATAACTTAAAAAAAATGTCTAGACCAAAGTTGGTTGCTCTTTGTTTTCATACAATTACATTGAAATTGTTGGAACTTTGTTTTTGCAGCTGGAGGCTGAAGGTAGCCTTTTTGTGCTAAAGAATGCTTCTTTTCATCTGGACTTATGTGTACGCTTATAGTGCCTATTTATGGCATTCTAGGGTGGTGTTTATGAATGGTGCTTCTATACTTCCTTGTTCTTATACCTGCCCGAGAGGAAGAGAGACACCAGAGTAAATGATCACAGAGGCCCCACATCTCCTCTTTGTTGGAGATATCCACATTGCCAGGCTTTGTCCGTCATGCCTTCATCGGACTTTATTTTGAGAACTAGTTCTATCTGACGTTTTTGTGTGAGAGGAAGTAAGATTTTCCATCTGCGTCTATTAAGGGAAACAGCGAGCACAAATATGACTTGAGTTTCCATTTTTGGCATCTAACAAACATATCAAATGGTAATGAAGTAACTTGGTGTGTTGTCATATCTACATGAAATTGAAATATTGTAGTAAAGGCTGAAAGTTTCACAAGTCACGGTTATTTCTCTCCGTTGTTTTACTGTACTGGGTCTGGCTGGGATGAAGATAATTTTATTCGTAGCAGCTGTGCCGTGCTGTGTTTTGGATTTGTGAGTAAAACGGCGTTGATAACACACCACTGTTTTAGCTATTGCTGAGCAGTGCTTGCACAGTGTGTCCTGGTTTCGGCAGGGGTAGAGTTAACTACTTGCCAACTGAGGTTAAACCATGACACAGTGCCAAGGCTTCCTCTTTTACCCACTCTGTCCCCATCCCAGGGGGCAGACGGGGGTGGACAAGAGGCTGGGAGGGGACACAGCTGGGCAGCTGACCTGGATTGACTGAAGGGATATTCTATGGCATGTACTCAGCAGTAGGAACTGGGGGGACAGTCTTTCCAAGGTAGCTCCTGCTCAGAGACTGGCTAAGCATCAGTCTGCTGGTGGTGGGAGGTGGTGAGTGAGTGCCTTTGCATCACTTGGTTTGTGGTTTTTTTCCTCTTTTCTCCACTTACTAAACTTTCTTTATCTCAACCCATGAGTTTTTCTCACTTTTGGTCTTCCAATTCTCTCCCCCATCTTGCTGTGGGGTGGAGGGAGCAAGCAGCTGGGTGGGACAAGAGGCTGGGAGGGGACACAGCTGGGCAGCTGACCTGGATTGACTGAAGGGATATTCTATGGCATGTACTCAGCAGTAGGAACTGGGGGGACAGTCTTTCCAAGGTAGCTCCTGCTCAGAGACTGGCTAAGCATCAGTCTGCTGGTGGTGGGAGGTGGTGAGTGAGTGCCTTTGCATCACTTGGTTTGTGGTTTTTTTCCTCTTTTCTCCACTTACTAAACTTTCTTTATCTCAACCCATGAGTTTTTCTCACTTTTGGTCTTCCAATTCTCTCCCCCATCTTGCTGTGGGGTGGAGGGAGCAAGCAGCTGGGTGGGTGCTTAGTTGCTGGCTGGGGTCAACCCACCACAATCACCATGAAAGAAAAGGAAGAAAAAAGTAAAACTTAAGTCACATGTATGCTGGTTTTCAGGAAGTTGTAGTAGAAGTTTTGTGTCTTTAGCCCACTGTAATTCCACAAGCGAGTTAAGATTGTTACGACCAGTAATATCTTACTGGTTGGCCTAATGAAAGATGTTCCTTTCTCTGCAGAATTTACTGGTTTTAGAAAGTCAGGAGTAAAATGTAATTCACTTTGCAGAGCACTTACATAATACATGCATTACTTAGCTCATGTGCAGGTGTACGTGTCTGCTCAAAAACTTCCAGGTAACCAGTGGGGCTAAATGACTGGCTTTGATCCCTTCTCATTGAGTTGTGGTAATCTTTATGGTGACCTTTTTATTACAGAGCTACCCGAAGATTGTAGAGGGAGATGGGAGAGTTTTGTAGAAGAGACGCTGACGGAAACAAACAGGAGGAATACAGTGGATTTGGTGAGAACAGTGATATTGTGTATATCTCAGCTAGGCCTGCTATCTTCTGGACTTTCTTTAACTAAAAAAAAGTGCTATTGCTGGGTTTTTTTCTTCTTTTGCTTGTTTTTATGAAGTAGGCTTACAAGGGCAGAGTGTTTGTGGAAAACATATTCCATAATAGTTCTTCAAGCAGCAGCAGCAGCTCTGATACATGTTGGTAAACTCTAGTCCACGTTTCTGTGTTACTCATTGGGACAGTTTCTGCCTTCTGAGGAGTTTGGTCTTTGATTGTATGTGTGGAACAAAAGTATTTGAGCTCTCTTAGCTTATTTTTTGTACTTTTTTCAGGTGAGCACTCACCATCTGCACTCTTCCAGTGAGGATGAAGACATAGAGAGTGCTTTTCCCAATGAACTTTCTCTCCAACAGGTGAGTTGACAACGTGCTCTCCACTATTCCTGGAAAGCTTGCTTCCCTGATTTGCCCTTAATCCGTCCTAGTGTAGAGCAGCTTCCTAAATTTTGCTCTTAGTCAGTGTGTTCATCTCTCTTGTGTTTTTTCCAGTATAGTTACTTACATGGTCTAGACTCCAATTGGGAATAAATTTAGCTCAGACTGCATGCAAGTCCCAGATACATGATGTGTCTCGCATTTCTGTGAGGCACTGCATATTTCTTTCTCTTTTCCTGGTTCTCTCCACACTGGGGGACTGGGTGGTCCTGACGTTGTAGACCAGCTGCAGTGGGTTGCTGTGCTTCCCAGTGTACATCACCTACCTGCGGGAGAATTGGAGCTGACAGAGGGGTTCTGCTTCCCCTTGGGCTACGCAGACTTCTATTAAAAACTGAAAGAGCCATACTAAAACGTTAGCAGTAAAGAGCAGTAAACAGTAGCAGTAAAAAGCCTTGACTTAGGAAGAAATGGAGGTAATTAAGGGTTCACTTGCATTTAGCAAAGATCTTGGGATCCTCAAAATCTGAGGTAGTCTGCTAAAGCTCCATCAAATCTATGGAAGCTGCTTTTCAGGATCAAATATTTAGACAAGTTCTTCCAACCTTTTTTGATGCTAAGAACATAAAAAGCATTAGCATATAACATACAAGTTTCAACCTGTTTAGTAGGAAGCTACCTATGGGGAGTAAAAAAACAATCTCAATCTGAAACCTAGTTAAGGGTAAGAATGAGCTGAAAATAGCTTATAGTTATTCTTCTGTCCAAATACTGTAACTGGCTACTCTGTCATTACAAATACATGTCTTTTCCTCAGCTGATACTTAGAAAGTGCATTAAAAAAGGGAAAATGCATTGCCTTTGTTAAAAAAAATAAAATAAAATTGTTTTGTCTTTTATTGTGACGTGTCAACAGAAATACTGACAGGAGCCTGCAGAACTCCTCAGGCAGGAACATGGGTACTTCATATCACCTGCAGCGGAGTCACGACAAAGTGCAGCTGCAGAGATGCATGTTTGAACTACTTAGCTGTAGCTGGAGTGGGCTACGTACCAGTATTCAGAATTATCCTCCAAATAGGAGAAATGATTGGGGGGGGGAGGGGGAATGCAATGCATAAGAGCAAGTGTGAGATTCCGTTTGGAGGCAGAAGCAATCCTTTTCATAAATAGAGAATGAGGCATGGATGAGTAGGCAAGAATGTGACCAAAAGCATATCTGGGCAATTATCCTGAGGTGCAAGATGAAAAATAGAAGACCCAAGCTGCTGTGGGAAACCAAATGTATGATAGGTGGGAGTGTTGTCTCAGAGACATATGGAGTAATTTTCCCATTCTCCTTGGTGAATGTCCACTTGGAGGCAGTGAACTTCAAAAGTGGTTTGTATTAGCAAAAAGTAAGCTAGAGGATAGTAATGAGAATGATCAGAGGTGTAGAACACAACATAGGAAGAAAAGTTGAAAGAATTTGGTCCACTTGGTCAAGAGAAGACAAGATTATGTGCAGGCATATGCCTCCTCCTACAAGGAAGAGTGATTTAGAGGAAGTGAAAAGTACCTTCTTGATGTCCGTGGTGGGTTTAAGTTGCAGCAAGGTAAATTTCGTATTGGATCAGGGGAAAACAAACAAATGAAAAAAAAACAATACAGTGTTCTAATAGAATAATGATGCCAACAAATGGTTTCCTAGGAAAATTTCGTAATTCTCTTTGGAAGAAGTTAAGAGCGGATCAGAGAAGCGTCTGTCCAGGACTTGCAGAAGTCTGTTTGAGAACAGTCTATTTGAGATCCTGCTTTGAGAAAGGGGTTTGGAGTAGATGATTTCTCAAAGTTTGTCAGTTTTCTATGCTTTTAATGCTTTTTAGAATATGTGTTTTCAGCCAGCTTAATTGAATATCTTTTGGACACCTTAATGATAGCTCTTTTTGGGTTCCATTGCTCAGGCCTTCTCTGAGTACCAGATCCAGCAGATGACAGCTAACTTTGTGGATCAGTTTGGCTTTAACGATGAGGAGTTTGCAGACCAGGATGATAATATCAAGTAAGTTTGTAAAACTTCAAGAGGCTTATATTCAGCATTTAAGCCTCTCTACATCTACTCTTTCTTCTTCCGGTTCAGGTTTTAAAATGAACCTCACTGTATACCTCCTTCGGTTTGAAACAAACAGAAGACTGATCAATGGCTTGGAAAACAGCTGACCTTTTTTTCTTTTTATAGGAGTCCCCCCCGATCTCCAAAGACAGTTGTAGAACCAAGGAAAAGTATTTCTTCATTTTGAAGAGAAGCATTTTAAATAAAACACACAACAATTATCCAGCCATTTTCTAGAATAAATTTAATTGCACAGAAGGCAAAGCATTAGAGCTAACTCTAGGCAATTATACAGATATTCTCCAGTGGCATTAAGTCCTTACTGAAATTAGGAGTAGAAAGAATAGTGTTCTGATGAAGTCCACGGAAAAATTTAGCCATTTTCTCTCTTAGGAATAAGGAAACATAGATAAGGCAGGAGCAAATAACAGTTGAAAGAAGGCAGATAGAGGTGGATTTAATGTTATGCGACTTTCTGAACTCAGTGTTCAGAAGTGGTGCTGCTTTTATAGAACTACTGTAATCTAATTAAAACTGCAGCTCATTTTCTCACCTTAAAAATTGTAGCTAAGGAAATTACTGGGACTGTAATTATCCTGCTTGTCCATAATGGTTCAGAAATTGTAACCATTTAGTGTACATTTATTGACAGAAAAGTGCTCCAGGAGGATACCCAGTGTGTTTCCCCACCTGTCGATTTTGCCCATTCACTTTCATCTTGTGGCAATGTTCGTCTCAGTCAAAGGAATTATTTGTCATCCAAGGTGACAGGGAGAGTATGTGGCAGTAGCTGCTGTACGTACCATCCTAGGGCTGATCCTCGTAGGCCAGCAAATGTTGGTCTGCTCTGCAAAGAACTGCAGGATCCTGGTGTCCTGGAATCCTGACAGAAATAGGAAGCTTTTAGCCCAGAAAGCTCTGGGCATGCCACACCGCTCCGACTCTTTGGCTGCTCCAGATCTGATTTATTGAGGATTCTTTTGCTGGTTCTGCTCAGACCATGTTTTTAGCAACTGTTGGGCTATGAAATATCTTAAATGAAAATGTGGAAATAGTTTGGCTGCTTCAGAGTTGCTTTCAAGCATGAATCAGAGAGTCATAAGATCCCTAGGGCCATAGGAACTCCATTAAGGTGTTTGCCAATAGTTGAGAGCTGTATTCTAACATGGAGAAAGATTTTTGGAGTCCAGCTTTCCTGTCTTTTTTTTTTCTGAGCATTGTAGACGTCCGGAACTGTAATAAGGCCAAAAAGTTCCAGACTAGAACGAGAATTTAATTGACCACGGATTACTTAGCTCTACGCGTTTTTTTAAAAATACACTTTTAACTTCTTATCAGATAGCAGCAAATATTGAACCCGTGTGTGTGTAGGTGGAGGGGAAGAGTTAACTTACGTGAGGAGCTGCTGAAGGTAGCTAATGTCCATTTTAAAATGAACGTGAAACGGAACAAAATCTGTAACTGGGATGTGCTAGCCCTCTCTGTATTTGTGACTACAAAACTGTTCTGGCATTGAACATTCTCCCTGTTGTCTGTTTTCCAGCTGTTGAAAACTGTTGCAGATATGAATTTGAATATTTTCAGAAGTATTAATCATGTTTCAATGTCCTGGTGGTTTGCATGACAGTATTTTTCGCTAACTGAACAGTTGTCTTTAAAAGACAACAACACTGTCCAAACTTAGAGATACGGTGAAAAAATACTGCGTTGACCCGAACTGTGCCAGTAGGTTGGAGTTTTTTGACCTGTAGCACCCTCTGCTGTTCTTACAATAGACACTCTTACATCCAAATCAGAAATTGGGTTATATAATGATTTTTGCAGCATTCATGTCATAGTAATGCATCGGGGTTGTTGAGCCACTGGTACACTAAGATTCCCTGAAGTTACTGTAATTATGTTGAAAGGGGCAGGTGCAATCCTATCTGGATATTTCTGGGTATATGCCCACTGTGCAGGATTCGGTCTCTCTGGATCTTGTCTCGTGCTGAGGAACCCAGTGGGATTCTTGGGTGAACGTAGGACTGGAATCCCAGAGCAGCTGGGTGCAGCTCCTTCTCTTTTTAATTAATTATGAGTTTGGGGTTTTTCTATAAGATTTGGTTCAGCTGGAGAGAGCCAGTGAAAAAAATTAAGATAGCCTTTATACAGCATAGGTATCATGAGAGTTCCAAAATAACAACCAGACATTGCTGTGGTTGCCATGAAGCCTCAAAATACCATAACAACGAGATAATGACAAAGGTTGTTCACTCAGGTATTGAATCAGGCCTAAGAATGAAAATCCTATGTATTTTTTAAAATATTCAAAAATACGAAATAATCTTTCATCTCAAAGAGAGGAAGCCATTGCACATAATGGGGAAGTGAATATTCAGAGAACAAACGCAGAAGGCATTGAGTGGTCATGTACAGCGTCTCTTCGGTTAGCTATCCTCTGGTCTTGTCTTGGGGATGCAAAAGTGCTTTGTTAATCCATGCCATCACTGAAGTTTCTTTCCCTTCTTTTTGCAGTGCTCCCTTTGACAGGATCGCAGAGATAAACTTCAACATAGATGCTGATGATGACAGTGTAAGTGGGTATTTTGGGATATTTATTTAATAGGACAGATTCCGGCAAGTTAGTTCATGCTTGAATTAGCTGTTATCATTTTGAAAGAAAAAAAGATTTGGTATGTTGTTTTGGTAAATGAAAACCGGTAACTGGACTGGTAGCTGAGCCCGGTTAAGGAACTCAGGGCATTACATATATACCCTCGGAGAATCTCCCTACATTTTATTGCACTGTTGAGGATCTTCAGAAATAGTACTCTTTACATTGGAGGAATCTCCCCCCCCCCGTGAATCTAGTGAATCTATTGTCCTTACTTTCACTTTGGTAATGTTTCCATACACAATCAAGAAAAAAATGCAGAGACAGTTGTGTTTCTTGTGGGTCTAAATATTGCCATGCTGTGTCTTGCCTTTTCTGTTTTATTGACCTAAATCAATACTCATTGAGGAAGCTGGACAGTGGCTTAAGAGGTGATTCCAAGCTCATCTCCTGACCAAAGCTTATTTTAGTCAATACTAAGACTTAGGTTTCCTTAGTCTTAAAATACTTTCTTTTTCACTTAACTGGTACTATGAAGAGTATTTTTTTTCTCTCTTCTGGCTGCTCTAGACAGTGCTCTATAGATACAGAAAAATTGTTTTCTCTTTGAATCTGCCAGCTAAGTCTGCAGCCACCAAGAGCTGTTTATATGCTTACCTTAACTTGTTTTTTTCCTGAGTAGGCAGTTTTTGTGTGTGATGGAATTCTAATGCAGCTGTTGGTTTG
Organism: Pygoscelis adeliae; assembly: GCF_000699105.1. Taxonomy (NCBI): domain Eukaryota; kingdom Metazoa; phylum Chordata; class Aves; order Sphenisciformes; family Spheniscidae; genus Pygoscelis; species Pygoscelis adeliae. The sequence continues at coordinate 267,690 of NW_008824370.1, forward strand.
GACTGTGCACCACCTGGAAGACAGCACTTAGTCAGTCTTTTAATTGAGAGATCCCAGAACGGTCAAATAGGCAGATCACTTGCGTATTTACAGGGATACGTCACTTTACCGATGTCTGAAAACTCATTTCCAGATGGAAGGTTGTATGTTTTGAAGGGGTGTGTGTGCACATGAGTTAAGTATTATCATGTTTGCTTAGAAGCTCCCTGCAGTTCTGTCAGGAAGGATGCAGTCATTGAAAGAAATTGCACTGTGGTTTGTTAGTCCAGGCTGGTCAGTTTGCAAATGTATTCTTAAGGGAGTTGTTTCCAGCCCTCTTCTACAGTGACTTTATATCCCTGCCACTTATGAGGGATACAGAGAGAGTCGTGTAACAGAACAGCTATGAAGCAGCGTGCAGGAGTTCCTGCTATTTTGGAAGCAGTGTAGGCTGAGGTACTGTTGTGTTTCTTTCTTGATCTGTCACGGGCTTGCTGCTTCTGAGCATACTGTGCTATTATTACTCTTCCACAGCGGAACATTGCTTGTTGCACAACTTGGGATGTAAAATGAAATACATGGAAACACCTTCATGGTATTAGTTGTGTCCAAATGTTGTTCTATGAACTTCCTCATCATTGAAGTTCTTGTTTCTGTCTCCAAAGAATGAATGGAATTTGATTTCTTTTTAATATTATTTTAGCCCAATGCTTCCCTCTTTGAAGCCTGCTGCAATGAACGGATCCAACAATTTGATGATAACGAAGAGGAAGAAGATATCTGGGAAGAGAAGGAGATAACCTATGCAACCCAAGTTAAATCAAGAACACGGTAAGGTGAAAACAAAAGATCAATTCCCGCCTCCCCCCCAAATGCTATGGAACTGTACATTTTAGTTAAGTGCCTGCTTAATGGTTTGTTATTTATGTGCTGTGAGACCTTTTTCTGGCATAAAACAGAGTGCTTTACATGTCACACTTCTGCAAAAAGAGGTGGTGGTTTGTCTTGAATGTGAAACAAAGACCCAATTTGAGGGAATGCGATAGCGATGGAAACACCTAATTCCTGAGTCTATTATCAAAGATATTAAAAAAACCCACCCTTAGTTTGAAATACTTAGAACTTACTCCTTTCCTCATATTTGGAGAGGAGGAGGTTGTAGAGACAGAATATTCTTTTTCAAAATGTTAAAAGAAGCAAAGTAATGTTTTGCATGAGGATGAGTGACCTCCCGTGAAAGAATTGTAAGACTGAGGGTAGTAGACAGAATATCCTTTTTCAAAATGTTAAAAGAAGAAAAGTAATGTTTTGCATGAGGATGAGTGACCTCCCGTGGTGCATCTCTGGCATTGCAAGTCATCTACAATTTTTCATCCCTTTGATATAGTCAGTTATTGAATAAAGTTACTTCTATAATTCTAAGTCTGAAAATGTAATCAAATGAGACAGGAAAAATGGCCAAGACCTTAGTGTTTATTTGCCTAGCATCAATAAACTGATTGTCTTGTTCATACACAGAGTTGATACCACACTAGTGTTCCCCTTGTTTGCTGCTGTTTTGTCTGCTCATATCGATCTCCAGCCCTGAATATGTCACTGCAACATATTTCCCTTTACAACTCTGCACACGCATTGTGACAAATAAAGCACTTAGGGACTTTAGTTGGAAATATCTAGAGGAGTGCCTGCTGCTGCCTGGCTGAGCTTTCTATCTTTTGGGGAAATAAGCCCTGTAAAAGGCATTCAGCATCACTTGGTCAATTCACAATTCGTGCTTTCTCCCCGGGGCAGGCAGGAAGCAGGTGAGGGATGAACTGGCTGCTGTAGGGTTTTTCTAATTCTGAGTTCTGCGATTTAGATTTGGAGCATCTCAGACCTCAGAGAGTTCATCAAAAAGTGATCTTGAGAATGGAGATCATGATGGTAGCGTGGACTCCGAAGAAGAGGAGGAAATAGAACAGCAACCACGTCCTTCCTCAGCAAACAACAACAAGAATAATATTTCTGAGCAGAAAGACTCTGACTCCTCTGAAGGTAAAACGTTTAAAACAGCATCATCCCATTTGAAATGAGATCTGTAATCATCTCTGCAGAACAGCACTTTGCAAATTGCCAGGTTTCTATGGCTATTCTGTAATTCCACCTGTGCAGATGAGAAGTGTGAATTTCAGTCTTCATTTTTTGCCTCTGAAATATTAGTGAGATTGAGCCCTGCCCAGCTTCTTCAGAATAGCAGTGTGATGCTTCAGTTATGCTAAGGCAACCACACAGGTACAAGTACAGTAATACTACTAGCTCTTTTAGTACAATTACTAATGAACAAAATATTAGTGGAGGATTATGACATTAACTCCTTACATTATAAGAGTTTTATGCAGACCCTTGCCAAGTATCTCCACACTCCGTGTACCTGTCTTCTCCGCCTAATTGCCTTTCTAGTTTTAGTTTGCTTGTTGCAAACCCATTCTTACAATGCCTAGAGGAAGACTGTAGAGGGACGAGGTTTTCCCAGAGCACAATGCAGATAATGCTGTGTAAGTTCATGAGACACACAGTGTTGTCAGCAGAACAAATTCAGTCAACTGAAATAAAGGGGCAAAAAAGTTAATGTTCGTTCCTTGTTTGGTGCAAGCATTTTCAGTTTTAAAAGGTTTGTTTTTCTAGGTGATGTCTTTGTACTGTAACTGTGAGCGTAATGCATATTTATTCCAGTAATCAGCTCTCTACACCCATTTGGTAGTGTCAGGTATTTTCAATTCTTATTAGGAAGAACCAGTATAAACAACACAAATGGCAACCTGTGGATGGTGTATGTCAGTTTAGTTTCCCTTCTAGAGACTTTGGTTCAAATTTTGGTTCAATTTTTGAGTGAGTGTAGACTTGGTGGATCTCTCGTACTCTCAGTTTTGCTGCATGCAAATCAGTTTGCTCAACAGCCCTCTGCAATCCTTTCTCTTTCTTGAGAAAAGGTAATGAAAAATGCTTTTTACAAATTTGTGATTTGTAGGAATAGAAGTATGTTCTAACGAATAAGGAGTAGGCTGGGACTGTAAAAAACAAATTATGTTCTTAGTTTTGCTCAACATCACTTCTGTGATCTTAAACATTTTGATCCATATATCAATTCCTTACCTGTAATTGCCAAAATTAAAGTGTTAGTGATTGGAAGGGTTGAAAGCCGTGCCACTTAGCTTTTGACAGGAAACTAAGGTACTTCGAGTTCAGCTGAAAATCACTGGCTCAAATAATGAAGACATTCACAATGCCATTTTTCTTAACTGATGCTTCTCTCTTGTGGATAACATTAATATTTATCAGAAGAGGGATTTTCAAGCTGATTGTCTAGAACGTGTGAGACAGGCAGCTTCCTGTAGATTTCAAAGTAGTGCCATTGGATGGTCTTTTTTCATCTCTGGGATCACTTCGGAATATTTTTTGGGACGGCCACAGATTCTGAAAACTGATAGGAATTCCAGTCCGTTGTTCCGTGTCTCCAGGGTCTGGATGGACAGCCGTGTTCGAGCCCGTGAACTCGAAGCCCCCCGCGCCCTGTGTTGCCATGGATGTTGGATCGAGTGTGTGGGATTCAGCAGCCCCAGAGAACACCACGCCAGAGGAGAAAGGATGGGCAAAGTTCACAGACTTCCAGCCTTTCTGTTGGTAAGAGGCGCACACATTCTTTCGATTGCGTTATAACTTTTGAGTGAAAGAATATTTGAAATATGGTTTGATGGAGTACATTGACTGTAATCTTTTCTTCTTCCCTTTCCCTTCCCCTTGCTACCCCTTTTATTTTTTAATATTGTCTGAGTATTCTGGATCAGGGCTTCATACTTCCCTTTGCCTTCCACTGCTTCTAACTGGTGTTAGCATTCATGTCTTATGATACAGGAATACTTTATGTATCACCACTGCTGCTACACTAAGAGTATAAAATAAGTAAATGAATAAATTTTTTAGAAGTTAAAAATATTTATGTAAAGAAAGAGTAAGCCCTAATGATTTCTTCTGTTGGGGATATTTAGAAGCACAACCAAGATATCTGTACTTCATTCTCAAGGCTTTTCCCCCCCCTACTTTAGCTCAGAATCAGGTCCACGATGCAGTTCTCCTGTCGACACAGAAAGCAATGATTCAGATGGAAACCCGAAGCAGAGTCAGGACAAGAACTGTAAGTGAGAATGTTACAAGACAAAACAGATGTATTATTTAAGCTGTTTGAAATTCTGCATAGCGTACCAAGTCTACTATGGAGAACTTCCCTCCAGTGCCGTCTGCCGTATCTTACTTGAAGGCTCTCTTTTGTACACAGATCAATCTATTAAAATAGTAATTCAGAAATCCTGAATCTTTGTTGGGATAATATTATTCAGCAAGAAAAGGATGAAATTTAAGTTAGTAAGAGTTGATGTCACAGAGACGATTCATCTATAAACTGTTCAAAAGTCCTATTTTAACTGTACACTTGATTATAAAATTACTTGCCAAAAATTAAAAGGATAGGGTCAGTTATACTATTGGTAATTGTGCTGAGCCAGTTGGTTAGCTTCAGTCTGATTTCTTCCCCTCCTCCTTTCTAAGCAAGGAAAAATTAAATTTAACAAAGGACTTTGATGGAACTAAATTAAACTTTTGTCTGTAGTAACCACTGAAAGGTGGATAACTCTGGAAGGGATAGCACAGTACCTTTTCCTGCCACATGCATTTTCTGGTATACTCTCCCAGCGGAGTTGGAGATTCAGTTCAGTAGAGCTCAGACCGCGTGTGATGACTGCTTTACGTATGCACGTTGTTTAAGTCTACCCAGGTAGTGATCTTCAGTCAGGCACTGTGCGTTACATCGAGTTGTGTGAGCAGGTACCAACTTTGGGAAGAAAAACACTTTTTGAGACTGCAACACTTCTTTGCCACTTTTGTCAGAGGCTTTCCTTGCATGTGGGATCGGAACCAATGAACACTTCAAAAAGTATAGCTGCTTAAATTATACCACAGCAAGTTCTCAGAGCTAGGTCACAGTCAGCAGGGACCCACGGGACTGCCTTAATCCTCCATTCAGAGTTACCACCGTTCAACAAGTGAAGAAAGTAGTCTCCTCTGCTGTTTGTGTTAAATATAGACCTGAGGTGGCAGGTGGAGAACACTGATTTATGGGGTTGGGTTTTTTTCTCTTACTTACAAAAATAATATTGCATGCTGTGGGATCTGCACAGAAACTATCATCTCAAAATTTGCAATAGTTCTAAACACTCCATTTTATACCACCCGACTTACTTGGGGTCGTACCTGGGGAGTTGTTCCTGTGGCGGTGTTCATTTTGCAATGTGAATTATTTACTTCTCTCAGTCAGCACTGCCTCTCCCTGTGTTTGGAACGTCTGTGTCACGAGGAAAGCGCCGCTGGTGGCCTCAGACAGCAGCTCTTCTGGAGGCTCCGACAGCGACGAGGAGGAGGATAAAGCTGATATCATCACAGAAACCATCAGCACAGGCTCGGGCCAGGAAACCATCAAGCTGACTATGGATGCTAAAAACGAGAAGGCTGTTTTCACCAGGTGCGAAAGGAATTCCTTGGGCTGGGGTCCTGCTCTGCCCTGGTTTTAGCCCCTTGTGTGGCTAGGAGTTAATGTATTACTTTTCCCTTTTAGACACCATGGTTCCAAATGTCCTGTGTCAGGATGTCTTACAGCTTTCTTGTCACAGGGGTTTTGTTTTAAGAAAATATTTATAATGTGTTTAAGAAACGTGTGTGGCTCATTTTAGCCACTGAGCCACGTCACAGAAGCCCGTCTGTCTGTCTGGCAGCACAAGAGATCCGGGCCTGGGCTCCTGGCAGGGATGCCAGGTCAGATCGCACAGAAGAGTCAAGCAAAGCCTCACGTGATGGCGAGTGCAAGGTCTGAGATGGAATCAGTGTGCGGTCTTGCAAGGGGAAGATTTCAATGTCTCAAGCTATTATTTTCCCCTCATTGTCAAAGTAGTACATTATAGACAATAAATGACAAAAAATGAAAAATGCCAGAAAAAGATATAACAGATCCTGAAATTTGTTAGCTTTTGGGCAGGAATTTTGTTGGAATTGCATGTGCTCCAATCTAGCCTGCTCTAATCTAAGAGAGGGGAAGTTGCTTTTCAAATCAGTAAGCATCTGGTTCACTTTGGTGCATCCAGAAGTGTTACCCAGTTTTACGATATTTGGGTTTTTTCCTCATATTCCTTACAAGTATGTAGGGTATGATTTGACTGGTTGGAGTCCCTGTGTTTTATGCATCTGACTCAGGAACAGGCATTTGCTTTTTATAACGTTGTGGTTATGTGACTTTTTTGGATAGTCAACGTGAGCTGCTCGGCGTGTGTACACACTCCAGCAAATAGCTACTAGGAGTTAAAAAGCAGTGGCTCAGAAAACAAGTGGGGTTACAGAACTAGGTAAAATTATGGGAGGAAGCTAACCAAAGGTACGTTTGGTTAGGCAACTCTGAATTGAGTTTTTAATAATGTGACTGGTTTTTATTTTTGATGTCCACCTCAGATGGCCTTTACTCTTCATACTTGAAATGAGTGAGATGCCTGAGATTTCTTTGCTTGCAGTGATTGCATCTGAAGAGCTGTTTTGATAAATTGAGTTAGTTTGTATGCACAGGGATGGCATGGCCAAGCAGACTGGCTTCACGAAAAATGGAAGATGAGGAAAATAAGAATACTGCCTGCTGTGCTAAAAGCAGCATCTCCGTTTCCAGTTTTCATTGCACTTGAATTATTTCTAATTAAATCCATTGGCATGTGTATCTAAAACAAACTCTGTGCTCCAGATGTTTTTCCTCTCTGAATGCATGGTGTTTGTGAGTAGAGTAGCACTACACGTGACTGTCTTGATTCACAGTAGCAGTGTAAATCTTATTTGGCACTTTCTTATGTCTTCCATTTATTTCCTAGCAGGTAGGGAATTTTTTTTTTTCTGATTTGGCTGGTGAGATGTTGTGGGCTATGCTGCTGTTTCAGGCAATGTAATTTTGAATGTGTTTTTCTCTCTAAATAAGTGTATATATCTCGAGCACTTTCAATAAGGACAAGGCTTCCAGAACCTGCTTGGTTTTGCATTACTGCAATTCTACAAAACTAATGCCATTTTGGCAAAGCAAGTAAATACTCGAATAACCACAGTCCCCACTTTAAAGGTGTCTGTAGCTTTCCACAACTATAACTGTAGCCAAAAACCAAAATAGAAGCTGTGAGAAGACAGAAACCTGTTACATAGATGGTGGTTCCAGCTGCTCCAGGTCTGTTTAGTAGCCAGGTTTCTCCCAGTGTATGAATTGCCGTATTGACCAGTGACGATAATGGAAACTTCCTGGTATCCTCAGCTCTCCCAAACCGATCTGCTTTCTGTTGGAACAGATGCAGTTAAACTCAAATGGCCAACAGTGAAGATACTAATTTCTTACCATGTTCCTTAATGATTCCAAGGAAATAAACTATACTAAGAGTTTAAGAATTTTTCAGATGGAATATGTGGTTCTTGATGACTTTCTACAAGCACTTCCCCGGAAGTGCTAAACTCTTACCACACCACATTCCTGTTTCTGTAGAAATGGGTCTTCCCTCTCCTTTCTTCCCTCCCTGCAATACTGAAATCTACAGTGGAGATCTTTGATACTCCTTGGAGCTACACAAGGACTCTGTAGATTCTACCATCACTAGGGTCATGAAAGATCCAGATGTTGCAGTACATGCCTCTGATACCCTCCGTGATCATCATCTCAGCTGCTGATGCTTCTCTGCCTGCCCGTACTGCCCCAAAATTTAAACTCTGGAAAGTTAATTATTTGTCCTTGTGTGGCTTAGTAGAATGTCCCTCATGGCAGTTCTGCTTAAAGTAGCCATATTAGTAGTTTAAAAAATCATACACGAAGAAGGTGTTTCAGATGTATTTAGGTAACTTCTCTACTTTAAATGTATTTAGCTAACTTCCTTTCCCATATCTAATTCTATATGGTAGTTTCTTGTGAAAAAAATAAGTAGTTTTGCAGAAGTTCTCTGACTAAAGAGCTTCCAGTATTGCCAAATCTCGCTCTTTGATAACTTCAGAATATGTGTGTTAGGCTTGAGAAAGATGCTTTTTATGGTGTATTGAATCTTCTGCTTTTCTGTACATTGATCTGAATTTTATGTGGAAAATGCCGTGTTCAGTGATTGTACTCTTTGAGATAGCTTTTGAAATGTTCCTGCGTGTTCTCCTGGCAGGAGCACCGCTTGAGGATACAGTTGAAAAGTTAACTCTTCTGTTTTTTCAGCAATCTTTACTGTTTTCTTTTTCTTCCTCTCTTTGCTTTCTTTCTGTTTCTGCCTCTCTTGCTGCCTTTCTCTCTTGCTGTGGGTATTGCTCAGAGTATTTAGACCTGCAGTCAGAGGGTATGTATGACGGTGACCTTCTCAGGGTTCCAAACATCCACCTGACAAGTAGTTTCTCCCATTAGTTACTTTATACTGGGCTGGAAAAAGAGCTGTTGGACCATTGGACTGGGAAAGCTCATCTTTTCACAATCAGTTAAAACAGATCCTAGAAATTACATTTCGAAAACCTGAATTTGAGGTTGTGTATAGTCCTTTGTAAAAGTATGCGCACAGTCAACATAGCCATTGATGAACCATTAAAAAGCAAATACAGTGTTTAGTAGTTTCATGCATCGTGTCCTTGAGCTTCTGCCATTCCACCTGTTTGTGAGCTCTTTCTGCAAATAGGATTTTTTTTAGTATTTTAAAAGGAAATTTCATGCTCTGGTCAAGATGACTATAGGAAAGCCTTGCTGACTGCAGTTTGCTAACGCGCACACTCCTGGAATTGCTGCCTGTGTTAGATGGGGTGGTGGTCAAGTCTCTTGAGACTTTCTCACAACAGCACTAACAAATACTTTGTATGCTGTAATACGCCATAAAATAATGGTTGCTGTGTTTTCCAAAGGCTGGTTTTTTTACAAAATACTCCCCCCCCACCCCCCAAGTTTTCTTTCTGTTTTAAATTGTGGGTTTTTACTAATTATTTTCTAGAATTTATCCATTTAAATGAATTTTCCCAGACACTGTGCAAGCTAGCAAGACTTTGCTGTAATTTCTGGGTGAGATCAGAGACAAAAAGAGAAATTCACTGTAATAAGCATGTCTCATTACTGTTTCATTTGACAAGGAGTATGTTACAGCAAACATGTAAACTTTCATATCTGGAAAGGACAGTTACCCGATGAACAGAGATACTGTCCTGACTTCTCTGAGCAGGAGGTTCAGGAAATGTAGCTCAGCATGTGCCTGCAGTCTCCAGAGACAAAAGGCTTTCAGAATTGTAAGCTGTGTGGTATTTTAAAATAGTGGTAACTACAACATGTACTTACTTAACTTACTGTTTTAATAATTAACAGCACCATTTTAACAAACTTTTGAAAGTTTTCTGCCTCTTTCATAAGTAGGCAAGTACGTATTGCATTTACCTCACAGGACATGCTATCAGGCTGTACTTTTTGCCAGAAAAATGTGGTAATATTCAAGCTGTTAATGAGTGATCCGAGAGGTGTAGTCCGTGCCAGTATTTGACTGGATGAGCATTCTCGAAGCTGTTCAGAGCAAGCGCAAGCTGTGAAGGTCTTGGAAATTTCTGCAAGGCTTTGCTGAAGTTGTAGAAGCCAAATGTGTGAGGGCTCTGCAGCGGTGGTAGCCCGGGCAGCTCCACGCTGCTCGTGTTTATCAGTCTATGCGTAGCAGAACAGTCATGAGACTTGCATTTAATGGGAAAAGCAGAATAATGGATGCAAAAGTGTATGCAATGTGAGCAGTACTTTTTGTGGGAAATGACTTGCATTTCCGTGTCTGTGTGCTTAATTTTTAATTGTATGATATTAACCCGAGCTTTTGCATTTCTTCTTTATGGTTCTCAAAAGCTGTCTGAAGTATTCGGTGCTGAATTGTTCAAATGAGGTTTCTAAGCAGCTTCTTAAAAGATGAGCTGCACTTAAAAATAATAATTAAAAAAATCCAGCTTTTGCTGTGCATGGTGATAGTGGGCTTGGGATGTTTGTAACTTTTAATTTCTCTTTCAGTTGATTAACTTTACCTGAAATGCTTTTTTCCCCTTTAATCTTTTTTTTTTTTTTTTAATGGTTGAATATGTTTACTGTCCCCTTCTCCCTAGTGCCTCCTCACCTGACTAGCTTGGATAAGCAACTGAAAAAGAAGGTTTAGAGGGGAGGCTGGAATCCATCTGAACAATAGTGGTTGCTGTCTGTTAAAAACAAACACATTTCTTCTGTGTCTGTACGATACCAACTTTCGTTGAGTACATTCTTCAGCTTTGGAGGCAGACACTGTAGGTGCTGCAGCAGTTTCCTTAGAACTGAAGTGAAAATGAGACAACGCTAGCAATTTCTGCATTTTGCAAAATTTCTGCAATTTCTGCATTACAGTTTCTGTAAAATCACTTGAAAAGTCTCCTCTTGTTTCTGATCATACACGGTTCTGGGATGAAAGTACTTAACTTTCGTTCTAACAGCAGTGACCACCCTAAATTGCTGAAATAGCTCAGAAATAGAAGCTGGCAGTGGTTCCTCCCGTTGCTCTGGGCATGAGGGCCGGGAGGGGGCCGGGGGCTCCGCACCGCACGGGGGTCCCCAGGGTCCGGGCCAGCCTCTTGCACAGGGTGGCCGGGCGGCCGTTGGCGTTGGCTGTTACTGAGCAAGGAGTTTCGGTGCAGCGTCCGCTTACACGCAGTAGAGAAAATAATCCTCCAGTTTCCCAAGCTGAGTGGAGTGACGTTGTCACAGTGGATGTTTTGAGCTCTCCCGTTTTGGGATACGTTTGTCTGTTCTGTGCCTGCCGACTGTTCATCTTGCATGACGTTCGGATTCGCCGTTGCACGTGACGAGCATGAAACATCAGCATGAGAAACGGTTGTCTTGCTTGTATCTCCTTTTGCTGCCTACCTGCACAGAGTTGCTGGAATGCTTTGAACAGATGATGGGGGGAAACAAGCATGCTGTGGGAAATGGGGCATGGAGCATGACACCACCGTTTTTGTAAATGCATATCAGTGTACATTTATTCAGAAAGAAACGTTAAAGTGACTAGTCTGAGGTCCCATTTCACCAGAAAACTTTTCCAATCAAAGGTGAACACTTAGTGCAATAATTGGCTTAGATGGGATCTTCTAAGCTGACAGAAGTGTTGGCCTTTTTAATGGAAGATTGCATGTAAATTTGGAAGCCAGACCTCCCGTGTTGTGACTTCGTCTAATTAACAGCCAACAAATCATTTTCCAGTGTTTTGAAAAGTACGAGTGTAGCATGGCTGCCCTTGCATCTCTTACTTTCTGTCTTGGGGGGGTTGGTTGTTGCAGAGCCTGGTTTTTAAGGACTTGCTTGTGGGCTAAGCATGAGACTTGTGTTTAGGTACGCTTCTTATACACATCTTGCTGCTTTGTTTATAGTACCACTGTTTTTCCTAGTGTGTCTTCACGGTGTTTTGTTGTCCATGATACTAATTGTTTACCAAAGAGACTAGAGGATATCTAAAGTGTATCCCAGGAGCCACAGTAGTGAGCTTCAGAGGTGGGTAGAATTGAACTCTAAGGCTGTTTCATTCAGTATCAAATCCTTCTTTCCTGAAATACGTAAAGCTCTTCGATCGTTTGGGACTACAGCCTGAATTCTTTACAGACCCTGTGGCGATGCGATGTGCATCAGTATTGCACTTAGAGTTGGGAAGAGCTGCATTAGGTGCTGTAGCATGTGGATTTCCATCTGGCACTACAATTCAGGGTCAGCTTGGCTTATTTGAACCACCAGCAAAGCTGTTATAGCTTCGTTTGTCTTGCTAGATCCCAGAGGCTCTCAGTAAACAGACCAGTGGAGAGGCAGGGGGAGAGCATGATGTGTTTTGCAGTAGAGCTGTCGAAATGGGTGTTAAAAAAGTTTGCATAATGAAACTGGGCAAGAGAGAGGTGTTCAAAAAAATTGCAATGCTAAAGTATTTTCTCTATAAAGCTGGTGGAAATCTACAGGAGGAACTGAATTGTTATCAGAAGTTAAGTGAGCTCCTGACGTTTTCATCTTCATAAATAGAACAGCATATCACTTTATTTTAAGTGGGTATCAGTTTTGATGTAGAATGGTTTTACGACAGCTTTGGTAATTATGAAGCGTGAACTTTGTTGAATCCTGTTTTTCTAAAAAGAAATTGCACTTCAAAGGAAAACAGTTGTATTGTTAGTTTGAGGAAGCTTTGCATTTGCAGAATTTGGGCATTACAGCAAAAAAGAATGAACAACCATTTTGTAGCACCTAAGGTCTGGAAGGAGGATATATAATGTTTCTTATTTACATGTATTATATTACATGTAGTAAAAGCTGAGAACCCCATGCTATCTTTATAGCAGATTTTTCTCTAAGTTGATGTAGTTGAAACTCATTACTTGAGAGAGCTGTGTGTGAAAAGCAAATCTCTGCAAAGCATTCACATGGGTGCAGGATGAGCAAGTCCTATGCCCTGTGCGGGCTCATCCCTGCTGGGCCTCCAGCAGGAGGTGAAACCTTCCCCAGAGGCAGCTGGAAGCCAAAGTTCATTTTCTCAAGTCATAGAATCATAGAATCATTAAGGTTGGAAGGTTGGAAGAGACCCACAAGATCAACGAGTCCAACCGTCAACCCAACACCACCATGCCCACTAAACCATGTCCCTCAGCGCCTCATCTACCCGTCTTTTAAATACTTCCAGGGATGGTGACTCAACCACTTCCCTGGTCTGATACAGGCCAGGATGCCGTTGGCCTTCTTGTCCGCCTGGGCACACTGCCGGCTCATGTTCAGCCGGCAGTGTTCATGATCATGTTCATGAACATGTTCATGTTCAGACTTGAACTCATGTTCAAGTCCCTTGTCTAAAGCAATGTGTGTGCATTTGGGAAGGGTCACTGAAAGCCTTCTTGAAACCAGATGTAATACTGTCACAGCTTTCTATGACTACCCTCTCTTCTGATTGTTGGTGTAAACAGAAAACCTGCTCACGTTGCCCAGTGGCGAGGCAGTATATGTGTGCGTATGTGTGTGCATATATTTTGCACAGACACCAGCGACTTTGACCAGAAGTGTTTCGGTAGCCTTCCTTGTTCTATACATGTACACATCAGTTAACATAAAATAACAGCTTTTGAAGAAGTAGCATTTTGAATACTTCTTAACTTAAAATCAGTATTATAATTTATCACGTAATTATTCTAAGTGAAATTCGAGTGCTTGACAGTACGCATCACCCAGAGGAGATGTGATGGTACCTGCGTCAAGGAACTTGCTGCCTTAAAAGACAAACCATAGATGATGTTTAAGATACAAAATACATTGGGAAGAGTAAACGAGAATGACTGCCTTGTGTCCCCTTTCACTCTCTTTACAATCCCCTGCCACGCTTCAAAGCAGTCTGTGAAATGTGTCATTGGAGGGTATTCCTCAGTTCATCACCCTCAAGTGACTGTGGCCAAAACTCACCAAATTCCACGTTCTGAAGCTGGCTCCGGCAGGGGGTATTCCTTGCCATTGTCTGCAGTAGCACACAGGTATTTACCCCTCCTGGGGATTCCCAGCTGGTTAATTGCCTGCTTTTTTTACCTTGCTAGACACCAGGCAATAATAGTCCACTGCTGCCACAAAGTTTCTTCTGCCTCTAGACCCCAAGATTATCTTCTTAAAGTTCTCCTGCAGAAGTCCTGTTGCATAAAGGTCAAGTAGAGACTGTTCTGTTCAGGACGCTTTGAGCTCAGCTGTGTTATACCTGTGGTGAAGCAAACTTGGTCAGCTCTGCCAAGCCCGATATTCACCAAGCATCCAGGTGAGGAGAGCACCACCAGGGTCTGTGCCAGGGCTGGCCCGAAGCAACCAGCCAGTGGTTAGGAGGAGACATCTCCAACTTACTTCATGCAAACTCTGTTCTAATCTTCTAGAGGACAAGGTGGCTGGGCCTAATAATGCCAGTCACGTTTTCTAGTCTTATTTTCTGATAAGACTGAAGAGTTTGGACACTCAGCTTGTGCACTGGGGGTGGTTAGATATCTCAGAAAGCATTGCAGTGCTTGTAGAAAGAGAGAAGTCTCTGTTACAAGTGACCTCCAGCGTAGTATTTACAAACTTGGTGGTTAAGTTGCAGAATTTGGCTACGATGTTGAACTTGGTGAACATAAAGGAAAATTGTCCTGGCTTTCGTGTTGGAAAGTCCAGTGGGCATGGCTGTAGGTAGCATTCACAAGTTGTTTGTGCTGAGTGCTTGTCCGTTGTGAAAAAAGACACAATTCTGGATAGACTTATGCTTGCTGTTGGAAAATTTGTACAAGCGCCTTTGAATTAGAGCTTAAAAATTCCTAATTCTTTCTGGAGTGGGAAGTATTAGAGATCTGTTTGCAGTGCTTATCTAAGAAGAGCCTACAGTAGATACAGACATCGTTGCTGATAACTCTTCTTCCTTAGCCTGCCTTAACCAGCCTCATGAGAGAACAGTTATATTCTCTGCAGGTAACACGCTCTCCGTCCCTGCCCTCAGCCCGGTCAGGGTTTGGAGCCCGTAACCAGGCTGTTTGGTGATGCGGAGGTGGACCATTTGACTGCACTGGCAGCAGGGTTATACCAGACTGGCGTTTAAGGGACACAGCTAGCTGCTAAAAATAAGCTGACCAGAGGAGAATACTAATGCAGAATATTATAGGTACAAGAGTTTATTCTAGGCTAGAATTAGATATTGTTATTAACCTTCCTGCGTGGGTCATAGTATTCTGTGTCCCACACAAACTCCTTGTTTTGTTTTACCCCGTTAGTTTGGCCTGTAAGTGTCCTTCTGCAGAGGTTTGCGTGTCCAGCTTTGCTTTTCCATGAGCCTGTTGAAGAGATAAATTTCCATGCCCTCTTCGTGGTCAGGTAACCTCAGGACTTCATAACATCGGAATCCTTGTGTCATGGAAATTTTAGTGATTGAATTAAGTAGTTTATCTTTGAGCAATTTAAATCTCATGAGCTCCAGTTACTTGTGTGGGAAGTAATTTTCTAATGACATTTCTGGCAACTTAGTTCAATTCTCTGCTGTCTCATCTATCCCCTGCAGTTTCTCTAAGGCATATTTTTGTACTTGCAGTATTTCTTTTTAAGAGCATGTGTTGTGGTTTAACCCCAGCCAGCAACTAAGCCCCACACAGCCGCTCGCTCACTCCCCCCCAGTGGGATGGGGGAGAGAATCAGAAGGGTAAAAGTGAGAAAACTCATGGGTTGAGATAAAGACAGTCTAATAGGTAAAGCAAAAGCTGCATGCGCAAGCAAAGCAAAACAAGGAGTTCATTCACCGCTTCCCATGGGCAGGCAGGTGTTCAGCCATCCCCAGGACAGCAGGGCTCCATCACGCGTAACGGTGACTTGGGAAGACAAACGCCATCACTCCAAACGTTCCCCCCTTCCTCCTCCTTCCCCCAGCTTTATATGCTGAGCATGACGCCATATGGTGTGGAATATCCCTTTGGTCAGCTGGGGTCAGCTGTGTCCCCTCCCAACTTCTTGTGCCCCCCCAGCCTGCTCGCTGGTGGGGTGGGGTGAGAAGCAGAAAAGGCCTTGACTGTGTGTAAGCACTGCTCAGCAGTAGCTAAAACATCCCTGTGTTATCAGCAGTGTTTCCAGCACAAATCCGAACCATAGCCCCATGCTAGCTACTGTGAAGAAAATTAACTCTGTCCCAGCCAAAACCAGCACAGCATGTTAGCCCTTTAGGAAGATGAATGTTTTGATCTCAGTATTCCTCATTTTTTATGTATTTTTTTCAAGAGCACACAGAAAAGTAGCTACAGAAGTAGAACCTTGATCTCAAAATCTCTATCGCATGTCTTAATTACCAGACTGTGATTATACGTATGCATTATAAACTCCCCCGGCAGCTGGTGAGAGGATTCCAGTTCAGTCATCTACTGAGCTTTCCTTCCATTTCTGTGGGTGTGCTCTCTGAAAGAAGAAATCATTCTTGAAACTGGGACTGGGTTAAAGCTGTGAGGAAGATCATTCACATGCAAGCTTGTCCTCTGCCTTAGACGGCAAAAAATAAAGATGTTCCCAGAAATCACTTCTCCAGTTAGAAATATGGGTCTTTTTAATACAAATGTAGATTTGTAGGTTTTGTGGTAGCAGTTTTTTTCCTTTTTCAGGATCTGAGCTTCTGTTTTGTTGTAGGGAGACGTCATTGGAAATGTCATCCCTCAGGCATGGGAATCTGTCGTCTGATGTGTTACTGAAAGCAAGTTAATTTAACCGTGTTTGGCTTCTGAAGATACCACTCACGAACATCCAATCAACTTTTTTTTTTCTTCCTCAGGATTTTAGGTCCTGTACTTAAATTTAAGTCTTTTCTAGGTGCACACAGAAGTATCAGGTGCCACTTGGGAAAAATCTGTAGAGTAGAGCAGCATAGGTGCCTGTATTAGATCAGAAACACGCTTTGCCAAAACCAGCAGTTTAAGGAGCAGTGGGCTTGGAAATCTGCTTGGCGGTGTGGGGTAGCGGCGGGCAGTTCCAGGAGAGGTGAACTCCTCTAGGCTGCCTTTCCCACGAAAGGCTGGACCAGAGGGGCTCCTGAGATTCCTTCCAGCCCGGGCTGTTCTGTGGTCCTGTGTACTGGTACTGCCAGTCTCCAGTCACCGCCGAGGCAGGCAGTCTGCTTTTGGTTTGTTGCTCCCAGCGGTAAACTTGACTTCCTGGACTTTTTCTCTAAACTTGCAAAGTCTTGGCCGATTGTACTTCACGTTTGTATCCTTCTACTGTTTGTTTTCTGTGTTTGTCCATAGGAGAGCGCACCAGCAGAGATAGTTGCAGAGGGTGGTAAAATGTCTGGTTTGCGGGCGATGGGGATACATGGGGAGCTCCTAGGCTGGATTTTGCTGCAGGAAACGGGAATGCCTTTCTTGAGGAGCTGTCGTTCTTGTGCGTATTTGGTGTCTTGTTGATTTTTAGGAAACATAGCCTCCAGGATGCGTACACTGCTTTTTAATTCCAGTTTATTTTCAGTTCTTATTTCTTTATGGGATTTTGTGGCCTGTGCTAGGAGAGGAGGAGGAATATTTTTCTCTCTGTTGGAATTTAAGCCCCATTAATTGACATTTTAACATGAACTTGAATTCTCCCCACACAGTGATGCAGACTGCATGGTTATTGATAAGCTGGCCATCACTGACATTGGAATGACAAAAGCATCCAAACCCCTGAACAACGTGGCCCAGCACTCAGAGGAGCGCCAGAACACCGCCGCTGTTGTCACAGCTGTCACGGAAACGGCCACAAAAGACAGGTGAGATGGTCAAAACTCCTTCACCAGCCTGTGACAGAGAATCGGTTTTTACTGTGTCACTGAATGCGGTTATTCGACCATTAGTGTACGGTCAAAGTTACACAAGTAGTACATCGGGAGCGTCTTGGAGCGCGTTACACTGCAGGTAGTGTAGAGCTATTCCTGCGATATATTGCAGCACCTATATTTCAGTTTCCCAGAAGTGCTGTCAAATCATCTGTCCTATTAAAATAATGGCCTTCTCATTTCTTACTCATGCATAACAAATACTCGGATAGTATGGGTTTGTACGTTCAGGTGAACATATAGACATTTACAGCTAAAATATTATGAGGAAATGTGGGAATGTGTTTTGATAACTGCAACTGGAAGTAATCTCAAGGAGAAATGGTATTAATAATTTTTTGTGAATGTGACAGTTTAGGTCTTTTTAAATATGGAAACCAATCCTTCTGCGTATCTAGTGCTGTTGCCTCCACAGCTTTGCTCTGGCTCCTGCTTTTGGCCAGAGAGATGTGGATCAATAAGGAGGTGCTTCTGCTCTTCTTGAGCTAAGACAGCCTCTCTTGGGTGTCTCAATCCTCCTGGAGCAAGCTTGCCATCAGACTGAATCTCAGACGATGGTGCTTAGCTGAAGCCAGACATCTGGGCCATCCTACGGGAATCTCTTCTGTTAGGTACTTTCGGTGAGAGGAAGAAGTTCTAACCAGCACTTTGAGCCTCATGCTACCGATCCACTCAACTGCACTCCATTAAAATCTGTCGCGGCTATTGGCATTATTGCTTCTTATATCTCTCCAGTACAGCTACTGCCTAGTGTTTGAGCCCATAATTCACAACCAGTCTCACACAAATTCTAGTGCTAGTGTAACACGTATTTGGGAGGAAGCCGAGTATCCCATCGGGTCGTTGTTCTCACCACCGCACCCCAGGTACTGTCAGGGCCCTGAGTGCACCAGTGGGCAGCAGGAGCTGAGCCGGGACCTGAGGGTGACGGCAAAGTGGGGGGCAAAAATCCTGCAGACAAGGTGCCCAGTCCCATGGGACCCCATCCAGCGATCACCACTCATGTCCTCGTCCTGGGACGAGGTGGGTCCCGGGACGAGCCATGGAGTCAAGTCAGCAGGTCTGCAGCAGGAAGGTGCAAAGCCGTGCATACGGCATAGCTCCGGCAAAGACCTAAATCCAGCTCCCAGGCTGATGGTGGAGGGTGCCTGCGGGGGGAGGCCCCAGACGAGGCTGGTCAGGTCAGAGCCTTCTGGTGGACTCAGGACCCTGATGGTCGTGTTCCAAACTTCTGGTTCATAAATTAATTAATGTTGTGGAATCAGCAGTCAAAGCTGACTTCTCAGTTTCTATTTTGATTTTTTAAATGTAGTATTTTGTAAAGGACTCGGAGGAGGTTCTCATTAGGAAACTAATAATGTTTTATAAGGCAGAAGAAACAAAAATAGAGGAAGGATGGCTCAGATACTACTGAAGAGAAAAGTTTCCAACCAGGATGAAAGTAAGCTTTAGGAGCGAGTATGTTCCAGTAGTTATATTTCTCTAATATTACTGTTTGGGTTTCTCTTTAGGAAAGAAGAAGTCTTGCCCTGTGCTGAAGCCACATTAAATGGCCCTGCTTGATGAAACAGATGCAATGGGACGTGTGTGATCCAGGCCAGGCTGCTACCTGGTGATGCAATTTGTCAATTTTTTTTTTTTTTCATTTTAATTTTATTTTTTAATAAATGCTGCATTGATGAGAGAGCTGGCATTCAGGACCAGACACGCAGTTTCAACACCAACAATCTGTTCTGAAAGACACTTGCATTGTCTAAATGTAGCATTGATCAGTTAGTCATCACAGGAATGATGGGGTTCTTCCCAAGCAAGCCTTCTGCCTAATTTTAGTTCCTTGTCCCCTTCCCTCTCTCCCTTGTTTTTGTTTTGTATTTGGGGTTCAGTCCTGTTTTCTTAGTGTTATTGCACACAGTATTCAGCTTCTCTTCAGAAAGGTAGCAGGTCTAACGCTGGGACTTGGACAGTGCACAAGAGTCCCGCAGTCGTGTGACCAAAGTTCCTGATGGAGCTGTCTTTGGGCAGCATTTGCACCGCTTTTGTATAGCAATAAAGCCTTATCAGAAACATTTCATAGGAGGAAAAGATGCAAACACTTTAAATGGGATGAAGCAGGGAGGGATTTTATTTTACTTTTTTGTGGGGCGGGAGGGAAGTCATTGACGTTGTCCCAAACAAGAGGCCAAGTAGCTAGCTTGCTGTAATGCTGAACTGTCTTGAGAAACGGGAATTTTCTGCATTCCAGTGAATTGCTCAGCGCTCTCTGCTCTGGAGACGTGACAGTTCACTGCAGGATCTTGGGTCAGTTAGCAATTGGCCTCTTCTGTCCGAGCCATCAAAACAACTTCCCGGATGTCGTCCTCCGTTGGCTGGAGAGTATGCAAAGAAGGTAGCATGTTGTTTGCCAGCTAAGAGGATAATGATCCACTGGACTGCTGCCGTGCAGGAACGAGAGCAGATATGGCACAAACAGGTTATCAGGTGTTTGCTGGCTTTTTGGAGACTTAATGTATTTTCAAATTATTATGGAAATCCTTTTCTGTTTGTTTTGTTCTGTTTTTAAAGTTTTTAATGGATGCAGGAACAGCAACACTTTTGCACTTTGTACCTAGTGACAACATTGGAGAGTGAAATGGCCCCAGCACAGGACTCCTGCTGTTACTCCCCAGGTAGTTGGTCATGCAGAAGTTTGGGCGGGGGGGGACACACATACCGCTGCCTTGGGATAGTAGAGTAAAACAGTATGGAGAAATGGACTGCGCTTCAAACTGCCTGGGAGCAAGGTCAGCTGAAGGTGTGTACTTGACTCTGGAACACAGGATCTTCTGCGTAGGCTGAAGGACCTAGTCCTGTAAAGACTGTACCAGTTTCAGACACAGGTCTGCACTGAGTGGTGCTGGCCTCTGCTTTGAGCTTGTTCCCAGGCTGGACTTGTGCACATAGATCATACGGGTGTAGATGTTGGGCCACTTGCAGAAGCAGGCTCGGGCTGGTAACAGCAGATTGCCACGACCAGTGCTCCAGTGCTTATTCTCTACCCCTGTAGTCTAGATACAGAGCTGGGCCTGCTTTTGTGTGTAAGCTGTATGCTGAAATCCACCTGTCAAATGTTAAATGCCGCTTATTTTATTAGTCCAAGACCTAAGCTGGAAAATCATTCACTTTGGAATAAAAGCATGAAGCTTGACACATAGGTAGCCAAATGGCTTATTTTCAGATATATTCTCACTTGTGCATAACGAGGGACTTTACCCTGTGAGTATAAAAAAGTACCTCACACAGATCTGTTGTTATGAGCAAAGGCATCCTAGCCAGACTTCAGTCTTTTTAAAAATACTTTATTTTTAACTGTGATATGTATGTAGTGCATATGGAATTTTCTTAACTGTATTGAGAGGTGGTGTGGGGGGTGGGGAGTGAGATGAACAAAACGTTTTCACTGTTAGAGTCAGTCTGTTCTGCTGGATCAGTATCCGACGGTGATGTACCCGCAGCACGAGGTTATCCTTGTGTGCCCAAAGATAACATATTTTCATTTTTGCTCTTAGGGAAAATTAAGGATTTGCTTTGCTGGAATACCAGATATGGAGGTTGCAGTGCAGAAAGCAGGATGAGATTGCTGTGTGCATCTTGGAAGTTGTGTGCTAGGGTTGTGGGCCACTTGTATGCTGCTGACATAGCTGTGATATCTCTCAGCTGCAATTACTCGGTAAGCAGGTGCTTTCGTGGCACAGTACTGTTGTTCTGGAAGTCTTCTCACTCACTCCTTGTAATTTAAAATAAATAATTTAAAGTTACATTGCGCTGGGAGGGAAAACCTCACTTTCTGCTTTGGTTACCCTGCTTGCTATTTGGAGATCAATTGCACTCTTAGCCAGGATTATCAGAAATGATTAGTGGGTTTGAGTTCCTAATTGGAGACACATTAAAGTCTTAACTTTCAGAGGATTGGTGCTAGAGGTTTTCTGAAAAATCAGGTTCTCTTCGGGCATTCTTTAAACACCCAAAAATGATACTATGGAAACTGAAAAATCATTCATCTAATACAACAGCGGTGCAGCCTATTCCAGCAACTGGTTGAAGACCATGACTGGGCTTCAGTCCCATTAAATACCAGGTGATGGCAATAGTTCTCTTCCAGTCTGTTCTCATTCATGGTTCTTGACCGTGGTGCTTGCAGGTTCCACCATGCTAAATTATGACCAAGTCTGTGTAGGATCGAGAGATTAAGGGGAAATGTCCCTAGCAGGCACAATTTGATCATCCTTCTGGCTTGATACCTTTTCAGCCACCTTGTTAAACAGATAAATGATCTTTGCATTAGGTTACATCATAGACAGGGGTCACCTTACATCACCTCGAGCCGTCCTGGCCGATGTTGCAAGAATACCGATTAGCTGTACCCACCTGATCTGTTCGTGAAGCCTTGGTTTGGGGAGCAGTAACCTCCACTGGAAAGAAAAGTGGTACGGAACAGCTGGCAGCAATAACGTCCTAAAACGTTTCGGAGAGATATGCAAGGACACGTCTGTCTGTGCCTTTTGTTGCAGATTCTGAACTTGTCATTCATTAGCTTTTGGCTTTGAGTCTATAAATGTAAATGAAAGCTTTAATAATGTATTTAAACATATCCAGTAAGCAGATCTAAAAACACAGTTTAGTTACTGAGGGGTTCGTTATCTAAGTTTATTAATTTGATTACTTGTGTCCAGTTACTTTTGTGATAAGACATTTTACTGGTAGTTAAATAGATTTGTAGAAATGCACAAGCTCTCTTGCTTTTGTGACAGTGAATGATTCCTCCACATTTGGGATTTAAGCTCTGAACTATACCTCATTGCTGCCACACCAGCTGATCTAGAAAAAGTTCCTCATCCTTGGTATGTTGGAGTTTGCAGTTCAGAACAGATCCAGAGTCAGATGATGGTTCCCTTGCCTGGCTCAAATAATTTTATAGGTAAACCGTGCGTAAATTTCTTTCTCGTTGTAAGTCTGAGCTTCCCATCTATCTGGAGTCACAGTGGGTATGTAGAGGTTGGAGGGTCCCGCTGCCTGTAGTCTGTGGCCTCTCTCGGTCCCCATTGTTGTCTGAGCTTTCTTTCTCGCCATCCCAGACTGCTGCCCAAAGCCTTGCAGGGCAGCTGGGCTCTGTGGCTGCTTTCTGTTTTCAGGTGACTGTAAGGCATAGCATGCAGTGACTTGACTGAGCCCTTTTCCACGGGTCAGGCCGTGCCACATGCAGTGCCAGCGCTGTGTCCCCGTGGCGGTTGTTCATGGTGGCATCTCGGGGCACGCTGACTGCTGGAGAGCTGTGTTGCCTTCTCACCAAGTAAGCCGTGTGCTCTAGGGAAGGACTGTTACCCAAGGTCGGAGCAGAATGCATTGTCTACTGAAAATGGATTTACTTAACCCAGCTGTACCCTTTAAAAAACCGCTCGGCTTGCTTAGATACTTGGTCAGAAAGCAATGAAGACTAACCAGAAGTTATATTCAGCACTGTTCTTCCTCATTTATGTGCAGTATTTTGAATCTGTCCATATCGATATGATATATATAATTTTAGGTTTGAATATGTATACTGATGAGTGTGTATATAGATATATATTTGCAATATGTATTATTCCGTGTATATTTATACACACACAGTTGGATATTGTGAGAAACCTGGTGAAGCGGAGACTCAGAGCTCAATGAGCCTAACTTTTATATCTATGTACAGCTCCATGATCAATAGCAAGTCATCGACAAACGTTCGTTGTACAAGACCAAAACCAGCAAGGCATACCTTACTGGGGGGAAAGTGGTTCTGCTAGAACATTCTAGTTCAATGGTTTTGCCCAGCTGGGCATTGATACGGTGGATTACAAGAGAGCAGCGGCTTGCCCAGTGATCCCGCTGTTGTTCCTGGTGTCCCTGCTGCTGCAGAGCCTTG
This sequence comes from Pygoscelis adeliae, assembly GCF_000699105.1. Taxonomy (NCBI): domain Eukaryota; kingdom Metazoa; phylum Chordata; class Aves; order Sphenisciformes; family Spheniscidae; genus Pygoscelis; species Pygoscelis adeliae. Next base: position 291,000 of record NW_008824370.1, read on the forward strand.
CCCACGTGCTTTCACGCTGGGAGAGGAGGGGGCCTTTTCTGCACAGTTAGCAGTTAAAAAGTGATCAGTTCAGCCGACGCTAAATAATTCTTGAATCGTAGCACATTTGTCTCTGGCTGGTTGGATTGCGGGAAAAACACGCTCCTTTGGATGACATGGCCGTTCAGGAGTCCTGACTGTTGACTGTGCGACAGATGACTGTTTTTCAGGCGTCCAAACTGCTGTGTTCAGTACCTGGGTGTTACACTGGGGGGGAGCACAGTTGTAGGGCTTGCAGTCAGAAAAACCCTGTGCTGCAGAAAGATCAAGCGTAACTAGTGTGGAGCCATGGAGATGTGATCCGATAGATAAAAACTCAAGTGGTTTGGATTACTTATTTCTGTTGCTCACTACGGGCTTTTAATGCTGGGTGCAGGGACGACAGCACTGTGAGCAGGCGGGTGGTTACGTACCCTCTTCAAACCAGGGGAGATCTGGAGTTGGGTTCATGGGATTGAATTCCCTTGCTGTCCCAAAGAGGTGAGGTACTCTCTAAAATTGTATCCACCAGCTTCAAATTGAAGTTTAGGTGAGAGAGTCCTTTGAAGGAAAGTGATCAAGCAATGTGACTGGACTTTATTCAACAGTTTTACCAGTCTTCTAACAAAATTTTCCCACACACAAATAATAATTTATTGCTGCTTCTCTTGAGTCATGACAGTTATGGCAGACAAAATCCCAGTTATTGATCTGGATAGTGTGTCCTCAGTGAAGCCTGATATAAATTTCATGAGCGTCCCAAGGCTTTGCTGCCCTTACTGCTTTTTAGAGAGCTGCAGCTGGCAAGCAGAATGGAAAACCAGTGGGTGCACGAATTTATAAAAAAAAAAAAAGGGGGGGGGGGGAATCCAACAAAACAAAAACACAGTGTTCCCCTCAGCATCTATTCAAAAAGGCTCAGACATCCCAGTTTGCCAATGGAAAGGTTTTGGGTATGGTGCAGTGTGCGAGGTGGATGAAAGTTAAGGGTCATTCCTAAATAACATATCTAAAGGAAAAAATTTAAAATGGCTTTATTGTTGTCTACTGGCATCCCAAAATCATTTTTCCAAAAATTAGCCAGTGAGCTGTAATTGAAATCATTATTTATCAGTGGCATAAGTTAGAACAAATTTTAGTACCAGTCACTAAAGGTTTACACCACGCTGTATGCTCCTTAGTGTTTCAGTCTCAGCTTAATCCTTCCAGCTACGAAGCGCCTTGATTTCCCTCCTGTCCAGTTAGAGCTCTGCCTCATACCAAACCTGGAGCCTGGGTTTGGTTTTTACACCTCTTTGCACTGCTTTTCTGACACTCTTAACCATCTTCTGTAGTATTTTTGTCAGCATTTACTAGTAAGTTTGGGGGTTTTGGGGTGGTTTTTTTTTTTTTTTAGACTTCACCTTCCGTTGTGCTAAGCACTGTCTTACTGCAATGATAATCACAGTAAAGCTGGAAGAGCCTCATTTTCTTCAGTTGTTCAGTTTGTCTGGTCGGGGAAACAGCTGCTGTTTGGCAGAGTCCCCTAATGTCTGCAAATGTTAAAGGCCAAAGCGGCTTGCCAGTTGTGGTGGAAGAGGTGCAACAAATTCTTGCAAGTACTCTGATACTGACCGTGGAATTTGATGTCCCCTGAGACTTCATGAGAGAGGAAAGTCCTGCATCCTGGCTGCCAGATTAATTATACTTGATAAATAAGATCATTTGATATTTTTGCAATGTAATACTTGACTTTTTTGATGCCATACAGCAGCTCATCTTGCAATTTTCAATCATTTAAAGAACAGGTTTTCTCCGCCTCTTGCTCCTCCCAAAGCAGTGATCTCATCCTGAATCATGTTCAGAAATTATAAACAATTGATTTTGTTGTTACAAGAGGGTTTGTTGTCATTAGAAAAAAGAGACGAAATGAAACCTGCTCTTTACAAAAGCATGTTAATTTTCTTTGTTTTGTTTGTTGGTTTGTGGTTTGTTTCCCCCCCACCCCCCCCCACCCCGGCATCAGTTCTCTCTGAAATCCATGCTGAAATCTGCCACGTACTCTGTTGTTCTGAAAGCATGTTATCTCCGGTTGCGAGCTCACAAGGCAAGCGTAATGCACTTACGTGCTCTTTTGCCAACCCCAGCTTTAAAATAAAACGTTTTTAGATGCTTCTCCGTGAAGTGAAATTCAATTTCTTAATCTCATCCCAGTCCCTTGATGTCAGGGGAGAGCACTCTGTAGGGGAAAACACGGAAAGGGTTGTGCAGTACGATGCAGGTTCATGATTTAGGGGTGCGGCTGTTGGCCGGCGGTGCGGTAGAGTTTTTCTCTGGTTTGGGCACCTCAGGCCATTAAAAACTGACCAAACAAACAGGTGAAAGATCCCCCCTTGTTCTGAGAAGATCTTACAGCTTTCTGTTCAGATTGCATGGGGTGGGGGCTTTAAGGGAAAAAAAAAAGTTTGATGCACAGGGAAGAGCTGAAGGAAAATGGAGAGCTGTACTCGGGTGTCTCCGTCTTTACGACATCGTGTCGTTCGGGGGCTTACTATTAATTGGCTTAAACTAGGACACGTTGCATTCAGTACTGTACACAGAAAACTCACAGTAGCCTCAGAACTGTAAATTGATGCTGCTGCACACTTCAGAGTGGTTTTAGAAAGGCTGTTACTTTCATTGCAGAGTACATTTCACAGTACTGTTAGCTTCTGGCTCCTTCACGCATATTGTGCTACTGCTGCTTTATTTTCTAGCCTTGTCCTAACTTGCATGGTTTCCTTAATCAGGGTGTAAAAGGATTTGTTTAAGCCTCGTTACTGAAACCACCATGTAATCCAGAGTACGGTTGTGTATAATACGGTTAACACTAGGCGTGGAAGGATTTAGTTTTATTTTCAAGAGCAATATGGGTAGGGAAGAGCTGGAGGCTCTCTGAAAGCTAATTAAACTCAAACCTTGGCTTTGGAGGCTATCAAGTGTGTTGCCATTGAGTGCAGCAATATGTGTCTTTAAAAAAATCTAGGGCTTAGGTATTTATTTATAACTGTTCTATATTTGATTCAATAGCTAAACTAATCAGGTTGCAACAGGATTTTTTTGCTTTGCTCTGCTGAGATTAAATTTGAGTTTGTGGCGCTTTGCAATTGCAATACGTGCCTCTTCTTTTTCAGACCAGAGCCCCTCGGAGTCTGTGCATTCAGAAACTGGAGCTCGAGTAGAGCACAGTTACCTCTCGTGGAGCTGAATACCTTGCTGCTGGCACACGGCACGGGAGGGGAGAGCTGTGTCTTTTGGCAATGGGTGGTATAACCTTTGTAAGATGGGCTCAGACTTCACGCAAGTGTTTTTTTCCCCTTTTCTTAATAAATGTGTCGTCTTGGCAGTTTTTGTTTTGTGGATAGAAGATACCTGCGTTGCTAGTTTCTCCATCAAAGCAAGAAACGTTTTTTGAGCAAAAAAGAGTCCCAAACTTGAGAACAACCCAAACCCACTTGTAGCTCCTTGAATCTTAGAAAGAGACATTTACTATTAAATATTTCTTGGTAAGGTTGCACCAGTGTGTTCACTGAGTCAGAACAGCGTGCCATATCTCAGACTTGGGCATTGCAAGCTCATAAGCACATGATTTCCATTGTTACTAAATTTTAAAATAACTTGGGATAAAGTTTGAAGTAATAATTTTACTTTTGCATGACAACTTGCAAAAAAGGAATCCTTCTGGTCAGGGGAACTGCGTGGTTTTAGTTTGATTATGGACAGTGCCTTAGCTTGTTTCCAGAATTGCGCATCGTTAATTACTTTTCTAGGTCTTAGGTAGCAGAAATGGACACCTTAGAGGTACTTAACGTATTAGACCATTTTTAAAATTCAGGTCAGTGAAAGTTTAAGATTCTTTGGAAAATGGGTTTGATACAGTTCCTGTTGATTCCAGACTGGCTAAAGTTTCCAACTTCATAGGGAATGCTGTTTCGTTTGGGGTGAGAAAGTGATTTTTTTTTTTATAATAGTTTCCCTCGGTGGTAGCTGCTGACAAAATGCCAGCGGATAGGAAGTTTCTAGTAAACCTAAGCAGGCATTTTCTGTGTACATTTACTTACAAACTTTCTGACAGATTTGAATGCAGAGAATAAACAATTTGGCTCCTATATGTTAGCTTATCTCATCTAAAACTCACTTACCTCATTACTAGAAGGGCATTGTGGTGACCAGTCCGACCTCCCTATTCATTTTTGTACAAAAATTAACTGTATTTCCTAGTGTCTGTCACCTTTCACAAAGTAAGTATAAAAATGTTAGTGAAATATGCCTATATGTAAAATGTATTTTTATATTTGATGCTGATCAGGAGAGAAGAATCCTTTTTCTCTCCCTGAAGTTGAGGGGCTTTTATAAAGGACAGATCCTTCCCCATCTATTTTTTATTTTCTCAAATTGTGTGGACAGATGTAAACTATTAAAAATCTTTTATTATGTAATTTTGATGCTCATAGCTAGTTTTTCAGAACTTTATAGGAATTCTAGAAATGCTGTAGAGAATTTCCTGCTGTTGGTGGATTTTGAGTAAGCTTGTCTTCTGCAGTAAAGCATGCCATTGCAGACACTGCAGAAGTGTCTCCTAGGCTAGATCGTTAACGGAACTAAACTTGAAACGTAATCAACTAGAGGCACAGCAAATGTTAATTGAAAACTTCTGGTCGTGTACGGCGTGGAACTACTTCGCACTCGTTGGTAAGCCCGTGGAAATCCTCCGCCAAAATGCTGAACGTTGCGTCAGAGCCAGCCAGAGCTGAGTCGCCGGTGCTGAGGTCCTGGTCTTGCTCCGTCCTTATCTAAAGCGCGTACTAGAGTGTATGTCGCCAGGTCTCTTGGATGCTGCATCCGTGTGGGCTTTGGTTTACAAAATAGGTATTGAAGAATCACCTGCGGTACTCGTTTGCACTGGAGGCTGTGCGAGAGGAGGGTTGTGCTTCTCTGTTGCCAGGAGCCCTGAGCTGGCACCGTGGTGGCATGTTCAGTGGTCCTCATGGCGTGGCAGTGACTTTGCACTGAAACTTTAACTCTTTTCCTGCTCATCTCATCTCCAGACTAAGGCTTAAACAGATTTCCACTTGCCAGGACAATCTGGAAAAATGGCTTTATGCAGAAAATTGCCTCTTCTCACCCGAGGTCAGACGACATCCGTCTCTTGCACAGCAGTGCGCTCTCTCTGTCGGGGCTCTCTCTACATATCACCACCTCTCCAGGTGTGTCTGCTCAAACCCCTCAAAGGGCGAACAGGCAAAACGGCTTTTGTTCCCCGTGGCACCTTATGGAGCAGGGACAGACCCTTTTTTAGGGGAACTGTCGGTTATCTGAAACATGCCGGTGTCGGTTAGGGTAACACAGGGCACTAAACTTGCCTTAAAGTGCATTGATCACATGTAATTTAAAGTTCTGCATTCTTACTCTTTCAGAATCAAATAACATAAAGAAAACCATTAATTACCTCATGCTATAAATTTATGTAAATTTTGACTGTAACATACGGATCACATGAAAATATGCATGTTACATGAAAACATTAGAAGTAAAAAAAAAAAAGGAAGTAGAGTATTTAGTAAATAACACAGTAAGTTGTAATAGTTAATTCAGTGTTGAGTTCCTATACATGGTTTGAAATAGAAGCATTATCTTTGTAAAGAATATCTTTGCAGTCACTTTCAAAGCACCGTTTTCTTTTTGCCTGAGACTTTGAACAGCCTTTTTCTTTCTTTCTTTCTTTCTTAAAATAAATTGGCCAAAGCATGGGGTGGGAGAGTTCAAAGTACTGGGGACTCCTTTGTTTCCTTTCGGAAACTTCTCCTCATGTGACATGTATCCTATTAATTTGTAATTAACTTCCATTTATTGTGTCACGTCACTCCTGCCATTTCCCTTGTAAACCTCTGAACAACTCCTTTCCCTCTGTCAGTGTATCTGCTGAAACCTTACCAAGAAAAGGCATTTCTGCTCACTGAGATACCAGCTCCTAGCTGGGATAGAGCCTTCCCCCCCCCTCCTCCTTGTAACTTCAGTTTGTCTCATTTCTCACACTTTCATACTTTACCTTTTATGGTACAAATCCACAAGTCCATCCTTCCCTGGCCTGCTTTCCCCTGAAATTATCTGTCACGGGGGTCAGGGACAGAATCACATCATCTCGCGAGTATGTGTGTCGTCTTTCTTGCGCTGAGATGCATTTGCAGCATCTGCGGTCGCTGCTCTGACCGAAACCTCCTGTTGGGGTTTGGGGGTCGGGGTCACCCGCTCCGCCGTGGCTGGGTCGGGTTTGTCCCCCTCATTCGCAGCACTGTCCCGTTCCCACCCGGGACCCCATCCTCGCTCCAGCAGAGAGCTCGCCCTGTTGGCATTCCAGCTGATGACCTAGTGCCCTCGAAGGAGTGAACTGTCTCTAGGGCAAAACAATGATCAGCAATAAAATTTCCAGATATAAAAACACCAGTGCCTTTGTTTTAGTTCGGAAGGGGTAACTTCTTCTCATTCCAGCTTTGGAACCAAGTCATGTTTCATCTCCAGCTAGCCAGGAAACAGGGACAGAGAACGTGATGCGCAGAAGGATCCCACGCTGTAATAATTAATAATTTTCAAATACCCCACTGTTGTTCCGAGTGCCTTATATCCATCCAGATCCTGACAAAAGGTAATTCTGTTCCTTGTGCTCTTCTTCCTCTTACGCCTCCCTAACCTCATAGCTGCTCATGCCGCTTAGTGTATCCCCTCGTGTGCACCGCCGAGCTTCCCAGCGGCGGCGGTGTTCCCCGCGCGGCGAGCTCCCGGGCGAGTCCAGCGAGGTCGTCTTCACCGGGGGCTGCATCAAGGATCCCTTCCCTTCCTTCCCTGGGCTTTTATGTGGAGTCAGGGCGTGAAGATGATTTGAGGACCGTTACTGGAAGAGCGCGTGCGCTGGTAGTGCGCGGGGAATCGGGAGGCGTGCCAGCGTTGTTGGCGTCGCCGTGCCTCCTCGCCAGCTCGCATGTCAGTATTTCACAAGAGAGAAGGAACGATGTCATTTGGGGATCGTTACCTCCATGCAGAAGGTCCATGGGTTGCCTTTAAGGACGGGGCTATGCAAGGAGAACAGGCTCCTTTTTCTAAAAGAAAAGGAATTATGTGATGGCGGCTAGCGCAGCGGGGTGTTTAACGGGGAGTAGTAAAGGTAAATTTGATGTACATCCTGCTGTCTATTCAGAATGTTTTATTGATGTCCAACTAAAAAATGTACATTGAATTTGTCCTCCAAGTGTTGTAGAAACTATGCTTAAAAGCGCCTAAGAAATTGATTATACGTAATTTTGTGTTTAAATATAAGTAATATTTAATATTAAATATTTTATTATTTAATGTGTAATTTAAATTAAAACCTCATTTGTCAATATGGGCATGTAAATATTTTCCCCTTATGAAATATAAATATTCCTCATCTGAATTTTTTTTGAATGAAAAGCAATTTTTCTGCAAAACAGTCACTGAGAAATACTTGAAAAGCTGCTGACAAGCTTTTCCCTTTTACAATTATCCATACCTTTAGTAGCAGCACGATATCAGTGTAACTGAGATTAACGGAAACATTAAAACATTCTGTGCTAAATCGCTACACGCTGCAATTGGACCTTGCTCTGGCCGTTGAGTTCATCACAAGCCACTTGTGCAGTTTGGGGCTGCAGTGACGGATCGTTGTCCTTCGGCGGGATCCTGCAAATCCGCAGCCTGTCGTGTGAAGGGAGACACAGGTCAGGTCCTGAGCTGGCTTCACCCTAAATCAGAGTTTCTAAAGGGGTGCTAATGCGATAACGAATAGGTGCGCTAGGAGAGATAAGAATATATGTTTACCTAAGCTGTTCTGTCGCGTCACTTGTTTGCGGGTTGTTAACCGGGTGGCGTTGGCAGGAGCCGTGCCGTTACTGGTGTCACCGGTGTGACACGGCTCGTCCTTGGGCGTTAGCTGGCCCGACCCGCGAGAAGCCCAGCAGCAGAGACGTTGCTGGCCTGTAACTGTCGGATCGTTAGCGTACAGCTCGGGTTAGGAGTCACGAAGCAGTCTTCGTCCTGCGTCTTCCCAGTGCAGCCCTCGGTAGTAGGCGAGACGCACTCGCCCGCGCCGCCTCCCCGCTGACGGCTGCAGCCGGAGGGAGCCGAGGGGCTCCCCGGGGTCGGGAAGCCCTTTGTGCTTGGCCAGGCTGGAGCTCCCGGGCCCAGCCGTGTGTTGGTGGAGCCGGAGCCGTCAAGGAGGCCTGGTGATGGATCTACTCCTGAGGGCAGGGCAAAGGAGCGTCCACCTCTCCTGCGGGGTTTTAATTGCAGAGGCTTCAGAAGCAGTGGCTTTGCGTAGGTCTATAATCCACCCTTAAAACTGGACCTTGAAACGAAGAGAGTGGTTGGAGTTAGGCTTTCCCTGGGGTGGGCTGAGCTCGCTGGCTGGTTTGGGTCCAAGAAGGCGCATGGGGAAAGCGGCACGACGTTTGTGTTGGGGCGGGCGTGCAGGGAAGTCGGAGCAGCCCAGAGACCTCACAACCGGTCAGTGCAGACGGACTTAACGGCCAATTTGTAAATAACACTTGACCACCCCCACCCCACTTCGTAGATATTTTTACAGCATCCACGGGAGTGTTAACTTGGCCCTGTTGGTTTCCTATTTGGCTGAGGACGTAAGCAACCCAAGACTTGTGGGCTTGGACCATGAGACAGAAGAGAACAGGAGAGACCTTGTGATTAAAAGAATCATTGGGATTTCAAGGAAGAAAATTATTTCTTCTACCAACCTTGTTGGTAATTTAAAGAGCAGATTTAGAAGCGAGAAATATACTTCCGTTTGCTTGCTGTGCCTGAAATCTTTTTCATGTATTTTTATAAATTCTCCTCGAAGCATCAACTCTCTTCTCTGCTTGCAGAAGGTTGTGCCCGATAAAAGAAAAGGCAGTTTTAATTGCGAGGTGGAAGTTGCTGGGACGAGGGCTGCGCTGGCAGGCGGCTGCAGGACGGGCAGGAGCAGATCCCGGGCAGGGTGAGGTTTGGTGGAAGGAGCTGCTGGCCAGAGAGTGCTGGGTTTGTGTGTCCTTGGCTCTTTATTCCCTTCCTTTACTCTTCATCTTCAGTTGTTAATGTATATAGGGACTATTTATATATATATATATATTTCTAAATTCACCTTAAACCTATTTTTCTCAGAGCTTTTGGGTTTGCATATAACTTCTTGATTAGTAAGTGTGCACCTGCTAAAACGGCTTAATCGTTGGTACAAATAAAAAAGTCAAAGGTACTGGGCACACGGAGGAAGGTTTCTGGAAGGGCAGGATTCGCTGGGGACTCACTTCCACTGGGCTGGGGTGCGAGAACAAAGTGACTTGTGACGGTTTTTTCAGTTCAAGATAAAATACTATTTTATACTTGTTGCCATTTTCTCTCGGTAGGTAAAGCTGTGTTTCCAGACTGAAAAGAAAAAAGTGCTCAAGGGTGTTTTTCATTTTGGCATTTTTCTCAGTGAGGCTCATGGAAAAGGAGGTCATTGATTTTTAACTTTCGTTCCTTGTCTGTTTCTGTCTTTGCCTTTTGTATCCAAACCGGGTTTTGACAGTGTTTAAAATTTAGATGAGCAGCTTCAGTTGCAATGTAAAGTTTTATAGAAACCTTTTTCTCGATCTGATATTTTGTAAACCTTTTCTTTAACACAACCCAAGTACTGGCACTAGATCAGTTTGGCAGTGCTTAAGGCAGCCGTCTCATATATATATGTGTGTGTGTGCGTGTGTACACAGGTATACATGCATACATATATGTATATACATGGAGTGGGTAATATGTATTATTGCACATCAAAATATCCATGGTTCTAATGATATTTTTTACTATAGGGTCTATCTGCTCAGACAAACAGAAACTTCCTTTTTTAGGCTCTGATTTTCCGAACTCGACAGGACACCATCGTTTAACCAGTTAATTTGCACTTAGCATATTTAAAGCAATCAGAATATTAAATATTCTTTGCCACCTTATCTTGGTCCACGGTCTGTTGAATTGGAGCTTCTGGAGTTGCTTCTCCGGGGCTTTTCCGTAAGCTCCATCGGTTTCTTTTCTGTTTGGCATTAGGCTGCAGTTTAGACTTGAGGCGATTGGAAACGTTTGGCTTTTTGACTGTTAGCACAAACCACTTATTTAAGGCCTGTCCACCCGAGAAAATCCACCAGTTGCCACCTTAGGCTAAAGGACCCGAAATGCTTGTTTAAACTAAAAATAAACCAAAACAGGTTTGTTGGTTTGGCTTTTTTTAAATAATTCCTTATCTCCAGGAGAACTGGGAGGCTGTAGTGACTGCAGCGATGCTGGTCAGAGCCTGGGAGCTGGCAGGTTCATCCAGGCGTCTCCTAAAGGGAGCAGAGCTCCGGCCGGGGAGGGTGCGTGACCGTCCCGGGGCGCCCGCGGCCGTGCCCAGCTCCTGGGGTTTGCTCTTCGCTGCAGCCACTCATTTCAGGAGAAGACCGTGGAGACAGCCACCTCTGCAGTCCCTGTGTCCCGACCAGGGTAGAGCTGAAGTCCGAGCCGTGGGGGATGTGAGGTGAAACCTTCCTGGGCCCCTGAGGACAGGAGATCCTTTAAATCCACCGGGCCGAGCTGGGGGAAGGCGCTGCGGCCGTGGGCGGAGTGGAGATGGGGCATTAATGTATTTGAGAGCTGGATTTTGCAGCGCCCGGTACCCCAGCGTGAGCCCAGCTTTTCAGCATAGCTCTGCACCTGCTTTTCTCTGCTCTTCTAAAAATCCAGTCGTTTTGTTCCGGTGTCCCGAGAGCCGAGTTTCCCTGAAAATCTGCCGATGACCTGTTGAGCGCTGTCGGGAAGTCCAGCTCCTCTGCTTCCCCGAGGAGCGGCACGGGGGCAGGTTTCGTGTGCAGGCGCCCAGGTGGCCTGGCTGGAAAAGCAAGCGCGAGGGGCTGAGTCTATGCCTTTTAAAAAACAAAAGCAGAAACAAAACAAAACCAACACACCCATAAAACGGTGGCTGATAGGTAAGATGCACTCTGTATAGCAATAAGAAATACTTGCCTGCATAGACGGTGTCCTGGGGCTGCCGCAGCGGCCGTACCGGTAAGGGCTGATGGATGAGACCGTGGCTGGTGTGGGGAGGGTCCTCGCTGAGCCGGGGATGCCCGGGGAATGCGGAAATCCCGTTCTAGCTTCACGTGGCCTTTCCTCTAAACCGGGAAGGGGTGGCAAAGGGGGGGTGCCCACCTGGGTTAATTAATTTAGTGCAATGACATAGGGGAGCCTTTTTTCTCATGATGCCTACTGCCCTTAAATGTTGAAACCGGGTCTTTGTAAGCAATGTCTGTGTATCTATGTGTATATATGAGGGACAAATTTTAAATTACTGCCTTTTTTCCCTGTTTATTTTTCTGAGTAATTCCAGATGTACTTTAGTCTCTCTACTGTCAAAACTTTTATATTGTAAATCTGATGCTGGTGGCTTTTGGTTATTTTGGTTTTTGTTTTTGTAAAAAAGAAAAAAAAAAAGAAAAAAAGAAAAAAGAAAAAGAAAAAAAAAAGTCTGCATCTCTCTATGTTGTCAGTTTTAGGCTGTAAATTCCAACTATCAATAAAAGCTCAAAATTCACGTGCCAGTGGTGGATTCCTCCATCCTGCAGGACACGCTCAGCCTCTGCCGTGCTGCATCCCACCCTCTGCTCGCGTGAGCTGGACAGCTTCGCTCTCCAGCTTCGGCCTGACCGCCCCACGCAGGCAGGGGGTGAGTGGAGGCAGCATTTGGGATGGTGCCTGCAGAAACCCACAGGTTTCTTCCGCCCGCACACCCGGGAGGGCTGCTGGACCTGCGGCGGGAGGGCGGAGGAGGAGCTCGGGTGGCTTCCTGCAGCCCCTGGCGAAAGCGGAGCCTGGGGTCGCTGGTTTTCAAGTCATCTGTTGCTGTCAAAGGGAAGGGAAGGTAAAAGCGGCGTTCTCGCCTGCGCTGTCTCGCGGGAGGGTTGGTAAAGCAACACCACTGCTGTACGGCAAATGCAGCTTTGCTCTTCCAAATGCACCGCTCGCCTCCGGAGCACGAGTGCTGTGATCCCCGTGGGGAGCGGTGCTGTGGCAGGGTTGCTGACCCTGGACGAAACCCCTGGTGCCCGTGGGCTGTAATGGCTGCCCGGCTAATGGGAGAGTTGCTGAAGCGACCGATGTTCTCCTTGCCACCCGGGATGGTGCTTTCATTTACCCCGGTTTAGTCTTCAGCAAGGCCTGGCGTGCAAACCACAGGCAGCGACCAGGGTGCCTCGGCCTTTAGCAGCTTTGCCAGCTGTTTGCCTCTGTACGTGGCTGGTCCCCTTTTGTTGAATCGTGTTAGCTGCAGTGTAAGAAAATCTCAGTCCCGTGGCATCTCGTGCCAAAATCCTTAAGTCTTCACCCTGAAGAAAGGTGCTACTTTTGCAGCTCAAGGCTGTGACAGCAGCCAGAACTGACGTGGGGCAGGGCTGGCCTCCTGCGCTTCTCCAGCTGTGGGCAGGCCTGATGGCACCACCCTGTTGGCATCCTCTCGGCTTGTCCTGCGTTGACCACATTTCAGGGCTTTGTGAGGAGGTTGAGGCATGGAGCCTCCTCTTGTGCCCTGTAGTTTTCCAGGGGGTCCCTGTCTTGGTGGCTGCAGCCAGGAGCAGGTTTGAGAGCTGCATGAAGTGACTTTTCCTGTATTTAATGAAGCATTTAGGTTGGCTGTTTGAGGGGAACCAGTTGCAGGCTTGGTACCCTGTGCCTCCTGTGCCGGTCCCTCAGAGTGTCCAGTGCCCCCCAGCACTGGCCAGTGACAGGGGGGTGGGGGGAAGTGCAAAAGCGCAACGGTGGGGTTGGGTTCCTTTCCAGCTTTCCTTTAGCACTGTTTCCATCCCCTGCTGCAGAGCAAGGCAGTTCTCAGCGTGCGTCAGATCAGCAGCTCCATGCAGCTGCCCTGCAGATCCCGTCCCTGCGTCGTCGTGGTGCTGCTGGTCTCTGGGAACAGCAGTTTGCTCAGCAGGGACACGCAGGGTGGGATGGAGCTGGGTCAAGGGGCCACCCTCTGTGGTGCAGCCTGAGGCATAACCCCCCCATTTTCCCAGGGAAGAGGTTTGGCTGCCAGACTGGAGCCCAGGCAGGGACTAACGCACCTGGGCAAACCAGGACAGCTGAGCCTTGGTGACACTGGGCCCGTCAAACCAGAGTTCCCTGGAGAAGAGTAAAACTTGACAGGACAAGCAAGAGCAGGTAGGGCAGCGCGGCCTCACAGCGCAGGAGAAAGGTCCTTGTTTGCCATGGGCAGTGCAGGGACCGGTGCAGACTCCGCTCAGGCACGTTCCCGGTGCTGTGTCAGCATCTCTCCCTGAGGCTCCTTCCCTACGAAGCTGGGGACGGCCCAGTCCCCTTGGGACTAAACCATGTCCTGTGGTTCCCGCAGTGCACCGAATCCCCGTGGGGCTAAACCATGTGCTGTGGTTCCCGCGGGGCCCCGGGGGGGGGGGGGGGCAGCTGATACCAGTGGCAGTGAGGCGAAAGGGCATGTGTCATATTAATTTTTTTTATTAAATTCAGTTAGTTTTCTCTTTATATAATAACCTTTTTCCTCTAGGCACAATACAATACAAGGACTCTGTATGTTTGACACAATGTACAGAAACTTCAATAATCTACAACTGCTCAGGTAAGTTACAAAAAAAACCTCCATGTTACACCAGCTACCTGCCACAGCCATTATTGTACAATAAAACAAAGAGGGGAACCTGGGGGTTAAGACTGTACAAAGATTTCTGCACTGAAATAAAACATTGTACGCCTTTAAAAACAAGACAGGTAGAAGAGCTGGCCGAGCTTGCAGGGAGGTGTGAGGGTTGGGCCCCAGCCAGCGCAGTGGCTCTGCCAGGCAGGGAGGGCTGCGGAGGCCGGTTCCCATCCAGCAGCTGGATGGCAGCGGGTCCTAAGCGACCTCGCAATGCCTCTTTGGGCTTCCTGGCAAACAACCCTCAGGTGGAGCGGGGCCAAACCCCACCCCCTCCCCATTCACACCAGTGCAGGGGATGGATGAGGTGCTGCGGGATCCGTTTCTGTACCGAATTTTCCCCCCCTTGCACTGACACTGTGACAGCCGCAAGCAGGGAGGTGACAGCAACAAGCAGGGAGGTGGCAGCTGGCGGTGGGATGCGCAGGCCCCAGCAGCGCTGCGCTGCTGCAGGGCAAACCTGCCCTCCTGCTGGGCCGAGGGCTCCTGCCGAGACCCCTCTGCCCGCAGGCTCAGCCTGACAGCGCCGGCAGAGCACAAGCACATGGGACAGGGGGCTCGGGGAAGGGAAGAGCCCCGAGGCGATGGGGAGAAGAGGGCAGTGCTGTGCCGTGCCCTCCGAGGTGCTGCCCCCTCCTTCCCGCAGGAGGGCTCAGGGGGGTGACCTGTGCAAAGAAAGAGACCGGGTGGCACCTGCCAGCCCCGCTGTGCCCAGCCCTGGCATCGCTGCCGGTGGGGACCCTTGGCCACAGAGGGTGGACCCCTCGGTCGCAGGGGCTGGGCTGGTCCTCTCCCCATGCAAGGCAACTGCGTGTGCTGAGCGGGGACAGAGGGGACCGCAGCAGGGCGCCAAGGAGGCTGCAGCATGTCGTGCCTCCCCCCCCCCCCCCCCCCCCGCCCCGCCAGCAAGCCTGACCATGGAGGTAGAGACTGTGCCCCAGCAGGACAGGGAGCCCCTTTGTCACAGCCTAAGCAGGCACCTGCCTGCTGGGAACAGAGTGGCCACATCCACGTCCCCTCCTGAGACACAGAGCCCGGTGCCTGCAGCTACAACCACCAACGTCCCCGGGCAGACAGTCGCCGTGCT
>NW_008824370.1:306183-307453 GCF_000699105.1 Pygoscelis adeliae
TGCAAGCTGTGGGGAGGGCGAGGCAGGCAGCTCCTGCTTTCTCCAGCAGCACAGGGTGGGGTGGAGGTGAGGTGCCCCTTCTCCAGCCGGCTGACGACCCCCTTGCTGCCGCAGAGAGGTGGAGCGGGGCCACCCAGCGCAGGAGGTGCACAGAGGACACACAGTAATTACAGGGCTCAGACAGGCCTGGGAGGACAGAGCAGGACAGGCTCCCGCCCGCCCCCCCAGCCTGCTTCAACGCGAAGAATTCCTCCACTACACAGTCCTACCATAGCGTAACATACTGATCCTGCCCCCACTGCTGCCTGGGGGGGTGCGTGGCCACAGGCTCCCCAGCACCGCACACCCATGGCAGATGGGAAGGAAGGCCATCTCCTCCGCTCCAGTCAGTCACGGCCCCAGCTCGGACACGAGCCTGGGCACTGCCTCTGCTCCATGTGCTGGGGCCCGGGAGACTCTGTGCCTGGAATAGAAGCTCCTCTGAGCCCGTCTCACGCGTCCGACAAGCAGCTCTGGATGCGGTCGATCCACTGCTGGGCTAGCTGCACATCCTGGGCGCAGAAATTGTAAACTCTTTTTGTCGTCGTCAGCTGCAGGGGAGGAGAGAGGAGGTGAGCGGGGCTGGGTGGCTGCACCCGGCGAGCCAGCAGCACCGCAGCCCCTGGAGCCTGGTGCTGCCAGAGCAAACAGCTGGGCCCTGCAGGGGGGCCACGGGCTGCCGAGCTCCTTTCCCTAAGGTGCAGCTCTGTGCCACACTCACATCGAAGAAGGCTTTCTCATCTACCGTCTTGGGGGCCCCCATGGTGGGAGTTCCTGGGGTGATGGACTCCACCTCGGCCAGGTCAATGACCCCTTTGCACTCCGTGTCCATCCGGCTGTCGTAGTACCGCAGCTGCAGGGAGAGGTCCCGCATGCATCAGAGCTCATGGGAGGGAGGGACAGAAGGACAGACCCCGGGGCTCACCCGCCCCTCGCCGTGCCCTGCCCCTCAGTACCTGATGTTTGGTTTTATCCAGCACGAACCAGCGAGGCTTCCAGGGTTTCATGAAGGCTCCTTTCTTGTACAGCGACCCCTCGTAGGACCTGCAGGAGCCAGGCAGCGCGTTAGGGCAGAAAGGAGAGAGGGGCTGAAGGGCAGTTCGTTTGGTCCGTGGCACCCCAGCGTCAGCGGGGACGAGAAGTGACCGGGGTCCATGCCCTGCAGAACCCACACGCCTTCACCCCTCCCCAGGTAGGGATCCCCCCTCCCAGTGCCACCGGCAGCCCCCAG
>NW_008824370.1:307519-311507 GCF_000699105.1 Pygoscelis adeliae
CCCCGCCCGCCCCCAGCCCCCCGAGCCCCCCGCCTGCCTGTTCTCGCTCTCCGACATCTGGAACTGGCTGTAGAGCGTGCTGGTGCTCTTGCGGCCGCCCTGCTTCCCGCTGGAGGGGGTGGAGGTGCTGCTGGTGTCGCTGTCGAGGCTGAGGTTGAGGGTAGAGCCCACCCCGCTCTCCTGCAGGTACACGCCCAGCGAGCGCCGGTGGTGGGAGAGGCCGGAGGACATCAGCAGGGAGCTGGGGGTCTGTGGGGAGCAGAGAGCACACTGTGAGGGGGAGGATGGCCCCGCACCCCTTGGGCACACCCGGCCTGGGGGCCGAGCACCAGCACCCCTCCTCGGCCCCCGGGCTGCAGGAGCAAACGCCCGCTTCGCTCAGGGCACCCTTGGGCAAAGCCAACCCCCCCCCCTTTAGCTCCCCCCAGACGCTGGCACCCGTCACACCCGTCACAGCCCCCAGCCTACCCGGCTGCCCTCCTGCCGTGCCTCGGTGCGCTGGGAAGCTTTGACCTTGTCCCACGTGTCCTTCCAGCGCTCTGGGACCTGCCCCAGCTCCATCTCCAGGTTGTGCAGCTCCTGCAGGGGGATTCAGGCATCAGCCCGGGAGGGGACAAGACCCCCGGGACCATTGTCCCTGTCCCAGGGGCTCAACCGACTCCAACCCTGCCACAACCCTGTCCCACTGTGTGTGTGGGGCAGTGTCCCACCCCTGGGGACACCATGGGAAGCCAGGGCGAAACCCAGAAGCAACGCGAAGATGATGCTGCCGCCAGCCGCGCTCACCTCCAGCAGTTTGGAGATGGCATCAGGCTCCACGCGGCTGCGGTTGTCGTAGCACGGCCAGATGATCTTGCGCTTTGTCTGGGGGGCACTGGTGTCCTGCCGATCCGCCTCCTCCACGTGCTCCGGCTGCCCCTGCGCCAGCTCCCAGTCGTAGGAGGGGCCCTCAGAAAGCGTCTCCTCCGTGTAGTAGTCCCACACCTTCAGGTTGGAAATGTTGCTGTACGGCCTTAGCACCTGCGGAAGAAGCAGGGTTACGGTCAGGAAGGGCAGCAGCGTCCAGGCAGGACATGTCCCTGCCCACGCTGCTGGGACAACCTGTCCAGATGGGAAATCAGTCCCTTCACAATGAGTTTTCCCCAAGGGCGATGCTTTCTGACCGGTAACAAGAGGCAGCTGAAGCTGGAAGGCCGCCGGCTGGTCAGGAAAAGGCAACGCTGGGCCAGAGAAAGGCAGAGCTGCTCCCAGCTCTGGCCAAGACTGGGCCCAGACCAAGCGAGAGCTCCGAGCAGCTCAGCCGCGGCCTGCCCGCACTGGCAGAGCGCAGCCCCCTGCGCTGCCGACCTGCTGAGGCCACGCGCCAGAAGCTGCCGCTTCCTCTCCCCGAGGAAGGACTTTCCCAGCTTGTGGTGGTGAAGAGCCCAAAATGAGACCCTGACAGCTCCAGCTCGGCATCTCCCCTGTGTCCCAGCCCTCTGCAGCCTCACCTACATCCCCCCCAACTCCTCTGCAGGGACACAGCTCTCAGGGGCCTGACTCTGCTCGTGCCCCCCAAGGCGGCAGGCACCCTCCCCAGGGCCCCGGTGCGGCAGCCGGGCAAAACCGCTCAGGTGGGCAAACGCCACGGTCCAGCCGACAAGGGGCTGCTCGCTCGGCTCCATGTGGGCGAGGAGACCCCGGGGTGCCCCTGGAAAGCCCCGTCCGAGCCCTCTGCGGCACGCGGGGTCTCGGCTGGGACGGCCTGACCCAGGGCAGGAGCAGAGCTCTCACCTCCCCATCCTCAGGGGCATACATGTAGTTGAAGAAGACGGGGGCTTTCTTGTTCAGCCGGTCGATGTAATCCCAGATGGACTTGTAGACCTGCTGGCTCTTCCGCTCGCCCTTCTCCTCATAAAGGAGGCCTGCGGCGAAGAGAGCGGGGAAGGGGCATTATTTGGGGCAAGGCACTGGGCTGCCATCCGCTGTGGGCCCCGCACACTGCCCTCACCCAGCTCGATGCGCTCGTAGTCGGAGTCCAGCAGGAACGTCCGGAAACGGTTGGAAATGTAGTGGTAGCTGAGGAACTTCAGGTAGTACTGGCTGAACTCGAACTCCATGGGGAACTGCAGGTGGATCTGCAAGGAGCAGCACGGGTGAGACCTCCCAGGACCCACGAACTGCAGGCTGGCTCTGGACCTGTTCCCCGCTGCACGAGGAGCCAACCAGCCCCGGTGCTCGGGGAGACCCAGCCGGTGCAGAGCCGGCAGCCGGCGCGCTCGGAGCTCACCTGATGTACGCAGTCCAGGAACTGCAGGAAGATGGGGGCAAAACCGCTGCTCTGGCCAGCCAGGGTCTGGGCCCCGCGGTGGCTGAAGCGGTGCCCGAAGGAGAGCCACTCCTTCTCCACGAGCAGGCGGAAACCCTCCAGCGTCCGGTAGTAGGGGTCTGACAGCAGCTGCACCAAGGAGACCACCTGCAGGGACAGGGGGGCTCGAGATGCTCGTGGGGAGACGGCCACGGGCAGCCGTCGCGTTCAGCAGCTGGAGGGCTCCTACCTGTGTGGTGATGTCCCAGCCGTCTTCCAGGCTGACCAGCACGGAGGAGCCTGTGTCCAGGAGCTCCACTACCAACACCGAAATCTGCAGGATCTTATGGATCTGCCAACACAAGGGCCAAGAGTTACCAGGGTGCAGGAAACTCATTTGCTGGACGTTGTGCTAAGTGGCCCTTTCTCCTGGAAGCAGGTGAGCCAAACGAAGCAGAGCACGGGGGCTACGCAGGGCCACGATACACGACCCCCGTGTTCAGGCACTGTGCAGCACCCTTCGTCTGCAACAGCAAAGCCAGCGGGGCAGAACCACCACACCAGGAGCAAGAGCCGTGGGTCCCTCGCCCCCTCCAGCAGCCAGAGGGTCCAGTCCCACAGCAGCTCCGCAGTGGGACCAGTCCTGCAGAGCAGCAGCCACCTGGGTCACCCCCGGCTACTGCAGGCACTGCCTTGTACCAACTCCTTGACAGCGTTCTGCAGGTCCTACCCTGCTTCCCCAGACGGCAGCTGCCCCAGACACTCGCAGCTCTCATGTCCAGCACCACAGAGCAGTACTCTGGACTATTTTATCCTTGTTCCTCATACCAACCTTCCTCCCTTAGTGTCCCCCACTCCGTGCCACAGCGATGCTCTGGAGAGGGCACCTGGACCCCCATTCTCACTTTGCCAGGAGGTAAGAGCACATGCCCGCGAGCGACAGCCAACAGCGAAGACTCCTACCGTGGGGACAGACCAGGGCCCCTCCAGGCTTTGTGCGACAACTGACCTGGGACAGCCACTCAGACTCCTCCAGGGACCGCAAGTAGGTGACGCTGGGGTCAGTGGAGGGGCAGCCGGGCACGCAGGCCTTCATCAGCTTCTTGAAGCTGGCCTTCACCTGCCGCACATCGAACACCTCGATGGGAACCACCTCCCAGTGCTGCAGCGGGTCCGGTTTCACCCCCTGAGGGAGGAGAGAATCAGCGCCGTCCAGAGAGACACCCCAAGCAGACCCACCGCCACCCTTGTCCCCCCCCGAGGAGGTTGTTGCCAGGCATCGGGGTTACCTTCAGCTGTGACTTGTCCCCGATAATGTAGAGCGAGGCCCGGTGCTGGCGCAAGAAGCTGGCCTCCGAGGGGGTGCCGTTGTGCTGGGCACCCAGCAGGTCTTTCCCAGCCAGGCGCGACCCAATCTCCATGTTCAGGGCGTAGCTGCTCATGCGCCCACTGGCTCGGATGCTGCCCCACTTGCCTGCAAGACAGCCAGCAGTCAGGCTGGGGGTCCCCGGCTGGCTCGCGGGCTGCGCTGGCATCCGCATCCCCCCAGCCGGGCTGGCGCAGGGGCGAGCAGCTCGCCACGAAAGCGGAGGCTGAGCTGCTGCCACCCCGCAGCCCAGCGCCCTGGGAGCACATGCTGGGAAGATGCTGGGAACCAGGTTTGCTTTTGCTCCTTCTCCTTGCTGGGCGCTGTAGGATTTC
>NW_008824370.1:312059-315429 GCF_000699105.1 Pygoscelis adeliae
GCTCTTGCTGGGTGGACGCGGGCCGGGCGGGAAGAGGCGCCCGGGCACCCGGACGGAGCGACTGGAGCAACGAGTGGGATGAATGAGATGGCTCTGGGGTGCTGCAGCAGGTCCCTCCCTCCCTCCCTGCAGCTGCCCCACGGCAGAGAGCTCGGGGGGAGCAAAGGCGAAGCATCTACTCTACAACAGCTGCCCCAAGCCAGGGGCCTTCACGAGGCCCCCACGAGGCAGCGTTCACTCGCACGTCCTCACCTCCACGGCTAATAGTACCGGGCCCATCGTCCTTCCCTCCCATCACCTGCTTCATGAGCGATCCCAGCTTAGGCTGTCTCTTGTCGGAGAAATCTGTAGCACCAACAAAACGTCAGCTCTCGGTCTCGCTGTGCCGCTCCAGAGGGACCCTCCCGCCTTGCCTCCCCACAACTGCTCAGGAGGGAGGGGAAGGGGCCAGAGAAAGCAGCAGCAAGCAGGAGCGCCGGGGGCCGGGACCAGGAGGCCAGCATGCGGGAAACACCTTCCAGCTGGAGCCACAGCGAAAAGGCACCTGGTGCAGCAGTGCGAGCGAGGGCTCGACCCTCCCGCAGCTCTGCCCCGGCCCTGCCCCAGGCGCTTTGCACCGTGGGGGGATCACCCAGGCACTGCCGCAGCCCGGCAGCCCCCTGCTCTGCGGCTCCCTCGCCACCACGCCAGGTCACCCCCACCGCTGGTCTGACCCTCCCTCCTTCAGCCGCGGCTCCGGGCATGTCTCCTCCACACCAGGGGAGAGGCCTCGGAGGGGCTTTCGGCAAGTCCTCTCCTCCCCAGGCTGCAGGGAGCCCCTGGCTGGGTTCCCCCACGGTCTCTCTGGCCCCCGGTCACCTCTGCAGCAATGATGGGGTGGATGGCTGGGACAGAGGATGAATGACACCGGAATGCGGCAGCGCAGCGACGGGCAACTCTGCCCCAGCAGGAAAGGGCAGGCTGCTCGGAGAGCAAGGGAGGCAGAGACTTACCGAGGCTTCCCACGACAGACCCCGAGCACCGCTGCCCGCTGCGCTGGGGTGCAGATGGTGCCGAGATCTCAACTACTGGGGTCTGTCCCCACCCGGTCCTCAGCGAGCGCCTGGATCCGAGCACAGTCTGGGGCTCCCAGTGCTCGCAGGTCCAGGGCCACCGGGTTTCCCAAAACCCATCCCCACCACCAGCCACAGAGGCCCAGCTGGAGCTGGGAGCTCTGGAGAGCATGCTGGGAAGGCTCTGCTGCCTCCTGCGATGTGGGAGACGGGGGAGAGCAGCTCACCTGGCTGCCCAGGCTCTGGGACGGACAGCAGGACCCACGGCTGGGGCCCTGCACACACGAGCATGAGCCCTCCTGCATCCCCGCTGCGCTGCAGCCCATGACCGAGCCCCTCACCTGAGCTGCTCATGTGTGCGGAGGTGAAGCCACTGAGCGTGTTGCGCCCGCTGGCGTCGGCGTAGTGCGGCATGGAGTTGATCACGGCCTGCAGGTACTTCTCCTGCTCCAAACTGGTGGAGTCTGTCTGCGAGGGGCCTAGGAGGAGAGCCACGAGCATCACCGCTCCGCCACCGGCACGAGACCCGAGGAGGGGTCTGCAGCCCACTCCCGGCACAGGCGTTGCCCAGGGGCGGAGGGGATGGGCACCTGCAGTGGGGGCGTTCTGGGACTTGAAGAGGCCCACGACGCCCTTGCCGTGCAGCCCCCCTGAGCGCAGCAGCACTGCCTTGGTGCGGGAGTTTCGCCAGCACACCACGGGGAAGCGGTTCTGGCGGTAGCAGCGGGAGATCCGCTGGATCGTGTTGTCCTGGATGCTCTGTGGCACGATGAGCAGCCCGGGGTAGCTGCAGGAGAGAGCAGAGGCTCTGCAGAGCCCAGCGGGGCGCAGCACGAGCCTCCCCACAGCTCCCACAAACCGGGAAAGACCCCCGCTGTCCCCTCCTGACCCTGCAGACCCCCATCCTCAGCCACAGCCCCGCTGAGGCTCACCTCCGGCAAATGGCGTACATGCGGTTGACGGTGGAGATGCGGAAGGGCTCGTTCTTGGAGCGGGTGAGGCTGCTGCTGAGGGTGCCCAGCCCCATCCGCTGGTAGTCGCGGCAGCAGGCTCGCTCCACCAGGTGGTTGATGGTCATCTTGTCCGAAGGTTTGATGGTGGTGGTGGGGGTCAAAGTGCTTCTGTCCATCTCTTCAGACACTGCGGAGACAAAGGGGAGTCTGGGTCTGCCCTCGGCACAGACACGGCATCCCACGCGCAGCTGGAGGACACGGCTGGGCTGGAGGCATCTCCCAACCCCACAGAGACAGGACAGGGCAGGAGCTCCCTCCAACCTTCACCTGAAACGGGAGAGCTCAGCTGCCCCATCCAAAGGGCTGGGCACTGGGCTTTGGGGTGACAGCCTTTACTTGTGAGGTTAAAAGCACAAAGAAAAGTCAGCTGCCTGGGTACTGACGTTAGAGCAGATTTCTCTGGTGCTTTCACATCGCTTGATAACCACTGAGAGATGAGGAACAGCCCAACACAGATCTGTCCAGAGCTGCTCCATCACACTGGTCTCATCTCCCTCAGAGGAGAGCAACCTCCTGGGAGAGGGGGACAACACGGGCAAGACCTCAGCGCCAGCGAGGCTTTCAGTCCGGGACACTTCCATCCAGGCAAAATCACTGTCAGGCGGACACAACCCTTGGTGGCTGTCCTCCGCGGGTGGCTTTCCTAATGCATTTCCTACTGCCAGAACTGGAGGACAACAACGGATCTCAAAGGCATCTCTTCTGGGCCTGAATGCAGCTCATGTTTTTGCTAATAACTTAAATGATGGACACAGTGGAGGCTTGTAATGTTTGTGGCAGACCTTGAACTGAAAAGCGCTGCAAACAAACTGGGGAGCGAACAAAAGGAGCAGAATCCAAAGTACCTTGGTGAACAGAAGGAAAGGTCCAAAATCAGCTGTGTCCAGTCTGCCAGACCAGCCCCACACACGGCCGGAGGGACTGGTCCCCGCAGACACTGCTTCCCACTGAAACCCTAAATTCCATCCACAACTTCTCTGACAGGCCTTCCCACCTGGGAAGGTTGTGATCTTCAACACAGAGGACTCCTGTCCCTTCCAGTCTGTCCTGGTTTCGGCAGGGACAGAGTTAATTTCCTTCCTAGTAGCTGGTACAGTGCTGTGTTTTGGATTTAGGGTGACAACAATGTTGATAACACATCGATGTTTTTAGTTGTTGCTAGGTAGTGCTTACACTAGTCAAGGACTTTTCAGCTTCCCGTGCTCTACCCACTGAGCAGGCTGGAGGGGCACAAGAAGCTGGGAGGGGGCACAGCCAGGACAGCTGACCCCAACTGGCCAGAGGGATATTCCATACCATGGGACC
>NW_008824370.1:315694-328569 GCF_000699105.1 Pygoscelis adeliae
CGGGGGGGGGGAAGGAGTGAGCGAGCGAACTGCTGCTCAGTTGCCGACTGAGGCTAAACCACGACACAGTCCTTTGTTACTCTCAAACCAGTCAAGCTCTTCTCATGCCTAACCTAACCCGCCTTGCTGCAGCTTAAATCCCTGACTTCTCAT
The DNA here is from genome assembly GCF_000699105.1 of Pygoscelis adeliae. NCBI lineage: Eukaryota > Metazoa > Chordata > Aves > Sphenisciformes > Spheniscidae > Pygoscelis > Pygoscelis adeliae. Next base: position 315,848 of record NW_008824370.1, read on the forward strand.
CTGAGGAGCTGAGGCCACAGACCAAAGAACTCCCTCCTCTCCGCAGGGCCCGCTAGGTATTGGAAGTATGCTGAGTTGCTGACTGGCCATCACCAGCAGACGAGAGCTGGCGGACCGTCGAGAACTTGGAGAGGCGACCATGGTGGCAATCCTCTGCACCGCAAAAGCTCCCACGCCTGCTCCCCTGCAGAGTGATGGCCGAGACCTCTCCCAGCTGAAAGATGCTCTTGCTCCAGCAAACGCCCCGCTCCCCACAGCCTCCCTTCCCTGCTCAGGGTGCTCCCAACCTGAGATCTCATCCTCGTTGTCCTCTGGGAAGTGCTGGCTGCTCCGCTGCTCCCACATGGGCGGCGTGTATTTCTTCCGCGTCACATACTGGCGGCCGATTGTTTTCTTGGCATTTTTCACCAGGTTTTTGGAGAGTGTCCTGGAACCAGAGAAGAGGGTGAGGCCAGCTGACACCACCTCCCGCACGTGCATGACCACAGCCCAGCGCAGCCAGAAGAACAGCCCCTGAAGGGTTAGAGACACCACTACTCAGTCACACCGAGAGCAAAGCAGAGACGGGAGCACCCCTCACCACCGGCTACAGGCGCGGGGTCAAAGTCACTGTCGCCACAGGAGGGGAGATGTCACCGGCTAGCTCCCCGGCAGGGAGGAGCCGATTCCTCAGCTGTAGGAGGGCACCAAGCCAGAGGCAGAGCCTACAGTGCTTGCCTTCCCCTGGGGGGACCCGGGTGCCCGGGGAGGCTGGACAGGGCAGCCGGGCTGAGCAGGCGCCCCGGCCTCCCGCCCCCAGGGGAAGCCAGCCTTGCCCCGGGCTCTAACGCCATCACCTCCGCATCGGGGCTCCCACAGGCAGCGATCTGGCTCATCCCCGGAGGTGGGCTCCAGCTCAGGGGCGAGGGGATCGACTGCAGGGGCGCTGCCAGCCCAGCCTGGACACAGGGCTGCTCCTCCCTGGGCAGGGGGGAGGCAGCTTGCGTAAGGTGACCTGCTCGATGCCACGTAAGGGACAGGGAGAGCACAGCTGGGCTCAGCCACTCCCGAGGGCAGCCCGGGGAAAGCAGGGAAGGGAGACCTTCCAAAAAACCACGGGGGATTAGGCTGCATGGTCAGAACAGGCTCCGCACGGCAGAGCTCCGGAAGGCAGGAATTCCCGAAGGCGGGAATGCCCACACGCAGGACCTCACGCACCGCCTCGGTGAGCCCCTGGGCTCAAAGGGGAACAAGTAAAGGAAGACGTGGGATATACATCAGCCAGGGAAGGGGCCATGTCCAACCCAGGGTAACAGCTGCACTGATGCAAAGACTTCTAGAAATTCACCTTATCAAGACAGGGGCCAAAGTGAGACTAGGAGGTGCCTTGTTTTGCTTCGCAAAGCAGACGGTGAGGGAATCCAACTGCTCCCTACATTTACCAAGGGAGGGAAAGCCTTAGGACCAAGGAAGAACGCTGTCCTGAGAACAAATGCTCAGGTAGGGAGGCTAGGAACGGGAGGGCTTTCTAACCAGAGGAACAAGATTTGCAGGTAGTGTGGGGCACTGGAAGCAGACTTGGAGGGGGGTGGCAAAGCACATCTCGCAAGTTCAGACAGACTTCTGAGACTGTGCCCAGGACCGGAGCTGGGCCCGGCAGCTCTAGAGGTCTCTGGAGGTTAGTGGTACAGGCACAGCTCCCTCAGCACGTCCTGGGATCCACCAGAGTGCCATGGAGCACTAGAATGACCGACCGCCTCCGGAGGCCGCAGATGGTGAGAGCGCGCACCCCAAACCTGAACGTCAGACAGGCAGCCTGGAAAAGGGCATTCCCCAAGTGACAAGCCCACAGCCCAGTTCGCATGCAGAGCAGGTGAGAAGAAACCCTGGGAGCAGTGAAGGCTGCAGCCTGAGCCAATGCCACCTTGCAAGCTCCTGCCCAGGGTGAAGGCATCTTACGTGGTTGAATGGCCAAGGTGCCCAAGGGACATGACCCCCACTGTCAGGCCCTGGAACATATCGGTCACCTGCTGGGAGCTGAGTCACAAACACACGGGAGAGACGCTTAGACTCCAGGGCACACCAAGCGCGAACACAGCAGCAACCGGACCCCAGCGCTACAGCATTGCTTAACCTAGCCACCGAGCGCAGGAGCAGGGTCTGGCCGCAGGTCAGCACCACGCACAGAGCTTTGCCGCCGCCCCACAGCGCTCCCCGTCCTCCGGCACAGCAGAGACTGCTCTCTGGTGCCCACTGGAACCTCTCCCGTGAGACACCTCCACGGGGCTTGCGCTGTTGTGGCCTGGGCAACGGGGCAGGGAATGCCGCTGAAGCAAACACCCTGTTTCCCAAATCTGACCGGTCCTCGGCGTGGGGTTAGGAGACTGCTGCCGGACGTGCAGCACGTCCCCTCCCAAAGACAAGTGGAGATCCTGTGCAAGGAGAGGTCTGAGCAAGGTAGGCTCAGGGACCCTGACCTCCAGCTCAGGAGTCTGTGCCCCAGCTTTTCTCGGGTGACCCCTGCCCAGCGGCTCTCTGCTGGGTGGGCTGGAGGAGGGAGAGGAGAAGCCCTGCGGTGCCTGAAAGGGTCAAGCGCATCCCACGTGCTGTTCTCCCCACCGCACGGGTACCTGAGCGAGGGGTTCTTCTCCTTGGCCTTGGGCTGCATGGCTTGCTTGGGTGACTGGCCCACGGTGAAGGCGAAGGTGCCACGCACGTGCTGAGGGTAACGCAGCTTGTGCAGGTGCTTCCTGAAGACCTCAGCGCTGTCTGAAGCCACCTCCTCATCGAAGGCAATCTTCAGCAACTGCAGGAACAGCGGAGAGCGGGCTGAAGGGTCAGTCACGGCGTGCTCAGCACGGCTGGGCCAGGGGACTGGGAAGGGCTCTTCCCACCGGCTCTTCCCACAGCCCAGGGCAGAGCTCCGATCCCAGTCGGGAGCAGGGACCGCAACGGGCACAGGCCAGGCTGCCCTGTCTGTCCCTCCGTGCCAGTTACTCTGTCCCATACGCCTCCCTCCTGGAGACCGCTCCGTACCCGGCACTGCTGCTCCGGGTCACCGTGGCTCTGAGCATGCAAGATAGGCAGGAAGGAGCAGACGGCGTGTTTTAGGTGCTCTCCTCCCAGCATTGCTCTACCTCCGCAAGTCTCTCAAAGATGTAAAATGCTGAATAACTACTCGCATTGTGGCATCTCTCCCTGCTCTATTTCTCTCCCCAAAACCTGCCACAAGGTTTTGCAGAACCACCTCCCAGGGTGCCACGTGGGGATGTCTCAACACCTTCTCAGGGCTCCAGCAGACACTGGAGCAGTTGGAAGGGAGCCCCCAGCTAACGAGCAAGAAGTTGCTCCTGCATACAACAGGACTGCGACTGGAGCACCTCCCCTATGAGGACAGGCTGAGAGAATTGGGGGTGTTTAGCCTGGAGGAGAGAAGGCTCTGGGGAGACCTTATAGCAGCCTGTCAGTACTTAAATGGGGCCTACAGGAAAGATGGGTATGGACTCTTTACCAGGGAGTGTAGCGATAGGACGAGGGGCAACAGTTTTAAACTGGAAGAGGGTGGACTTAGATTAGATATTAGGAAGAAATTCTTTGCTGTGAGGGTGGTGAGACACTGGAACAGGCTGCCCAGAGAAGCTGTGGATGCCCCCTCCCCCTGGAAGTGTTCAAGGCCAGGTTGGACGGGGCTTTGAGCAACCTGATCTAGTGGAAGATGTCCCTGCTCACGGCAGGGGGGTTGTCCCTTCCAACCCAAACCATTCTATGGACCACAGCCTACTCCTTCCTCCACAAGGGGGCCTCCAGCTCCGTCCCCTTAGGTGCAGTCACCTACAGAGGTGACTTTGGTCCCATCAGGAAAACTACCCCCAAACCACATCAGCCCGGGCAGCGAGTGCCTCGTCCCAAGGGATGGTGCCAGCCATGGCCACATACCTGCTGGGTCTCACCAGCAATGTGCTCCTCAGCTGAGACAGTGCAATGCAAAGGAGCAGCCCACAGCCCCACGCGGTCTCACCTGGAATGTGCACGAGCGCAGCTGCAAGCCCTCCTGGATGAACTGATCCACCTGGGCCTGGATACTGATCTTCTTCTCTTTGGTCAGTGAGGCGATGGGGAAGGATCGGATCACCACCTGCTCCCCCACTGGGCACAAGCATGGGAACAGGTTAACCACATCCTGCTGCCTCAGCCCAGCACAAGGCCAGGCCACGCTGGACCACCCTCGGTGGCCACCACCACAGAGACCCCCGTAGGATAAGGCGGCCAGAAACAGGTTAGACATACTACAGCCATGGCGACTTGTAGCTCATGCCTAGGACGGGCATGAGTGATTTATCATCTACCAAAGGTGGAGAGCAAGAGTAACCACCCCTTTTGTAGTACTGGGAGCAACCCCCAAGCTTGTGGTAGTTGTGGTAACCCCCAGCAAGGCCCAGTGCTGGCTGGTCACTCACCCAAGGCAACCGCCGGAGGCCCTTATCGTCAACTCCTGCAGCAAGATGAGCTGCAGCCACTGCTCCGGGAGAGCTACCAGCCACCTCCTCCCCAGGCATTACCAACCCCTGAAGACAGAAGATGTGGTGCACACAAGACCCTTACCCAGAGGGTCCGTGGGAGTGCCTTTGAAGATGATGCGGTAAGTGGTGAGGAAGATGGCTCCTTCCGCAGGGAGGAGAGGTGGACCACCAATATTCCCTCCAGCAGCTTCTTCCCGTCCATCAGGCATGAGGTACACACGGAGCCCCTCCATCACACACTCCTCACCCACCAACAGGTTGGGGCGCAGCAGCTTTGGCTACGGGGATGTACAATAGGAAGTTCAGGCCCATGCAGACTGCGGAAGGGGGCTTGATAGCCCCATACAGGACCAGAACCTTCCCCCCCACTGCAGCGGGCCAGGTCCCTACCTTCTGGATGGGAGGAAGCCTCTTGCTCTCCCTGTGCACGGCATCCAGTGTCTCTATGTGCATCTGCACAATATCTGTGGACAAACATGAAGTTAGAGACTGCAAGCAAAGTCCTGTCCTACACACCACCCAGCGGGCTGCCAACCCGCCCCGTAGCACTGTGCGTGCCTTCCCTTGCCCTTCCCGCTGCTTCTTGCCGAACCATCTCTTGAGCAGATCCCTGAGCTGGTCTGGAAGAATCCCCAGTGAGATCGCACGGCCACCCATTCCCCAGCACTGCTGCAAGGCGTATTACCAGGGATCATGACGTGCAGCCCCTTGAGGTGCTCGTTGGTGACTCCACTCTCCGTGCAGACTTTGTCCACAAAGCGGTTGATGAATCGCACCACATAGTTGGCCACGTCGGAACTCTCTGCATCCTCAAATCCACTTTCTGTGTCATAGCTCTCAGCCACGCTGCCAGCGATGCTGCCGTACAGGAGTAGGGAAGAGTTAACCCAGAACTTCTCTCCTCTGCTGTAACCCATGCCAGGCAAAGCCCAAGGGAGTTTCTACTCTTGATATGAAACACCCCTGGGCACCGCGACCTGCGTCAATCCTGACGGCAGCTGAAAGACCCAGATGCCCCAGGTTCCGCACCAAGTTCCCAGGTACCGTCCCCAGTTCAGGTTGCTCTGGCGTCCCTGCAGCATGGCCCTGCCAAGCTTTCCAGCCCTGCTTACCTGTTGGTGACAAAGCTGTTGCTGACACTCTCCACGTCCCCCAGCCCAGAGCTACGTAGCAGGCGGTTCTTGCTGGTGTCAAGAGGCAGCAGCAGGTAGCTCATGCGGTTGGCGTAGTGGATGGCCTGGCTGAAAACAGTGCTCTCCTCCTTCTGGATCAGCTCCTGCTGTTTCTCTCGGCTCATGGTGGGCCAGAGCCTTAGCTGCTCCGATGCTATCTCCAGGGCAGACTTGGCTTCCTGTGGCCCCTCTGCGCTCTCCTGAAGGAGTTGAAAGGAGATGTCAGTCGTCTGCACGGGCAGGAGACCTGCCAGCCTTCACCCCGCTGTTCCCACAGGAATCTCCCAGAACCAGGATGCAGTCCCTCAGGCTGGTTCAGCATCCTTATCAGCCCGTGGACCTTTGCGGGGAGCTGCTTCTGCGCAGCGCCTCTCCAGGGACACTGGCACCGTTGTCACCTCCTCACCTCATCCGTGTGGTTCTCCTCGTTGTTGTCCAGGTACAGGGCTCGGATGTGGTTCTGCACATCGCAGTAGAACATGGCCTCCCAGAACTGGATGTTGGTCCACACCACATGCTCCTGCACACAGCTGTAGGCAAACTGCGTGATGCCCGGGCTCAGTTTCTGAGGAAGCAGAAGGTGGAAGAGAGTTTCATACAAACATGGCCTTTGTGCCAAGCCCTCCTCTCCAGGTAATCCTTGCTCTAGCCTGCTGCTGGGAAAGGCAACGTACCCTCGGGCTGGCAGAAGAGACACCTGCATCAGAGCTCCTCCAAGCATTCCTTGCAAACCCTTCTCAGATTTGCCCAGCACCCACCCAGAGCCCCACAGGGCCTCATGCTACAGATACTTTATGAGAGGCAGAATTTTATGTCAGCCCAGCTTGACTGACAGATCAAGCTGGCACTTCAGAGCAGCCCCACTTTCTGAGCACCCTTCCCGCAGGTGTTCCAGCCATCTTGGGAGCCTTGGGCCAAGAGAGCGGTGCAGGCAGCCTGGCCAACCTTGAGAGTGGTTGAACAGGACCCTCTACTCTGAGAAGCACCGAGGGGACAATCTGCCCTCAGCCTGGCCGCAGTGCTGGCTCTCAGTCCTTCAGCCTGCCAGCCTCTGCGGCCTCCAAGGAGTTCTGAGTCTGCGAGGGCTGTACAGGGGGTCAGGATACTGCAGATACTCACTCGGCAGAAAGCGGTGACCAGTGGCAAGAGAGCGGCCGCAATCCCGTGCTCGTCCATGGCAGTGCAGTCCTGGGGAAGAGAGCGGAGGTTACAAGAGGATTCACTGCGAGACCCCCCAAGACCTACTCTGCACCATGCTGTCTCCCACAAGGGGAGACGAGCTCCTCCCTAAGAGACACGGTCTCCCCAGCCCTCTCCTACCTGCAAACAGCAGTTCATCATGCGGATTATGAAATCAAACTGCTGGTGATCCAGCACTGCCCGGTTCTGCTGCACATGCAGGTTCAGCTCCTGGGTCAGGCAGTGCCTGGCTGCTCGGCCCTTCATGGCGCGCAGCACAGCAGGGAATAACTGCAGAGGAAAGAAGTAGTCATGGAGTAGAAAGACGGGGCCCAGGGGAGCTCTGGTCAGACGTTGAGTTCAAGGGCAGCCCACAACGAGGAGGTGCAGGAGGGGCTCCACATTTTGACTGTGTTGGCTGACACCAGGGTGTTTACAGACAGCTCATCCGCACTCGGACGCGGAGGCAAACCAGAGCAAAGTCCCACGTCTGGTCAGCTGGAGCACAGCCCTGGGGAGGTCCCTGCTCAGCAAGGCCGGGGAGGACCCCAGCCTGGTTTTATCGCCACGGGACAGACCCCCGGGGGGCACTGGGAGATGCAGAAATAGTGCTGACACAGTGGAGAGATCAGCCAAAAGCCCAGGGACACAACAAGGAGGAACAGCGCTGAGAGACCACGTGAACATATGGGAACAGAGCTGCTCAGGAAAGATCTGGACACGGGCAGGGAATGTCCTCTCCAGCCTGCTAGGGAGGAGAGGCAGAGCAACCCCCCCTCTCCTCCCCTCAACCACCGGCTCCTCAAGAGCAACTCTCACCTTTTTGGCTTCTAACATCTTGTTCTCAAAGACGTAGGAGATGCAGTTCCTGACCACCTCCAGGCGACGGGCACTGTTGGCCAGGGCATTGCCGTTGCGCTCCATGATGGCAGCTGGGGAGAGAATCGCCTGTTAGTTCAATCAGGGCAGAGCTTTCACCCCCTGGGTGGGGAGAGACGGGTGCCCCCTCCCCTGTTCTGCATAGGCAGGGCTCTAGGCTCCAAGAGCTCATGATGGAAGAATGCTACAGGGTCTTCAGCTGTCCCTTCATGCTGGCTGATAGACTCCAGGGAGCTCTAAGCAGCCCAAGGGGCAGAAGCTAACAGGGATAGTGCTGCTGCTTCTCCAAGACAGCGGCACTACCCATGTTTTGCTCACGTGGGACCGTCGGACGTGCCATAGTGTGAAAGGCAGCCAGCTATACCATGGTAAAGCTCCTCCTGAGCAGGGTTTCTCACCGCAGGGAAAGGCCCTCTGCGCACACATACCAATGGGGGGTCCCGATGGCACCATGCATTTCTTCTCTGCCTTCACAGCAGGAGGAGCTGTCTGCAGCTTGGCAGTGGCCTGGTCGATGATCCACTGCACTGTCCCCTCATCCAAATGGGGAAAATGCTTCTGGTGGAGGCGCAGGTGACAGCCTTCCGTGGGCTTCTGCACCTTGTGCATGGTCACCGCAGGGTAAGGGTTCTCCTGGCACAGCAAAGACAGTTTCTTTTCAGGCATGTGGCCATCATGCGTCCTCTCCCAGGGTGGGAGCCCCAGCGAGGCATCCTTCAGCAACCTCTGCTGCCCTGAGGCCAAACACTCTCCCAACCAGTATCTACAACCCTCAAAAACTTGCAGCCCCGAGGGCAGGCTGTCTGGGCAGCAGTGCCGGCACGCTCTGCTCCCAGGAGCCGCAAGGACAGCTCGCTTTGTCCCTGAACACAGCAGCGAGCAAAGCACCATTCAGGAGCTCCATCCTGAGATGGCCGAGGGCCCCACAGGCACTGCTCTGCTTTCAGAAGACCTTTGCTGGCCCGCCCTGGATCAGATGACAAGCGCAGCGGCTGCTCCAGAGCAAACGCATGGAGTGCCTGATGCCCAGGCCACCTGAAACCAAGGAATCCCACTCCTGGGAGCAGCTCACGCCAGGCCAGACGCTTCTGGGCCCACCAGCAGGTGCCCTGCCACACGTGAGAGCGCAGGGTGGGACAGGATCATGCACTGCGAGCACCAGTTCCAGCAAGAGCTTACGGAGGGAGGACAGACTGACCAGGGCTCCGACCCAGGCTCTCCCTGCCCCATACCCTCCTCCGGCCAGGTTCCCTCTCCTGCGCTCGGGCCTCCAGGACTCACGTTTTTGTAAAGTTTCTCCGCCAGCTCTTTGATGTGCCGCAGTATTTTCTGCTTGTTCCCCTCTTCTGTGCGCATGCGCTTCACTTCATAAGCCACGAGCTGGGAGAAGAGAGGGGTGAGAGGAGCAGCTGCCTGCGAGGCAGGATCCGGCCACCCTTCCCATACCCCAGCTCCGTCCCCCAGTGCAACACTGCAGCCGGAGTGTCACGGCAGATCCCCGGCTCAGTCCCTCGAGGGGCAGGGAGAGCTGAGTGGAGCGAGGACACGCAGGACGGCCGGGCAGGGCGGTGCTGCTCCTAAACTGCCACTTACCTCATCAAACAGGTCGATCGAGCGGTATGGGGCCCCCCGCTCGGTCACGAAGCCAGCGAATGCCATGCCCTCCAGCACCTTGGTGAGGAAGTCATCCTCCGTCAGCCCCCTCTGCCCAAGGAAGGCTGCCTGGAAGAGGGGAGAGTGCGCACCGTCAGCAGTACTGTCCAGGCATCAGTCGTCCCGGCTGACGTGGCAGCGTGGGTGACACCGTTACCGCAGTGAAGGACAGGCGCCCGTGCAGCAGTGGGACCGTGCCATCTCCTTCCCTGTCCCACGCAGGCGCAGGGTTGCACAGAAACCTGCGCCTCTGGCCCGCAGCAGCGAGAGGCGCATTTGCAGCAGGACGTGCTCGGTGGCAAGCGAAGAGCACCAGCATCAGCCCCGGTGTGCAAGCCGGGGGAAGCAGGGGCACAGCGGCCGCAGGCTCCTTCTGGCAGCTGTGACAAGGACCTCATCCTGAATAACGCTTGTTCAGCCCACCTCTTCCCAAACATGGCTTTGAAGGAGCCTCTCACCAGCACCACAAAGGGAGCCCGAAGCACCAGGTTTCCTGTATCTGCAGAAAGCCCTTAGGACTCTCCCCTCGGCAGATGAGTGTGGGAGCTCACCCCACCTGAGAACCGCTGGCTATGGCACACCACGTGCCTTCAGGAGCAGCCGGTGGGGAACAGCTTGTGCTCCTCCAAACACCCTCGCCCGCTCGCCGCACACCGCCCACAGCACTGAGTGGGACAGGATGAGGGTGCTACGGCAGGGACCGCTCACCCACAGCCCCGACAACACGACGGGACCTCCGGACCACTATGCCACCTACGCTCACCCTCCTCGCCGCTCTGCGGAGGAGCTGGACCAGCCCCTTTCCAGGGGAAGGAGCCGAGAGGCGCAGGGCTTGGTGCTGGAGCCACGGGCACCGCACCAGAACATGGACTGCTGAGTCCCGTGGCCCTAATCCCGCTGTGAGAGAGGCACAGATGCTGCTGTGACCAAAGCAGCTAAATAAGTGAAATTCAGGCTATTTTGTACTGCATACTGTTGCTGAACAGAATGATTTTATGAAATGGAAGTTTGTTATACGTTATTCATTTTATAGCAGTTTTTATGAAAGGGCATTTTCTCATGTTTACTGCATGTTTATGATTTTATGGAACTACTGAATCTTTGTCGGGCACCTGTCGGGAATCTTCACTGAGCATAAAAATATAGCTCAAAACCCTTACGAACACGCTGCTGACTTTTAAACGTCAAGAGACCAGAGCACACTTTACAGCGCAGAGCAGCACTGGTGTTGGACGAGCCCAGGCCGTGCACGGCGCGTGCGTGCTCACATGCACTCTCCTGGCACGCTTTTGCGGGCACAAGGTGTTGCCCCCCTGACCTCGCGGCGGGCTGGGCAGAGCGGGAAGGCGCAGGCAGCCGGAAGGCTCCTGCCTGCCTGTCCTCAGCGACCCCGAGCGTGCAGCAGGGAGGGCACGGCTGCAGCAGGGCTGCAGGCTGCGTGACGCGGCCACGCCAAGCTGCAACACTCGAGTCCCTTTACTCTCGCTCCCCCATCTGTTGCCTTCTCCTGCGTTAGGTCTCCTCCGTGGATGCTCAAACACTTCGAGCTTTCCCCTGCTCTCCCTGCCCTGCCAGCCGTTCTGGCACAGCTAACACTCCAGAAGCGCCGGGGAAGGCAGGCCCTGCCTCCTTCCTCTCCCCAGATCTTAAGAAAATCCCCAGCTCCAGGCTAGGACGTGAGGGACACCTTCTGTGAGCCTCAAAGGCTGCTTGACACCAGGCACACGGGACGCCAGCTGCAGTGCATCTGACCACACAGGGGCATAAACAGGGAAGCGCTGTCTGACCCACGAGACCTTGGGATGGCCAAGGACAAACAAGGGATGCAGGTGGACCCGGGAGTGATGTAGGAGAGGTCACTTGCTGGAAACACAGAACTGTCTTCTAGATAGAGCTGTATTTGTGCAAACCTCTTCACAGATCAACTCATCCCAACCTCCACCCAACCCACCTGGAGGAGAGTTACTCCATAGAACAGTTTAAAAAGGTTTAAATTCTGCTGCGGGGACAGGCAGCTGTAGAGCAGACGGAGCCGAGTCACTGCAGAACCACGTTCCCTGCCCTCCCTCCCTGGCCAAGCCCCAGAGGCTTCCTCCCTTCCCCATCACACTGCTCCCAGCAGCAGCTCTCCCCCTCCGGGAGCTGCCTCCCCTGCTCAGACCAGAGCCAGGCTGGTAGACCCGGCACGCCGGAGGTGCCCAACAGCCCCTGCACGCGTGTGCCCGTGCCGGCACCTCACCTTATGGAATCGGATGACCGGCTCGGGATGGATGCGGATGATGTGCAGACACCAGCGATAGCCCTGAAGCAGCTGTGCAAACAAGCGGAGGAAGACGGCACGGATCTCCTTATCCTGTGAAGAGGGAAGGACAGCGTGGTCACAGCGTGGTCAGGCAGAGGGTGCAGACGAGCCAGCTCACGGGGGCAGGAGTTTACACCCAGCACAGAGGCGAGGGAATCAAACCACGTGTCAGGGTCAGCATCTGCTGAAGCAGGGCAGGAAACCGGGCAGAGATTCCAGGGAAAAAGGGACACGGCAGGCTGGATTCACTGTTCTGCCTCCCCGTCGCTGCACACAGAGGAAAAGGGAGCTCTCACAGCCCCGGGGTTCGCTGAAGTGCCCAAACGTTTGGTGTCTGCCTCCAGCCCCTGCTCCAGCGCGGCAGTAAACCTGGCAGCCCCTGTCCACGGGCCAGCTACTGAAATGGCACTGCTGGCTTCCAGGCCATGGCTTGGAGCTGTGGCCTCAGTGTCCTGGCAGTATTGTGCTTTGCCTCTTAACCTCAGCAACACCGAGATGGAGACAGGCCTGAAATCGTGCCTGTCCACTCCGTGCCCAAGAAATGGGGTGTCCAGCAGGGATGGCAGCCTCACAGGAGGGGTCCCCCTTCCTCCCCGCTCCACTCACCTGCATTTTGAGAGAAGAGGCAGAAATCGTTGAAGGGGGGAATGCAAGATCTGCCACCTCCAGCTCTGGGTCCAAGACCTGCACAGACAAGGCACAAAGCACGCTCAGCCCCGGCCCAGGGGGTTCTCTACCTTCACAGCTGGAAAAAGCAAAGCAGCATTCCCCAGAGACCCAGCGGCACCCATAGAAAAGGTCCGAGGGGCTTGGAAAGAAACCTACAGGGCTGGAACCACCAGCTATCAGAAAACACTCTGTCGTGCAAGGGAAGCCTCAAGGCCTGACCCTTCCTCGTGAAGCCCCGCTGCCCAGAGTGCGGACCCCAGGGACAGCTCGGTGGGCTGAGGGCAGTGGGGAAGGGGGAGCCTCTCCAGCTCTGCTGGGGAGACGTACGCCACGGGGAGGACTGGGGCCTGGGGCTCAGCACGGCGGGGG
>NW_008824370.1:328679-333295 GCF_000699105.1 Pygoscelis adeliae
CCCCCCCCCCCCCGCTCCCCCCAGCCACAGTCGAGGAGCAGAAGCTGAGGCGTGCAGCATTTGTTTGGCGCGGCTGTCCTGGGCACGCTCTCGCATGGCCGGAGGTCTCTGGGAACACGCGAGCAGCCAGAAAAGCTTCAGGGCCGCAGCTGCTTCCTGCCCACAGGCTGGGAGCCAGCCGCCCGATTCCCAGAAACCTTTGGCAGAAGAACCCCCCCTCTGGCACTGCCACGCACCAGAGGCCATCAGGATCAGGAAAGATCTCCTGGGACGTGGTCAGAAGGACCCTGAGATATGGACCTCTGCTCTCAGAGGAGTCCCTGCTGCTCCGTTTCCAGCCCCCCTTGGAAATGTGTGTCATTCCCGAGGTGTTCGCACCCTGCAGACAGGGGAAAGGCTGCAGCACTTACCATGGAGAGGGCTTCCCGGGTCTGCTGGAGCAGAGGTTCAGGGAGCAGGGAGATATGTACACACTCGGGGACATTCACTGTCCCGCCATCCAGGTCTGCGATAACAACATCCAGCTGGAAGTGGCAGGACAGGCATGAGACAAGGCCAGGCTTTCCAACACCCTCCTCACCACCTCCCGCTGGGCGACGGAGAGCTAGCGAGGGGGTAAGCCCAGCTCAGGAGAGGAGGACTTGGGAACAGCGCCTGTCTCCTCCCCATCTTCTGTGAGCACTCTAGCCCTCAGAAGTTATTTTCTCTTATCCATTGTCACCAAACCCTAGCATTTGCCAATACACAAGCTCTAACGGGATCCCATCACCCCCTGCAACGAAGGTGGCAGGGGGAGGACAACCTGGCAAGGAGAGGGACGCAGCTTTGCTCAGCAGGCACCTGCCATGACTTTGTGGCATCAGACTCCTCGGCACCTTATCAGCCTGGGTGAGGCGTCAAACACTGACCCCAGCCCAACACAGAGGCCATCCTGCTTAACCAAAGTGGCACGCTGCAGTTTGTTCAAAAGGCTGCACAAAAGCTTGTTTCAGTTTAGATCAGACTCATTATGCTTTGATTTAATTCAGTTTCTGAACTGAAGTCTGAAGTGCCAACACAGCCTCTTGGACCAGCACTGCCAGCTGAGTTTCAAAATCAAATCCTCGGTTAACCCCAGCCGTTCGTGTGCAGGCTCTGCAGCCCAAAGCCCCGACGACGTGTGGCCCAGCCAGCCCTGCTTGGCTTGTGCGGCACGTCTGGATCGCAGCCCGGGCTGGCCAGCCTGAACAAGCAGAGCCTGTGCGAGCCGGCGTGGTCAGCCTGCTGCCCCGGGCACCCTCAGGACAACGTTTGCTGCTATCTGAGACTGCTGGCACACGACCCCTGCTTCTTCCTTGGACCGCTTCTGCTCCCGGCACAAGGGACGGGGTACACGGCGTCTCACCAGCTCCTGCGTCTCCGACTGGAAGATGGAGTGGACTCCGATAATGAAGGGTGTTGGCGTGCTCAGTACCTCAAGGAGCTGTGCAGGCAAGATGGGCACATACGTGAAACTGCAACCGAAAAAGAGCATCGCTGCAGCCAGTCGAGCCCTGCTCTCTACCCAAGCACCGTCCTCGACACCAGCTGATGATCCCCACCTCCAGGAGGTTGTGGGGTGACTATTTCCCCAGGAAGGCAGGCTTTCTCCTGGCACTCTCAGCCCTTCAGACAGTACGTGCCCTCCAGCTGCGCAAGGTTTCTGAAGGCTCATGGACACTGACCACGATCATTCTCTGGCCCTGGAGTTATAATCTAAGCCTGACTGAGGGAAAGGTTTCCAGCAGAGCAATTTAACTCCGAAAGAAAGCTTTCTTTGGAATACAAATAGCCTTTCTGCAGCCTGGGGGTATGGCAGGCCAGCGTGGAAACAGTGCGACAGGAGCTGGCAGCAACAATGGCCTGTCTATCTCAACTGTCCTACTCTACTGGGGAGATGTGCAAACAGCCCCAGTGGCGGCCAGTCTGCGAGCCGGCGTCCCCCTCCCCGGCCGGGCCCCCGCGGGTCAACAGCATCACCAGCTCCCCGGGGCTGGGGCGAGCGGGGTGCCTGCTGTCCCGCAGGAGTCACCGCGGCGGCTTGGCCACCACCACCGGCACCTTAACAAAAGCCCTGTACGCGTGTGCCACTTTCTAGGGAGGGCAGAATTTGCACCACGGCTCTCTGGAAGCCTCCTAGCATCCCGCACCCCCGTTCAGCGAGACTTTGTGCTCGGGGCTGCTGCCAGCGGAAGCGGTGCACTGGCACTCTGTGCTCTGCACGGGCCGCACTGCAGCTGAGAGAAGGGAAAGGGGACGGATTCTGGAGAGATAAGCACCTCTGGCCTCTCCCATGCACACCACGGGGTGATTACGCACTGCCGGACCATGTCCCACAGCCTGACGGGCTTGCTTCCCTCTGTCAAGAGCTGCCATGGCTAGGAATAGTGCATGCTGGCAGCTCCTGGAGCTACAGACACTGCTGGTAATGCCTTGCTCTCTGCTTGCAGTGCTAGAGCCCTGGTCCTGCCCTAGAGAGGAGGGAGGCAGGGGTGGAAGGTTTGCACCCCTCTGCTGCCATGGACACGCTCTGGAATTACATTGCTGCGCATGCCAAAGGCTTCAGGAAAGGGGCTTTCAGCACAGCCGAGACCTGTGGGCATTCACCCGCCCCTTCGCCGGCAGTGCCCAAAACAGAGCTAGTTACCAGTAATACTAGCTATGAAACCAGGAGGCAGTGAGGGCGTGAAGCGAGGGGGAGGCAGGACAGCCAGCACAGGCTCGGCAGGCAGCTGTGCCCTAGCTGGCTCTAGGCTGCTGTCGGAGGGCTGAGGGGCTTGAGGAGCGGTGGGGTTCCCTCACCTGTACTTGAGGGGGAACATAAGTGCAAGGAGAGCCCGGCAGGCGTCGGTCAGCCTCTGGTAACTGCTGGAGAGAAACAGGATCTTGTGTTCAGTAAGCGCTGCACAGAAGAGAGACAGCACATTGGTGATGCCTGGGAAGAAAAGGAGAGAAGAGCGCTCAGAAACGAGGGTTCCCCTCTCGCACCCCACCGGAGACCACTAAACCCCACCCGAGCTGGATCCCACTCCCCATCTCCACATTCTGCACAACAGAGGACTTCAACATCCTCCCAAAAAGCCACTTCTGGGTCACCCAGGTATGTGCTCCCCCAAGGAAGCCCCTCTTCGGAGAGACGCTCAGCAGCTCTGCTGAGCTGCCAGTGTCCTTTAACCAGAGGCGCAAGGCTAACGTGGCACACCTCCGGGCAGCCGTTCCTGCCACCCAGGCTGTTTCTCATGAGATCTGGCCACACGTCTGCACCCGAGCTGGGGAGAGCCGCCAGTCTCCCGCCCTCCTGGGAAAGGGAAAGCAAAGCGGGGCCAGGGAGGGCTCAGTCTGAGGTGGCTGCAGCTGGAAGAGAGCCCTGAGCTGACAAGCCAGGCTCGGGAGCGTGGTGGGAAGCGACGTGCAGGGAACTCCAGCCCAGGACTCGGCCAGCTGGCTTTGGCACCAGACCCGATGAGAAGGAGGCGTGGGGAGAAGTCTCACCAAGCTGGCGGAAGAGCAGGGCCACGCTGCAGCTGCTGACGGGAAGCGAGTCATTGATGGGTGTCTGGATCACCTGCCTGTCCCCTGCTCCCAGAGAGATCGTCCTCTGCAAGAGAAAACAGACCCGGTCACTGGGCGTCCACCCAAGCAAGGGGCGAGCACAAGCATCGAGGGCAAGCCAGCTGCCCGCTGCCTCTCCAAGCCAGCAGCAGCCCAAATCCCCCCAGTGCACAGGGCCAGGGGGACCGTGCCTTCGGCACAACCCTCGTACCCAACAGGGCAGCGTGTCCTACCACGGCACGGCACGCCACCCCACAGCAGCACAGCTGGAGCACGGCTGCTGCAGGAAGAGGACGCTGCAACAACACACACCGCGTGCTTGGCTGGGGCCACGGGCTATAAGGGGAAGAATGAGACCTGCTGAAACAGCCGGCAGCCCCAGCCAGCATGAGCAACTCCTCGACGGCTGGCAGAAGAAGGCAGCAAGCCCCGAGACCCGCACTGCGACGTAGCACACGAGGGCTCTCCAGGACCTCGCAACCAGAGGGGAACAGCTCGCCTGTGCCATGCCCAGCCAGCACTGCCAGGCAAAGGAGCAGCACCAGCTCTGCAGCCTCTCCCGTCGGACAGGGTGCCTCGCCCAGGCAGAGTGAGCAGGCCCTGACGGCTCCTGGTAGAAGGGCTGGGGATGGACAGGCTGGGCACAGCCTCATTGCTTCTTCTCCGATACAGTTTTTTTCCCAGACTTAAGCTCATTCCCAGTGGCACGGGGAAGCCTACACGTCCCCACCCACTCTCCGGGCTGCAGGGGCTGCGGCAAGACCAGATCACTGGCCCTCTTCTCCTCTTTCTACACCTCTCTAGGGAAAACTCTCCTCTGCAATAGCAGGTTTCGCCATGCAACCCACCTCCTCGTTCAGCCCCCTGCAGCCGCAAGAGCTCACGCCACCGCAACAGCCCAGAAATCTGCTTCTGAACGCCGCTGTTCTGGCAGAGCAGAACAAGCACCCCTGACCTGGTCTTCTACACCAGGCCACCACGTTTTCACAACCCCCAGGAGAGCGCACTCACAGAGAGGCAAACAGTGCACAGCCGGTCTGCTGCGG
>NW_008824370.1:333306-335390 GCF_000699105.1 Pygoscelis adeliae
TCCCAGGAGCCCACGCACACGTTCCCTGCTGCCCGTCAGTGCAACACACGCAGACGCACGAACACCCGAGGGTGCTCTGACCGAGATGAACAGTGCCTGGGCCTCCACCGCTGCACCAGCTGCAGCGTGTGCCACCCTCAAAAACAATAAAAGAGAGGTTGCTAACGAGGAGACAGACCCAATGAAAGAAAATGTGTGCGTACCGCTGCTTCGTCGTCCACGTCAAGCTGAGATAGAGACAGACAGAGATAGCACAGTCAGTTAGAAACACACAAAGACAGCAGGACAACAGGGAAGACGAACACAGGCAGAGGCCAACAACAAGCAGGGACCAGCACTCTCGGAGAGGAGAGATGCACACACACACACAAAGCAAAAGCAATAGCTGCTACACTGGAAAAGAGCGTTTGGACGCAGCAGGAGAACAGGTAAAGCACAGGAAGGAAAGTGCCACCAACAAACTGTCCTCCCTGTAGCACACTACTTGTTCCCACAGCACAGATCGATCCTGCAAGAACTGGGAGGTGACGAATAATTGTGCCAAAAAGCGCTGTTCAGCGAGCCACAGCAGCTTGAGGAGCCGCCCTGGTCCGAACAGCCTCTCCTCTCCCGTACTGCCGCTTACACGTCCCACCAGGGAGGAACCAGATGGAGTCAGACAGATCTGGGCAGATCCTGAAGGAATGCTATTGCTCTCGCACTCAGCCAGAAAAAGGCAGACAGTCACAGCCCCCTGCGCGTGGGCAGCACCCTGCTTCCTTCTCCGGAGGACTCGGATACGAGGGCCATACAGCCCTCTCCTGCAAATACCAGGACCACTGCCGGGCCCTCCCAGGACCTGCATCGCTCTGGTTTATTAGAGGAAGCACCAAACCTATGGTGGACCATTACGGCAGCCCAAGGGGCACCACTTCTGCCCGGCAGAAAGCACCCCCTCAAGAAGCCTGCACAGATACACGGGCTCAAGACAGCAGCCTCCCCTCAGGGTCATGGGCCGCAGCGGTGGAAGAAACCTCTGTCTCTAGGCACCAGGGACCTGCAGTGCTGCCCCAGCCTTGCAAAGGCTCCTCCGCTTGGGTGCAGCCTGGGTGCGAGAGAATTAGGTGGTATTTTTGCCGGGGGAAGTGGAGCTCAGCTGAAAGTGAAGCCCCTGCAGGAGACAAGTGCACATCCACGGTTATGTTCCAGGTGTTAGCATGGCAGAAGAGCTCCAGGGCGTTACGCTGCTGTCTCCAAATGCCTCCTGCCAGAGGGTCCAGCTGGGCTCTCTCCACTTCTGTCATCTCCAAGTCAGCTTCAATTAGCCCTTCCTTACCCATCTGCTGCTCACATGAGCAAGCCTGAGCCCAGCTGGCCTTCCTTGAGCAGGAGGAGGAGTGCTAGAGGAACACATGGCTCAGAGGGAAAAACAGGAGGGTTATCTTTGATGGCCTCAGTTCTGGGCACAAGCGAGGCTGTTGCTCCTCGAGCCCTGTCCATCAGAGATGCCGGCCACGCACAGGCACAAGCCAGCGGTTTGAGGAGAGAGCTCCAAGCTGCTCGGCTGGCAAACGTTAGCCTTGCTTGGCCCGTCTCCCCAGAGCTGACTCGTCCCCGCTCCCACAGATGGCCTGTGACCGCTTGGCTCTGGAGCAGCTCTCCGGGCAATCAGACAGGCCTGAGTGGAGGAGCAAGACCTCCCTGATGCAGGAGTGAGCGGAGACCATGGCAACTGTTTGCACAGATCGATCGGAGACTACGTAAGCCAGCTGGTGGTTGAGCCACTCAGTACTCCCTCCTGGAGGGAGCAAGGAGCCAAGACCAAGCTGCCTAGTCATGGCAAGCTGTAGCTATAAGCAAAGCAGCAAGATCTTCTCAGCTGATCTAGGAGCTGAGCTGCTCCAAATCACAGAGGTTTTTTGTTTCTACTCTTAAGCACTTGGGAAGGCACTGCCTGCACTAGTCAAGCACTTGGCCGTAGCAGTGCACTGCAGCAGCTCCTCAATAGCCAGTGCACTGAGCTAGACTGCCCATGAGTCAAATCAGCCTTGCTCAGCTCACCCCAGCACAGCAGAACCAGAATACAGCTGAGCGAAACATTCCTG
>NW_008824370.1:335409-335868 GCF_000699105.1 Pygoscelis adeliae
CACGGAGAGGTAAGAGGGAAGAGGCAGATTACCCACCTGAGCTCCCCCGGTGATGGGGATGGTACATGTCAGAAGGTTCCCAATGACGTTCTCCAGGGACACACTCAGTCCGTCCACATAGATGGTATAGATCAAACCCAGGCTGTTCTGGAGAGGAAAGCACAGCACAGCTGAGCATCAGGGTGGGAAGCAGATGTGTACGAGTGCAGCTGGAGAGGCCCTCCAGTTTGGAGCACCGTCGCATGGAGGGGCTCCCCGTGCTTGTCACCAGACAGACATACCCTGCGACAGTCAACTCTTGGGTGCAGTGCTCGAGGTCTTCCCCCTCAGACCTCTCACAATGAGTCCTCATCAGCAGAACAGGATATTTAGCATGTGCTCAGTTTGCTTCCAGCCAGCAGCACCTCCCTGTCCCAGCACTGAGCTGTCCCCAGACGTGCCGCCTGGGCTAGAGCTCAG
>NW_008824370.1:335938-352286 GCF_000699105.1 Pygoscelis adeliae
GAGGTGACTGAAAACAGCTGGACTTTTCCAGCACCCCCTAAGCACTCCCAGTCCCTGCAGATTTGCATCAAGTCTCACAAAAACCCCAAGCAAGGGATGGGAAGGAGACCCACTTCTCCACCGAGGGCTGGCCGAGACACCTGGCTGGGCCCTGCTCTGCTTGACGTCTGCCCGCCGGGCACATTTGGGAAGCAACGCCAGCTCCAGCGCAGAGGGAGTTAGCGGGCACAAGCACAGGGCAGCATTCAACACAAGCTACAATACACAGATGAATAAGGAATTTGAGGAATCTGTCTTCAAGGCACCCTCTGGATGTGTTTTATTTTTTAACTCAAACCATCTCCCCATGTCAGTGAGGAAAAGAGAAAACACAAATACCAGGGCTTTGGAGAGAAGGGGCCAGGCAGGCACGTTGGAATAACCGAGTGAAGAGCAAGGTCACGCTCCTGCACGTCCATGAACACACGCTGCTCTGCTGGACGCTCCACGGAGGAAGCAGGAGGAGATCTGAGAGAAGGTGCAGTCTCGCCAGGTGCCAGAAGGGAGATCTGGGGTACCCTGCCCCCCTTCCCAAGGGTTGGAGACTGGCCCAGCTTCAGGGGGCACGGCAGCTACGGCCCCAGGGCTGCTGGCCAGCAGTGAAGGCTCCTGGCGTAACGTGTGTACAGCTTGGCCTCACCCTGAGCAAGAGGCAGACCCTCAGTCCAGCATCACGCTGACCAAGAGGACCAACGGGTCCAGGTCTTGGGCTACACAGAGACCTAATCAGAGAAGAGAAGGAGCCGCAACAACCCGAGTCTTGTGCTGGGGAAGTAAGAGGCCGCACTGCATATTCAGCCAGTGAAATCCATCCACTCACCCGAAGGGCAAAGGCAGAGCTTCCACCCATCGCCCTTGTCCTGGCAGGGACAGGGAGCAGCAAGGGGAAAGGCAAACACGGCTCAACAGGCAAACACGCCACTGTTCTGCCACGATCTGAGCCTGCAAGCGGGGCTGCTTCGGCTTCCCTCGGGCAGGTCAGAGGTGCGTGGCACTCGCTGCTGCGGAGCAGCGATCCCGCTCCCACAGCTGCCACGCTCAGAGACCTTCTGGGGACGCCCAGCGACATTTCTGAGTTTGTTTCACAGTGAAGGGGGAAATGACCCAAGGCCCAGAACGACAGGACTGTACTGCTCTTGTCGCTCATCTGTTCCTCAGAAACCACTAAGGTGGGTAATTCAAGCAACTAAGCAATGAAATCAGGCAGCCAAAGGCACAATGTAAACGTTACCGGGCCTCCCAACAAAACCAGCCAGGGAAGACGAGCGGTCAGGTACGCAAAGACCGAAATGAGCCAGGAACCATTTCAGTGCGGTCTCCAGGGGAGAAGCTCTCACAGAAAACGTCTGTCTTTTGGAACTAGTTAGCTGACCCACTTTCCTCCAGAGTCACCCCCAAGCACAACTGGCTTTTGCCCAGCAGGAGAGCGGCAGACGCTGCAGCCCGGCTGACCTCGCTCTGCTCTCCCAGGCTTGAGAAAACGAACAGCCCCAGCGTTCCAGTGAATTCCAGCTCCACGGAAGGCCAGGCGTGGAAAACCCCATCCTGGATGCGAGGACAACCATACAACACAACTGCTTGCAACAAGGGAAATGGACTGATGATCCAGGCTCATTTCTGTTCATACGCTCCCTTCTACCTCGGGCTTACTGCTCCCGCTCGCTGGAAAGGAGTCGCTGTTTTAACACCACCTATCAGCCAAGACAGGCTTGACTTGGGCTCAGACAACTTTCCCTATAAAATACCTAAGCATACAGACCATTTTACTGCGAGGGTGGTTGAACACTGGCACAGGTTGCCCAGAGAAGTTGTAGAGTCTCCATCCTTGGAGATACTCAAAACCCAACTGGACAATATCCTGGACAACCTGCTCCAGCTGGCCCTGCTGGAGCAGGGGTTGGACCAGAGACCTCCAGAGGTGCCTCCAACCTCAGTTAGATGGTCTGGAGCCATGCGTCTGCAAAGCCCGACGTTCCTGCTGTTTGTAGCAGCTCCAAGCCAGAGAACAGAGTGATTTTTTTCCCCCCGTCAGTTATCAATGCCTTGAGCACGCTGTGGTTGAACACCCTGAGGGAACACCATGTGCTCCCATTCACAGAACAGGCTGTGAACAAGAGGTTCAAGAACAGGGCAGCTACCCAGAAGCGATATCCTCACAGTGGGAGGGGAAGAAGGAAGGACACAGCCTGGCCTGATGGAGAACGCTGCCCTCCTGCAAGCCCAGCACCTGGGCAAGCTAGCGGAGAGCCCACCGTAAATGCCAGGTGGATTCCTCCTTCGGACCAAGAGGAGCAGCAAGGCAGCCAGCCTGCTCAGTCCGGAGGAGGCTGCCCACACCCCACCTGCCCCGGACGCAGAGCTGCAGACACAATAGGCACGGAGGCAGTTTGTAAACACGCCAGCTTGTAGCCCGTGCCCTCCCAAACCTCTTACAGCCACATAATGCAGCGCGTTTGAAGAAAATAAAGATGGCAAAGATAAATGCTCCCACAGGAACGGGCTGTTCTTCACATTTTTTCTATTAACAAAACTGGGTCAAGGCCACCAGCTGCCCGGTGTGGCCGAGTCCTTGGTCTGCTGTTCTGCTGCCAGCCATTCAGGTTCAGCGTGCAGCTGCTGACCCGGCTTGTGGAGCTGGACCGGGATGCAAAGAGCGGGCTGCTGTGCCAGGGTGGTCCTATACCTCCCATTCCTGGCAGCGACTACGTTGCTCCTGGTCGCTCCCAGAGCCAGAAGGTCTTTACTAACATTGCTCTCCCCTCCCCCCAGAGTAGGGGCCCTGCTCCCCCCGGCTCCAGCCACGGCATTTCGGACTTACCCTGAACACCTCCGCGTGGTCCAGCCGCGACACCAGCACCAAGCTTTTGGGAGCAAAGAGCTGCGCGGGTTGAACGGGAGATGATGGCTCCTCTTCCTCCTCCTCCCCCTCACCATTCCTGGGGTGGCTCTGAGGCTAGGGAGACACACATCAGCCAAGTCCCAGGGTTATAAAAAGGATGCTCTTCCCTCTCCCAAACCTCTGACACCAGGGCCCAGATTCCTCCAACAAGGGGAAAGCAGGAACCACTGGCCAAAGCCGAAGGCAGCCAGCTGCTCCCAGCCAGTGCTGCCGACCACCCTTCCCAACCTGCCTGCACAGGCAGGACCCCAGCAGCCCGCAGTACCTGTGCACTCTCGACGGCCTCCCAGAAGGTGAAGCAGGCGCAGTAATGCCGCTCCGAGTTGATGTCGGTCAGCACAGCCACAAAGAAGGTGGGGGGGTTCCTCTCAGTGAAGAGCTGCCAGCCGCTGGGCTGGCAGAACTGCAAGAGAGAGCAGGGGACAGCGGTCAGAGGGCCTGACCTGCCCACGCCGCTGCCCCCCGCTCCCCCGCATCGCTTCGGCGGCGGGAGCCTGGAGCTTCGGTGGGCTGGACGACGCAAAAGCAAACCACCAGGTACCAACACCACCAGGTACCGGCTCCCGGGGACAGGGAGCTTGGGGTGGCAGCACATCACCTATAGAGTACGTAGGGAAACGGCTGTGCCACCTTCCCCGGCACGTGCTGCAGCACCCGCAGCCGCCACGGGCCCGGAGCCCCCCCCGCAGCTGCCACGGTCCGGGAGCGGGGAGAGCACTGGCCAGAGCCTCCCGTCCCCTCTGTGGGGGAGAACTGGGCAGGCGCCGTCCCCTCCTCTCCTCAGGGACGGCAGGAGCCGCTTGGAGAAACTCAAGCTGGGAGGAAGGGTGACGGGACACCCTGGCCGAGCTGGGCACCCTCCACCACCCTGCACCCATCTTAGAGCCACAGGCGCTCCTCCGGCACAGGGGCTGCGAGGAGCTGGGCTGCGCCGTGCGAGGCAGGTGCCTGCAGCCGGCATCGAGCCCGCGAGGCTTGCCAGGCTCTGCAAAGTCCCCGCAGCCCAACAAGGTGCCGGGCGGCTGCACACAGGCACCGCACAAACTCCGGGAAGGAAAGGCGGTGCGTCCCTGGGGCGAGCTCCCGGCAGGGCAGGGCTGCCTCCAGGCACCGGCGTCTGCTCCGGGAGGTGGCACTTCTCCCTCGGGGCAGGCGGCTGGAAAACACCGGCCCAGGCTGCGCCAACACCGCACTTCAGGCAGCGCCGAACACAGTTTTACTGGTCTCCGGGGACTTTCCAAACACCGTCGCAGGGCCGGTGGGTAATTCCAGCCAGCGGCCCCAGGACTCCCCTGGGTTTTGAAGTCTCAAGGGATTTTTCTTTATTTCCTCAGTATCTGCATTTGGCTGGTGAGGAGCTGTGGAAAATTCCCAACACTTTTGGGCCCTCTCTGAGACAGCTCCCCAGAGCGGGAGAGCTCAGCTCCTTCTGGGGCCGTGGCCCGACGCGCTCTGAAGATAAGACGACTTGAGCAAAACCAAGGATGAGAATAAAGTGGCAACAGGGCCAGACTAGCAGAAAGGGCTGACATGCTGCAAAGCTGCAGAAATAGCTGCTCCAGCCCAAACCCTTGTGAATCGAAGCTGGTTTCAACCTGGTGAAGTTTTCCAGCTGTTCACCGCTCTCCGTGCCCACCCTCAGGCTCCACGTGCATGCACACTCTGCTGCACAAACCCTCCTCTGCTCCCCTGGGCAGCCCGGTGCAGCCGCAGCAGTAAGAGCTGGGCATCAGCCGCAGTGCAAGAACTCTTCAGCTGCCCAGGTATGACAGCGGGGAGGAGATGAGGCAAAAGCACTTGTGCAGCTGCTTCCCAGACTCTGCCACGTACGTCCCTGTAAACCTGCATCCCAAGGCCTCTCCTTTCTGGTGCCATTTTCAAACCGGGCTGCCTCCCGCCCGGCTCCCCCGTCAGCGCGCAGGAGGAAGGTATGGCTCAGCAGCCATCAGGGTAAGTACAGAGAGTCACTCTCCCAACAAGAGAGTTCGTCTCCTCACTGGGCTCCGCAATGAACCTGTAGCTCACCGCTCTGCGCAAACATTTCCCGGACGTTGCAGAAATTACAAGAGCAAAGCACATGAAGCTGCTGCCCTCGAGGAGTTTGCTGCTGGGTCCCACCCAGCACTTCCCGACTGCCGCAAAGGGATGCACTCCACGACCACGGTGTCAAACCTCCTCTGCAGAGACAGGTACGTACAAGCCAGATGTCGGGAGTCAAGTGTGCTCATCCAGAGGCCTGAGAAATGGAAGTCCAGATCCCCCGGACTGCTCCTCTAGAAGGGAACCCCAGGAGGACATCGACATCACCACCACCAGCGGGCACAAGCTCTGCTCCACTCCCCGGTCGTGCCGTCTTCTGTGCCTAGGAGCCTCAGCCCATTCCAGAGGCAATTCTGCCGCTGCTAAACAGGCGCAGGGAAACAACGGCATGACACAAACATGAACACACCTCAGCCTCTTCACTCGGGGTTACACCTGCTCAGGTCGAGGCATGGCTCCGCCACCTTCTGCCCCCGACGCGCAAGCTCAGCGAGGACCACCAGAGCCCTCGGTCCCACCACGGGAGGTGCAGGAGGCTCCTGACACCCACCTGGGCTCCAAGCACCAAGCTGTTCTGGGACTCTTCCCGAGCCATGGGATAAAAAGTCAGCTTCTTAAAAATAGCACCTGCTGAGAGCACAGGTCACTTCAAACCACAGCAGGCTACGCCGTGGATCGGGCCATGCCGCTGGGCTATGTGGCTATGCCCCGGCTATGCCCCGGAGCCACTTGCAGCCCAGTTTGATTGCACTCAATGCACCCGGTTTGATTGCACTCAATGCTCCTCGGCTGATTTATCCAAGAGAAGTCAACATAAAGCAGCCACGTGTTTGTAAAGCACCAGGCACGCAGACATCTGACCTCCACAACCATTGCCTCATTTCAAGCTAGATCCTCTAGAAAGGACACACATCCTCCATGAAAGACGGGCGTAGGTTGGCTGGTGATTAGAACAAGTGTCCTCCAGAAGCAGCGCGACCATGACCGATGGTGGTACCGTGGCTCTCTGCAACACTGAAGGTGCCACAGTTAAAGGAAGACAAAACTACAGGCCCCCACGCAGAACTAAAGATCTCCGTGGATCTGTGTGTGCGAGAGGTGAGCTCTTCACCCATGCCTTGCCCGAACTCAGATCCCCGCTGGGAGGATGCTCACCCTGCACTTGTCTCCCCCACCACTTGGGCAGACCCAGCACTCCCGGTGGTCTGCCCTTGGGCACGGTACGACCCGCCGCCCGCACGACCCACCCGTGCAGTGCAGTAACGTGGCACACGCTGCCAGGGCTCCACGCGGCCGCTGGGGCGTGCAGGAGCTGCTCCGCACAGCGAGCACTGCAGCAGCGTCGGTCTGTCCTTACAGCACATCTCAGCGCTGCTGGGTGCCCACGGAGAACAAGAGCGAGCTGCAGGCAGCCAGAAGAGAAGAAAGTCTTGATTCTTACATGAGGGGTTGTTGATGGAAGCGACTGACCTGAAGGATGTACTGCAGCTGCCCTACAGACCCGCGCTGGTGGATGCCCCAGCTGGGCTGCACCTAAGCCTCTCTGGAGCGACAGCCCTTCGTTTGTCTAGAAAAATCCCACAGGAAGGCAGAGCTGCGTGCCGGGCTCTGCAGACACTGCCTAGAGCAGTTTTAGCAACAAAACCAACCTCTCATGACAACATGTGTGTGTGTCTGTCTGGCAAGGCTTGTTTTCCACAGCACTGCACGGATCAGCACTGCTTTACCACCTTTTCTTCTTCCACCGGTTACATCACAGGCCTTTCCCAAGTTTGCAAGGGTTGATTTTGCAAGGATCTAGCCTATGATGTCCCAAGACATCCTCCTGATCATTTATTTCCACCCTGGAAAGCTACGGGAGGGCAACGCAACCCTGCAGCAGAGCCGGCTGCCAGGCAGGAGGGACCACACGTGGAGCCACCGGTCACCAGCGCCCCACCGGATAAGGAGCTGCCTGCTCCACTCCTGACCAAACCCACGGCCAAGCGTGGCGGCAGCTCTCCTCTCTCCTGAGCGCCGCCGAAACAGCCGCCGGCTGCGTGGGCTCGGCTGTCGGCTGCCAACCTCAGGTTCCTCCGCGTCAGAGGTGAAGAAAAGATCTGTTGGTCAAGATGGACGCACCAGAGGAGGCTCCGCTCAGCTACCATCACCTTACAAAAGCAAAGCAACAAAGGAAGCTTTTCTGCAAGCAGCAGAGCGCCTTACCGTCCCCTGGAAGTGGAGACCCCCGGCCCAAGCCTGCAGACCCTGCCCCACCAAGCCCCCCCGGCCAGGGCCAGGACGCAGCGTTCTCCTACAGGCACCTCTGCCCAAGTGCTCCCGGCAGCCAGGGAGCAAACCTCGCACAAACCTGTGCTCGCCTTCACCAAACAAGGACATTGAAGCTGCAAACATGCAGGCGATGACCTGCTGGTTGGAAAACAAAGGGATCTCACTGTTTTATCTCAGAGAGCAGCAGAAACCCTAACACTCTCCAGTGCCCAGGCGCCAGGAGGGAACGCTGGCACATGCTGGCTCGGGTACCAGTGCGTGCTGGCAGAGGTGAAAGGTGTCCGGAGGCTTGGACGTATCCAGTAGGCACGACGACACGGTCTGCAGTATGCGACAACCATCCACGAGCGGCCTTAAGACACGGGGAATACCGTGCTGTGTTAAGCAGACCTGTGGGATTGTGGCGCAGAAGGACGTAAGGACCAGCGCTGCGGGTGGCATCTGAAAGGGAGAGGAGGAATTGCACTAACTCTCGCCGGAGCAGAAGGAACCAGTGGGTCTAGCACACCACAGCACGCACTTAGAGCCAACGGTTTTAGCAGGAATCTCCGTTCCCGTAACGCACACCTCGCTCGGTACCACCGCAGGCACTGCAACCAGTAACCCTTGGAAGCGAGAGCTGTTAGTCACAGTCCGAAGAGGGGCTCCCTGCCGTGGTTTCACCTGCAGTAATACCCTGGTTCTCCCGGTTGCCCAGGGCCTGGCGATCCTGCTCCCCCAGTCTGCCCACCGTGGGCTCGAGGGCTGCCTGAGGAGACGGCTCTGGCCTGGGCGGGGAGGGATGCTGCAACAGAGGAGACACGTTCACGTCCCGTGTCTCTCTCCAGAGGAACTTCCATCCATTAAAACGAGGTATTTTTGTTTGGAAATGCTGTCAGACAGCACGCAAGGGCAGAAGCTACAAATTCCTGCTCCCTACACACACCAGAAAACCTTCTCCCCAAAAAAGCTGTTAAAAAGAAACACAGCAGTGACTGCAATGTAATGTACAACCCAAAATCCCCCGGGCTGGGCTCCGTCTGGTTTTCGGAAGCTGCCTTAGTTTCAGCCCTACGTGCTGTTCACCCAGGACACCTCCTGACAGCTTGTGGGAAGCCTTGGAGCCACCCCTGGCTCCCAACAGGACGGGGCTCCAATTGTTTAAATTCCAGGGATTTTTTGGCTGGACAGTTTGACCCTTGGGAAAAAAGCAGCTTTCCTCTTTCCTGGGACAGTTCCCAAGTCCCCTGCAGACAACCAGGAAACACTAACCAGAAAAAAAATATATATATTTTGCCTCAGACGAAATAGCACATAAAAGTCCGAAATTGCGCTGCAGTTACGGTGAGCACGCGATAGGAAGACGAGCCGGCCAGCGCCGCTGATCCCGGTGACCGGCCACACTCGCTGGCGGGCACGCGGCACGACTTGGCGGCTGCAGCTCTAACTGCCAAAGCCAAGCCCCCGGGACGGGGCAGAGGGACGAGGACGGGTATCAGAGACGTGTCCAGCTCTGACGCCCTCCGCTCCACAAGCTGGTTGCTCCTGGCTGGGTAAGAAGAGCACGCCAGCAGCTCTCCTTTGCAAGCACCAGCAGAGCCCCATGATTTTCGGTTAAGCCTGACACAGGAGCTTTGGAGGGCACATGACACGGAGTGTCCTGATCAGCCTCCAACAGCCACAGCTCACGTGGAAGTTCTCCAGCAGCAGCACGCACAAAGATGGAGATGACCGCCGGCTCTGAACGAGGCCACGGAGCGCGGGAGGCAGCCGAGAGCAGAACTGAGTCCAGACAGGGAAGTAGGGGTGGCTACCACCTACCACCGCTCAGAAAACGAGCATTAAATAGCACAGGGAACTTGTGCAGGCCATGAAACGAGACGCCAGCTGGGCCACCACCCCTCTCAGCTACCCAGACCCTGCACGGGGACAGCGCAAGGCAGAGATCCCAACATGCGGTGCCCTCAATGCCCGTGACACATCTGCTCTAAGGAAACAAGCTCCCAAGGCCCAGGCCATACTCTCAGTTGGACTCGATGATCCTTATGGGTCCCTTCCAACTTGAGATATTCTATGATTCTACTCTATGATTCACTGAAGCCCTGGGGAAGCACAGGGACCCGGAACGCCCTTTGCTACACCAAGTACCCAGGACTCCCTCGGCCAAAACATCCCTCGTCAGGGATGCACAAATGCCCTTCGGCGAGTCCTGCTGGCAGGTGACTCAGGCTGGGCCCGTCCGAACAGGGAAGTGCAAACCCTCTGCACACACCAACGCAGGCAGAAAGGGTTGGCTGCTCCCAGCTCCTCCGCTCCAGGAGAGGACGGGCACTCTCGGCTGGCCGGCGTCCCCGCACCGACCATCACACAGCGGCCTCACAGGTGCTGACACCTCCCAGCACAGCAAAGGTACTTGCAAGGCCTCGAGGAGCGGGGTCAGGATAGTCCCAGCAGCATGAGGCTCGTAAGGCACTGAAGGGACTTCTAAAGCCTTGTCTGTCTTCAGGTTTTGTACTCCACTGTACTTCAGCTGGAAACTGGGAAGAACTGCAGGGGGGAGGAGGAGAGCAGCTTAGAAGGGGGCTCAGTTTAGTGGTGAAAAGGGGTCTGGACAAGCGGCTGCCCAACCCGCTCGCTTTGGCTGGCAGCGGAGCACCAGCTGCCTCCTTCAGAGCTCCTCAGCAGCAGCACCAATGCAGCAGGGAAGGGTTTGAGAAGAACTTCCACTCAAATTTAGCAACCGAGGAGAACAATCCTATTATCCTTGATTAGTTAAAAGCTGGTTTGTGAAGAACCCACGCAGTGCCAAATTAGACTGGGTGTGTCGCTTTATGGGTATGACCCAGCAATGATCGCAACCTCAAAGGACTCACAACAGCAGGCGAATGTGTCCGGAGGGCTAGGGAAGGGATCCAGGGCCCAGCAACCCTCCGTGATGGGCGGATGCAAACAGAGCACACCCAGGCCTGCCGGAGGGTGAGCCGCCGCCGACACCACCGGCCCGAGGAGGGGAGCGGTTTGCTCAGCGGAGCGCTTGGGAAAGGCCTGACAATGGCAGAGCCCTGCTATTCGTGACGGAGATATTTATACTGACGCTGCATCCGTGCGGCTCTTCTAGGAAGCGTTCCAGCATCCCAAGCAGCTGATCCCAGAGGAGGAGGGGGAGCAAAGCGGCCAGGAGAGGAGCCAACCCCAGGCAGGGCACGCAGCAGCAACCGTCTCTGGACAGCTCTGCTGTGGCCCAGCTGGGAGGCGGCACGCTGGATCCCGTGGTTTTCCAGAGCTGGAGCTGCACTGGGGGGCAGGTGGGAACCCCTCTCTCACGGGCTCCCCCGGTCAGACCCTGCAGCGCCCAGCGAGATGCGTGCATGCAGTGCCATGGCGTCACCTGCCCCCGCGGCGTCACCTGCCCCGCACGGCGGTCACGCTTCCCTGGGGTCCCGGTCCCGAGGGACGGCACACTCACCAGCTCGATGCCTTGGGGAAAGGGGTTGTCCTCCCAGTCCTTCTCCGGGAAACGCTGGAGTATCTGTCCCTGTCCATCCCCACTCCCTGCAGAGACAAGAGGGGGATTAGAGGGCAGGCAGCAGGTACCCATCCGGCACTTCAGCCTCCGTAACGCCAGCCTGGGAGCAACACCGGGACGCTCTGGCACTGTGTCAGCCCTCCATGGACACGGGCAGCACAGAAGAGACCCCGGCCCCTTCCGCAAACACAGCTGTACGGCAGCACTGCCCCTAGCAGAAGGAAAAGCAGCGATTTTAATGGAGTCATGAGCAAACCGCTCACAAACTCGTTATCTCAGTGTGCATAACAGGCAAAGCAGAAGTGCAGTAGATCTCTGGTCAAGTTCAAGTTTCCTTCCTTGTGTTGCTAGATCATACACTCAGATTTTGAAC
Source organism: Pygoscelis adeliae (assembly GCF_000699105.1). Taxonomy (NCBI): domain Eukaryota; kingdom Metazoa; phylum Chordata; class Aves; order Sphenisciformes; family Spheniscidae; genus Pygoscelis; species Pygoscelis adeliae. The sequence goes on from NW_008824370.1 coordinate 347,066, forward strand.
TGTAATTCACTGCTCATTATCTACAACTTGGCACTTGACATCTTCCCTGAACAATGGCATCATGCTGCTCAGTTTTACTTTCGGGTTCCCCTGGAGCTGCCATTTCCCCGTGGCTTTATGGCACCTGGAGCCCGCACTGCTGCTGGGGGGAGCACTCCCACCCACGCCTGCCCACCAGCCCACACCGACCCAAATAAAAAAAACCCTGCTCTTCACCCAGATCATGCCCTGATCTAGCTGGCCACGCAAGCACGGAAACTGGCACACCGGGAAGCAGGCCAGCTCTTCTGGTAGCAGCCGGCTCTTGGGACAGCCTGAAGCAATGGCTAAACCACCCCTGAAACTCAGGTAGCTCCTGCTACGTTCACAGAGCCTGCATGGCTGGGGAAGCGCTTCTACACCGGCTACGTCCTTTCAGCGACGAAGCTGCTCACGGTAAAACCCTGCTCCAGTGGATCAAGCTGGAGTCTGGGAACTGGAAATCCTGAGAAGGATTTTGTCCTACCACAGGCTAGGCACAGCCACGAAGGCAAGCAGCCCCTGTAAAGTGGGACCATTTCAGTCCCTTGCAGAGCTGCCGAGGGATTACCGCATCCACTGCATCGTCCTGGGGGACGACCGCTGCTCTTGTCCCTTACAGTAACGCCTGCTGCCTTTGGGAGCACGAGCGCCTCCGGCCTCCCTCCGGCACAGCCGGATTTTGGCCCTGGGACTGCTGACAGGGCCAGGTAACAGGAGGAGCCTCACCAGAAGGCACGCACCACTGAAGGACTATTTTCGGCACCTAGCCGTGTTTCCACTGCTCCACTTACCACCAGCCAGCCACAGCTGAATTTAGCAGAACAAGACATCAGAAAAGATGCCACTTATAGTCTGAGGACCAAAACGGAAAGGTCAGTGCCAAGCTGTGAAGAAAATAGCGCTGAGCGTCAGGTCAACCAAATCTTCCCCCCGGGGCTGGCCTCACCCCCGTGCTCAGACACCACCTTCCCCCCGGACAGGTCCCACGCGCCGCTGACGGCATCAGTCGCTGCAAGGTGCTCACGGCCAAACGCGTTGAGTAAGACCTGCCTCCTCCGAGCACAAACGATCCCGACTCAAGCTTCACAGACAGGAAAAACCCTTTTAGACACACACACCAGAATTACAGCTCTCCGACGGCCTGCCCCGGGCGAGCTCTCTCGGACCCGTGCCCTCCACGACGGCTTGCTCCAGCAGCCTTGCCGCGAGTGCAAGTGTCTTCACTCGCACCCTCTTGGTCGCAAGGGAAACAGATACAAGACCATCCTCAACACAAACGTAAAATTCACTCCAGGAGTGGTTTAGAGCACAGGGAAACTTGACCCCCTGGGTTTTCTCAAACACAAGTGCTGCCACGCTATTTAGTGACCTGTGGCCTAGGTACATCCTGATTTTAGTGACTGCCATTAATAAGCAGCCTGACTTATGAATTCTGGCCAGCCACGCTGCCACGCACTTTCCTCAGCTACTCCTTAGGCGGCCTGATCCTTGCCTTCCTACTTCCCATCATTCAACCCACGCAGCGTCCAAGCTGCTCGCCGGCCCTATCAGGCTGTTTGATCAGCGTGCCCCTTCCTGCGGAGGGGAGCCAGACCAGCCCCACCGATTCTTCTGCTGTCCCCAGCCGAGATGCCTGGGAAAGCACGTGTGCCTGAGAACATCGGCCTTCACACAGCTGCTTCGCTTCGCGTCTTCCTTCCTGCCTCCTCCCGCCACCGCGCTGCAAAAAAGGCTGGCACGACTTAAGGTGACACCTGGTCACTGTTCCTGGGGCAGCCTGTTACGGTCTAAATTAGTGTTAAGCTATATTTGGAAGTTTATGAGATGTTATCATAATATGGGAAATTCTAAATAAGCAAAAAGTTAAACACTCGGCTGACACAACACAACCAGATGACCTTAACTCTCGGGCAGGCCAGTGGCGGTGAGTGCTGGCACGCCAGGGACGCTCTCCGGGAACGGCCGGTTCTCAGTCCATCGGGGTCATGACCAAGTGCGAGGCTCCCCATCGCTTCACTCACTCTCAGTGTCTCTTAAGTGACGTGACAAGAGGAGCTCGGAGCGAACGTCCTGGAGAAAGACTAAGCCAGGACTCCATCTCCCGGGACCCCAAGCCACGTTTCCAGAGTGTTTCCAGTCCCCCAAGGGGGGGGACCTCCAGGGAGGTGCCCACCTTCCCTGGAAAACTCAGGCAGCAACTGCCTACCAGCTGGCAGGAAAACAGCTGCAGGCCGGCGCTGCCGTACAGCAAGGGGCACAGCGGCCAGTGCTCCCACTCCAGGGAAGCCGCAGGGTCTGCCCAACGGGGAACCCAACCATCCAGCAGCTTCCCCAGAGGCTTCAGGAGCTGGACCTTCTCTGTGGAGCCTGCTGCGATGACGGAGTGAGGACAGTCGAAGGAGAAGTGAATTTTCCTGTGTTTTTTAGGCAAAGGATCTTGTTTGGAACAAGTCCTTTTCCAACACTCACGCTTGAAGCCCTCTGCTCTCAACAGTGAAGGTTACTGAAAGCACGGGAGGGTGTTTCACCAAGCAACACGGTTACAACCTGAACACTCAGTCTCAAGAAATCAGTTCTCCTGCAGGCTCAGACACGACTCCCACACCCCTGAACCTCGAAAATTCGGTATGACAGAATACAGGGGAACGCGAAGCTCACAAGCCCTCAACACATGAGCAAGAGGTGCTTCAGCCTTCCTTCACCCCTGGCTTCCAGCACGGAGGCTGGGGGGCTGTCTAGCTCTGCCAGGAGAGAGCGGGGGGATCATTTCAAACATGGAAATGTTTTGACAGCTCATCCCAGGTGCAGGGAGATGGACCTCAACTTCAGCGTTGCTTTGAAGTGTCATTAGCAGAGGCTTCCAAGAGCTGCTCAGTATCTCAAAGTGGAAAATATTTAAAAAGTTTAGCTGTTCTAAAGCATCATCAGGTACTTTATGCTACAAAACACTGACCATAGTTACTGAGGTGGCTTCCTGCAAAACAGTATTAACCCACAAGGCACGAAGCCGTGAAACGCAACCTGCAAGGGGACCTGAAGACCCCGCCAAGAGCACTTACTGCCAAGGTCTGCGGTAAGCGATGCAACATACCCAAACCATGTCTGCAAGCCTGCTCCATCAGATGCAAAGCAGGCACCAGCCCTGGACTACGGAGCAGGTCGCTAATGGTGCTCTTGGAACGAGCAACGATCCACGTAAGCCTCGCAGGGCTGTGAGCGGTATCAAACAGCGGTTGGGCAACTACCCCGCAAGAAGTACGAGCTATTGCATCAACCAACGTTACGGTCTGACTAACCTGCCAGCACATCCCTCAGCAACGCTCCGTTCTACCTGCAAAGCGAGGCACGAGGGTGCGGGAGCGCAGCTGCCAAGTGCTGGCCAGCGAGAAACAGGGCATTGCAGAGAGCCTGGAAGAAAACAAGCACTCTCTTTAGAGAAGTCCCGTGCAAGAGATTCTCACCCAAAACGTGCAGGCTGTATTTATTACAAACCAGCACCTGACTACCCAGGATGGCTGGAATTAAAAAAAAAAAAAAACACTGCATTCAGCTGCTGCGACAAACTGTGACGAGATCGGGTCGGGAACGGCGTGATGTGCAGAGCGAGGTCCGGGAGGCTCTGGCAGCGTCCACGCTCCCCCTCTGCAGCTTTCCAGGGTGACGGGGAGCAGCACATCCTCGCTGCAGTCCATCAAAGCTGATCCCAAGCCAGATCACGCTTCAGCACCTGGCTGCACGACGCCCGTGACAAGAAAGCAAAGGCAGGAAGCTCCCCTGGTTCACGCCTGCCCAGCAAACAGGAAAGGTCTGACAGGGGCGAGAGAGCAAGCAGTCCAAGGCTGCAACCTCTACAAAGCTTCGACAGGCATCGACGGCTCCCCGGGACACGCCTAGCTGCTCAGCTGCAGGCTGCGCTTCAGACTGGCAGGCAGACGGCTTGCTGTGGGACGGAGCACTGCAAGCGCTGCCGTCTGACCTGCAAACGCACAGCAGCGCGCGCTGATCCCACGGGAGCTGCAGGCTGCTCTGCAGGCAACCCTCGTATCCCACACCCCACCCCACAAAACTACCAAACCACGCGTGACAAGCTACTGTAGTTCTCCCAGTCATCACGAAGAGCTACGTCCCCCTTCCCCATACCTCCACTTCTCTTCCTCTGTATGATGAAATTCACTTTTCAGGGAAAAATAATTCAACAGCTTAAGAAGAAAAAGGGAGAAAGCCCACACAATTTCAGTCACTAACTTGCAGCTCTCCCAAGCAGAGACGAACAGGAGACAAGCTGCAGCCACAACGGCTGCTGTAGGACATCTCAGCAGGATCCTGCGTTGGCCAGAGGAGACCCGTCCTCACGGGGACGGGCACCTGCCTACAGCCCGACGGCTCCCACCGAGCTCTCAGAGCTGCACGGTTCTCCTCTCAAGCATGCCAACCAGGAAATACAATTTTATTTTTCACTCTAACATCCACACCTGCTGTTTCGCTTTCAGATATAACCATTACAGGCCAAGTCATCACTGGCTCTTATTTCCCCTGCTCTGCCCATCACGCACGCCTCACCCCAACAGAGCAGTTCCAGAGGCAGGCTCCAGACAAAACCCCTTGTCCTTCTCATTTCTTTCATTCTCGGTACAAGAGAAGCACCTTTGAGATCCTCCCTAGTTGTGTGATCTTCACATCTAGGCTTCTGTGTTCATCCCACCGGCCTCAAAGTTTCTTAAGAGAAGACTTATCCTGCTGACCTGATGAGAAAGGCAGGACCACCACTTAGCACTCCTGTTAACAGGGAGCCAACACCTGCGGGAGTGGGGAAGCCCATGGACATCAGCTCCTCCTTCCTGGAGAGCAGGGAGAAGCTTTGGGGGATTTATAAAACAACAGAGACAGAGAGGAGAATAAGGCAGAAACAGGGATTCAGAACTGAGCCCAGCAAGCCAACCTCATCCTAGAGACTGAAGTCCTCCCCCCGTCCCACCAAACCCACCGCACCGGCGGGCACAGCGGCCCCAGAACAACACGACGAGTGTCTGCTCGGAGGACAATGACTGCACTGTTCCCTCATTACATATTTACGAAAGGAGCACGAAGAATGCCTTTTCTATGGAGGAAAACAAAAGGGCTGTGTGCGGGGCTGGTGGGGCCGGGGCTGGCCTGCTCCTCCCTGCCACCGCGGCAGCCCTACGTCTGCCATCGTCCCAGG
>NW_008824370.1:352430-353594 GCF_000699105.1 Pygoscelis adeliae
CGGGGTGCCATCCAGCCCTGCGGACGCCCCAGGGGGCACAGCTCGCCTCCCGCAGCCGGCGGGGGAGAGGAGTTGTTTTGCTGCCACGTGTGCATGAAGTGGCACTTACTGGACTCCCGCTGTCCCCTCCAGCTCCCCCCAGAAGACCGAGTCCCTGCTGCAGGCCTGGGCACCTTTTCTGTCTGCACAGGGGGGCCAGCAGGCCAGACGAGTAAATATTCCAGACAAATAAATAATCCACTCGTGCTTCTTCACTTCATGTTTTAGTGCAATTTCACGGGACAAGGAACTTGGGAAGAGACAAAGCTCGACCCTTTCCCAGGCTGCAGGAACACCAGATGCCCGCGCAGCAGCCGAGTCACCGGCACCTCGCACACGGCCACGGACCAGAGGCAGATTTGAACCAGCCACTACAGAACGTGCGCCCGGCAGCAAGTCTGCAGGACAGGAGCAGGACGACACAGAAACTTCCAGCTCTTACAAAGGTCCTTCTGGCGGTATTTAAGGCAAAAGTCTCTACAAAGAGACAAAGCCGCACCAGAACACCAATTCCTGTCCCGAGTATATTTAAATAAATAAATAAATAAATTAGGGAAAAAATGAACTCATTCTGTGTTTAATGATCGCCTTGGTGATGTTTGAGGACATGTTTGACTCTCTGTAAACACAAGATGATAACAATCAGAAGGACAAACAGTTTGGGATGGGACCAAAGGCAGAGCTGGGTGGTGAAGCAAACTGTCTACATGCAACTCCGATCAAAACACGACCAACTCATTGTTGGGAAAGTTCCTTACAACGATGGAACACCTCCCGAAGGCAGGCAAAATACTCCATTCTTGGGTCACTCACTCCCAGATAAAACATCCTCGAGAAGAGTCAGTAAGAACGTCACTGCCCGGCCGGCGCGGGGTGGTGAGGACCCGCTCGTGTTTTCCCAGCACAGCACTTCCACCGAAAGTCACGACTCTCGGAGGTTCTTCTGGACGAGCCGCTTAGTAATCAGATGTTTATAGAAGAGCTAAAATTAAAGCTTCTGAAGAACTGGACGGCGCTGTTCTCCCTTACAGAGCTCTTCCCCATTCTATTTTCACACCATTCCTTCCCGAGCCCCCGCTCCGGTCCCCGAGCTGTCATTACCTTCCTCAACCCTGTTCTTACTCA
>NW_008824370.1:353752-357334 GCF_000699105.1 Pygoscelis adeliae
GCAGGGAGCCAGCGGGGCAGCGCCAGGACCTGCGAGCTGCACACTCGCCGGGGTCGGGCACGCTGGCAAACCCCTGCGGGGCAAGGAGCCGTGGCTGGAAAACCCCGGGAGCCCCCGTGGGCCTGCAGGGACGTGGAGCCGGTCGCTCTCCCACCACCCCGGCCCCCTGTGGAAAGGTCTGCTCAGGTCTCCCAACAAGGTGGAAGCCGCTGCTCTTGCCCAAGCACGATGCTTTCAGGATGACATTCAGCTGCCTCGACACATGCCCCAGAGTAAACAGCTGAACGGGTCAGGAAAGGTCCCAGGATCCCGGACCGGTCCGGTGAAGGAGGGACCAGCTCGGCAGGATCTCCTGTTCAGCATGAAATAAATCGTCCTGGGCAGGGAGCTGGAGAGAAAGATTTACTACCATCTACGAAACAAACCGCAGATTTGGAGACTAGGCACGATACATGCTGATATGGAGTGTTGCTCCTTTGTAAAGCTGTATTGTTCCTTGAGCAGATGCCAAGAGGAGAGCTGTATTTATCTTTAGAAACATTAAGGCATAAGAGGAAGTAATTAAAAAAAAAAAAAATATATCCGTCTGTTTCCGAGAGCTCGTCCCAGGAAAGTGCTGTTCGGGGCCCAGAGGGTTACTGGCAGGGAGACAGAGATAAGAGTTTTACAGCTGCCTACCACTTGTTCACCCACAGCCATTTCTGGAAACGCTCCCTGCCAGCGCGTAACAGGAAGCCCTTTGTAAATACCTCGGGCTTGACACGACCAGCAGAGCCTCCACACACACAGGGCCCCCAGCCCACCCGAACCACCGCGCACACCGTGCCTCGGTCACCGCCGGCTGCTGGGGGGAGCCCCCGCTCCTCCCAGCCCCCGTCTGGACCCAGAGGTCCCTTCAGAGGAGCCCTCCACGAAAACGGTCCCAAGCCGCGACAGCCCAGGAACTGCTTTAAGGCATAAACACGCTGCGAAGTCAAGAGCTGCAATGCGACAGTGCCAGCCGCTTTGACGGAGAAGGTGAGGTGGGCGTCAGGGGGGGTCCTCCAAACCAGGAGGGACCAGGAGTGATGCGGAGCTATGGAAGCTGCTGGGGGCAGCACCCTCCACCCAGTGCCACCAACTGACAACGCTCGCATGAACTGACTTCTATTCTCTCCTGAGGGAGGAACTGGCTCCAAACAGGTCCTCGCTGCTCGAGCTGTGTGCTCCACCTGAAGCATGAAGGTGATAGCCTCACACCCTGAGGCAGGGGAGGCATGGGGTGACCCTGGACACAGACACCCCATCCCACCCCTGGAAACGCTGCGAGGCTCTCCCCTAATCTAACCTCACTGAAAATAGCTTTGCCCGGCTTATACTTTGCAGGCTGGCTAGATTTGCAACTGAACTTCCCAAATCTCTACAAACCACAACTTGAAAGCCACCATTTTAGTGAACGTTACTGGAGAATCCAGTTTGCCAAAAAGCAAGACAAAGTTGCATCCCAGCCCCGCGCTTGTGCTGCAGAGGGAATCCCCCACCCAGCATGAACTCTCCAACCCCGAGTGTCTGCAAACGCCTCTCTGGAAGGGCCGAGAGCAGCAGCAAAGTGTCAGACCTTACCCAGGGGCCTGCAGAGGACTCACGGTCCTCAACCAGGGAAACGCTTCCCGACCCTGACCGCCCCACTCCGGCACTCTCCATTCACCGTGGCCTTACTGAGGTGGAAATAGTGGTCCCTGGTGCAAGCAAAGCACTCCAAATGATGAGACCGCCCGACACAGGGCATCTTACAAATTCAGGTTTGCTCGTCCAAAAAAATAGAGGAAAAAAAAAATCATGGTTCTCAATGTCCCACAACTGTCATCGGGCATTTGAAGATTGTCTCAAGTACCGCTTCCTCAACGGAGCGTCCTCGGAGCAGGGGGACAGCTTGCAGAGTGGCCCACCGCAGCAGGCACGCCTTGCGGACGTTGAAGGTGGAGAACGGTTTCAGAGCAGCGTGGAGAGGAGAGCAAGGCACAGCTGCTGGGAGTCAGTTACGGCTTCAGCCAGGGGGGTACAGGGACGTGGGGGCTCTGGAAGGGAGAAATTTCTCTTCTCCAGTTATTTACCGTAATACCACTGTTCTTTCAGTGCAGAACAGCTGGTATTTGGGGGATACAAATCTCATGATTTACCCGTGCTCCTGAGCAAACACTCCACGATCCACTTCAGAGCAGAGCTGCCCTCGCTGCTGCTCCTCAAGGCATGCACGAACTGAAAGGACGACTGCCCCAGGCAGTGCACTCGTGTCTGAGCTGGGGCAGCGGGAGGGGACCCTGTCTGCTCAAAAACTACACCCACTCCAAGTGGCAATCATTAAGAAATCCACTAACAAGCCTTGTTAGCACAGCATTGACCCTCACCCTTCCCCGGCGCAGAGCAGCACGAACTCAGACAGAGGAAGCGACAGTACATGCCAGCATCACCTTAATTATCTTTTTTTACCCCACTTCCTCCTTGCCCCAAACGGGCTGCGGTGCGATGCTCGATGCTGAAGAGCCGACGCAGCAGCCAGATGAGCTCAGCGGAGCTGCAAGGGCCGCTCAGGGGCGCGGGATGCTCCATCCATCCCCTTCCCTGCCCTCCCCGGCGCCCGCGGATCGATGCCTGGAGCAGGGGCTGCGCAGGGCACATCAGCACTCCTGCCCACGCGCCTCGTCGTGGAATCTGTGGCATTAAGTTGCAATATAGGAGCAGCAGGAGCGTCAAAATAGGTCGTAATGGCTGTGTTAGATGGCTGCTGTCCGGAGGCGAAGGGGCTGTACAGCCTGGTAGACGCAGGGTTACTTATATGAAACAGGCCCCAAATGCGAGTGTCTCCTTTCCAATACAGACTAAGCAACGAGGAGATTTTTAGACTGATGTGGTGCCAGCACGCCCGGCTCCTGAGCACACCGGTGTTTAAGGTACACTGGGTCACAGCGCGAGAGGAGACCTCGCTGTGTATAACCTAATTCAGTCCTTCCATGTTTACAGCAACACACATGTTATAAAGCCCCGTGTCTGAAACGGTATCAGATTCCACAATTAACCAAAGGTTTCTCTGAGGAACCGACGTGGTGTTTGGATGCAGCCCAGGGCTCAGGCTGATCCGAGCAGCCAGGCAGCACGGCCGGCTGCGACCACATCCCCGGCTCAGCCAGAGGGCGGGCTCACGGGCTCACGGCACGGGACGTGCCCGTCGTCAGCCCCACAGCCCAGACTTTCCTCCTGCAACAAAAATAATGCCTTGCTGAGCTAGACGGGACGGCACTGAGAGCTGCGGCTGGTGCAGCACCCAGGGCGGACGCTGCTGCTCAAATCCTCCCGGGAGGAGGGGACCCAGCGCCCATCGGGAGCCCTGCGCTAGAAAGCGACTGCGTCTGGACGCAGGACAGAGCTGGTTTTCCCTGCCCCAATTTTAGCATCCCTCCCTCTCTGCCATCACGGGCAGGGACAGCGCTCCCGCCCGGCCAGCCCGACCGCAGCCAGCGGAGCCGTCCCGCCGAGCGGCACCGCGGTAATCCCCGGCCGCCACACGCGGGCGCAGAGCAAACAGCACCGCCCACGCACGGCTCC
>NW_008824370.1:358082-359187 GCF_000699105.1 Pygoscelis adeliae
GACACTGCGGCCCAGACATTACAGCCTTCCCACTCATCACGAGGGTCCCAGCTCGTGCGCTCGACTGAGCTCAGTTTGCTTTCCACCCTCGCTGCCGAGATCCCTCGCACAGGGCTGCATCCCCGGGCTGTGCCCTCCCCGGCAGGAGCGAGCACAGCTCCACCACCGCCTCCGCCACGACGGCGCCCCGGCCAGCCGGGCCCCGAGGATCCCGCCGCATCTCCTCCTGCCTGCGCCAGGGCAGGCAGCACGTGCTGTCGGGGCACAAGAGCCACCACCGGTACAACAGCCACCCCAGCACAGAGCTTTGGCCCCACAACGTAGCTCTGGGCAGGAGGAGCACATCCTGTTCAGCTCAGCACCAGATGGCTCAGTGCTGTAACGCCCCAACCGCCGGCGGGTCCGGGCAAGATACAGCCACAGCTGCACAGCAGAGAATGAAACCAGCTTCAAGTTTCGGGACAAAGATGACTAAATGGCAGCAGCTCTCCCATCTTAAGGGCACACTGTCCATCTTGCTGGGCAATACACTGTAAAGCAGACAAGGACAGAGCGGGAAAAAAAAAAAACAACAAACAGACAAGACTGTTCTTCATTGGCTCACACGTGAATACCCCAAGTCCCCCCCTTTTCGAGCATGCCAGGGAAGAAAGAGGCATGATCTAAGCACTAGCGCAGTTTGTCTCGACCCTGCAGAGATCATTTACATCCACAGAGTTTGCCAGGATCAACATCTCCCACAACTGCAGAAGGAGCTTTTGTTCCTGGTGCCCCGTGCAGGAGGCGGCTGCGGGGAGAAACAACAGGGTGGGAGCTGCCGTCAGACTGGGGAGCGCGGCACCTTCAGAGGGAAAAAAAAGCGTGTTGTGAGTGACAACACCAAGAACTGCCAGAATACGATATATAGAAACTAGAATCAGGGTCAGCTTCCACAGGTGCCTCAGCCAGAGTCGGCAGTGCTGGTACTACGAAGCGACTTGCATTAAGTGCTGAAAGGGGAGGAAATGTTGTTATAAACACGTTACTAACCCTGCTAGAAAGCACTGCCATTAGCACACCGACTGTTCTGGTACAACGCATGGACGAGTGCATCGACCCTACTGAA
>NW_008824370.1:359737-361385 GCF_000699105.1 Pygoscelis adeliae
CAGGACCGGTGCCTCAAGTCACAGGAGTTACAAGCAGCAAAGGCCGGGAACTCTGCAGAGTCAGTGCTCAGGCCCAGTGCTAACAGGAGACTGGGATGCAACAGATATCCGCCTGCCTTGCTGAAAGAGGGAGGGGAAACGCTATCCCGCAGCCTCTGCCACAGGAGATGCAGGAAGAAACTCGCCCGCCACCAGCCAGCCCGGAGGAGAGCAACCAAGGACTGTGGTCTTCCCTAAACTGGAATTTATTTGATTGATCCAGTTCTTCCCCTGTCCCCCCAGCCTGGTAGTGACGATCATGCTCCATTCCTCCCCATCCCTTCCTCCTCTTCCCACGCCGAGAACTGCACTGGCTGGGAAACGCCGGGACGCCGTGCAAACTGACCATCACCAGAGAGCCACAACGAAAGAGGACACGACTCTTACTGTCCACAGGGGAGGAAAGCTAAGGAATCACTAGGGTCTGCCGCTTCAGCGCAGACCCACCAGCAACACAGCCACCTGCTTCACAGCTCCTCTTCTGAATCTCCAAACCACAGACTTTCTGTGCAATGCAAACCCTTCCCGAGGGGCCTCTTGCTGGGGCAGGGTGCAAGGAGCAGAACGGCAGCTCACCAGCAAGGGCAGGAAAGCAGGCAGTGGCTCAGCAGCTTGCCCGAGGTGCCCAGGCAGTCAGCCTTATCTCCGGGTTTCCAGCTCTGCGTGCAGGCGGAAGGAGCACCTCCATGAAGGAGCACCCCCTCGGGGGGCTGAATCACCCAGAGGCCGCCCGGAGCCAGCTGGGCAGCGGGAAGGAGGGAGCCAGGGCTCAACGGAGGGTTAAGGAGAAAGCGAAGCAGTGCCGTTCCTGCAGGAACCTCTCGGTATGAGCCAGGCAGCCCAGCCCAGAGGAGGAAGGGGCTGATGCTAACGAGAACTGAAAACACCATCAATTACAGACTGCTCTAGGATGGAGAACTAACATTCCCCCCTCCAGCCTTCAGCTTCCGCATCGACAGTTCCTCAGTGAACCAAGCACACTTTCTGAAGCGGGCAGAGCCCTCCCCGGGGCAGCAGCTCCCATCCCACAGAGCGACGGGCAGCCCCCTGCCCCCAGAGCTGGCCGAGCCAGGCTGACTTTGCAGCCTGGGCGCAGTGCCTCTCTGGGAGAGGAGCCCTGCTCTCGCCCGGGGTCAGGACTGCCCTTCCCTTCCACCCCACAAACACCCCGCCGTGCAGGGACGGGACGCAGCAGCAAGAGGCACGCATGCTGACCGGCGGTCTCGGGACCCTACCCTCGCAGCTCGGGGGCAGCAGGCAGCTTGCCACCTTTAATCCCTTTGTAATTAGCAGACAAGCAGGGAGATGGTCACTGCAGCAAGCGAACCCGAGCACTGCGGTGTGCTGGCCAGCACTGAGCCCTGTGAGGGAGATTACCGGGATTAACGCGTCCCCGGCAGCTTCTGCTACCGGCTACCTACGGACACCACCAACACCCAGGTGGGGCTTTGTCCTGGGTCCTCCCAGACCCACCCAGTGTTACATAAATGACCTCATCCTCCGCACACAAGAGATTATCTAGAAAGCCTTTAAGAGGCAGGGGTGCCTCCTGAGGTCACCAGAGCTGAATGGGAAGGACGGCGGCACGCCGCCGAGAGGCTCCGCCGGG
>NW_008824370.1:361420-366411 GCF_000699105.1 Pygoscelis adeliae
CGATCCCGCCGCCAGGTCAGAGCCGCCGATGCCCCTCGGCTCCGGCTGCGCCAGAAGCAGGGACCAGCATTTCTGGGCTGGCTCCTCGAGATCAGCAGGGCACGCGGCTCTTCCCAGCTTTACCCCAGGCACAGGCCAGCAATCCTGTAGATGGTGACTGCTCTCTGCTTGGGGAAATCAAAAGGCATGTCCCGTGCTCGACCGGCACGCTGGATCCCAGTAACCCCAGCAGGAACACCCCCTCCCTTCACAGACTCCAGACTAGCAGAATGACTGATTTCAGCCCCAAGGGGGAAGCTTCTAGGCAATCTGAAGCACATCCACCACCTCCATCAGTGCAGGAGATGCACTATTTGACAAGTAAGGCAAGAAAACACTGTTCAATCTAATTCTTACAAGCGGGAAACAAAAATTCTCCTCCTCCACCCAAAATCAACAGACTGGAGGCACGGGGCAGGCAGCAGAGCGCGTCATTCATTCCTGGTCTGGCTGCCTGTCTCTGCCCACCCCTGCAAAACTGAGTGCCTCCCTAAAAGGGGATCCTGGAGACCAGAGGACAAGGCTAGAAGAGTTTCCATGTGGCTCGTGGAGCTCCCCCATCTCCACAAGCCTAAAATTCCCCATCTCCTTAAAGAATTCAAATGAAACTGTAATTCAGAATTGATTTTGAGGGCAGGGAAGACAGGAAAGCCTAAAAGGAGTAAGAAAGGTTTTAACAGATTAAGACCTGCCCGCTGAACGGCTGAAATCACAACTGGAAGTTTGGAGGAATGACCACAAAGCCAACACATCGTCAAGAGAGGGGACAGCGAAGCGGCTCAGTGTGAACACGGGTCAAGTGGATGCTCAGAGACGATGCCGTGCTTTACAAACGAGTCCCAGCTGCCCTCGAGGTGGGGGGCATCTCCTGGGTCTTCCACCGAACCGCAGTGCGGAGTCCAGGAGGAAAGCTGGGCTTCCTCCGAAGAAATCCCCCCAGCCAGCTCAGCATCAAGAGCTCCTGCCCCGCAGCTCTGCGCCCACGCACGACAGCTGGCAGGGCTCGTGCCTGACCGGGCCATACCTCTGCGGCGGCGTGAGCCGACGGCCTGTACCGCTCTGCCAGACACACGATCCAGAAGCTCAGGGAACAGCAGCAACGTCGCTTTTTCATTTCTTAAGGCAGGAAGACCTGGCCCAGCCTCAGCACAGTGCATAAGGATGGGCACGAACCCCTGGACTCCAAGCCAGGCTGCATTTTCTACCTATGACAGAGCTTAACCCTTAAGAATAGGGAAATAAAACACCGCTCCGATGGGTGACGGTCCTGGCAGAGATGAACTCCCCATCCTGTAAAAAGCAGAGGAGAAGTTCAGCCGAAGCAGAAGTGCACTTCACGAAGATGCCTGCCCTACAGCCTGCTCTCTGCCTACAGCCACAAAGGTGGATGGAGTTCCCAGCCTTACGGTAACTGCTCAGACTCAAAACGGCAATCGTTCATCTTTGCTGCTGTTTTGCCAGAAAAATTAAGCGAGAAACTGTTATACGGACAGGAGACTCCGAACATCTCCAAGATCCAACTCATCACTATCCCTGTCCTCTTTCCCACAGCATCCCACCGTGCACCGCAACGCCTGCGGTGAGCAGGGGCTGCTCACCAGACGGTGCACGCGTGCGCTGCGATGGATGGAAGTCGGCAGTGTACTTCGTCTGGACCTAACTGAATTCTGTTCGGTCTTACAGCTGAGACTAAGCTGCAGCCTGTCTGGCAACCTATTTCTTAACTATAAAAAAAGTATGGCTAATGCCAGCATTGAGAAGTCTTGAAGGCTCTCAAGGCTCCCTCAGCACCCAAAGATGATGTGACCACGCAGGCCAGGCAAGACCTTGGTCCCTGCTTGCAGATCTCCCACCTCACTTCAAGGCCACCGACCTCCCTTGCAGCTCCAGGACTTGTCACCTCTGTCGCTCTGCCCCCATGCATCCCTCTGGGCCTTCCCACGTCACACAAGTTTTTCATCCGCTTCTCTTCACTAAGCCTGTTCCACCCCTCAAGACAAAGATTTCCATGAGGGTAACTAAATGCAAAAGAAAGCGAGTAATACCCTCGAAGTTCCCCTTTTACCCAAGCTTTGTGAACACTTGAGGACACGGAGTTACTAACCTGTCTCCAGTAGCATCAGGCACATTATCAGCTGTTACTTAAGGACTTTTTGTCCTGTTTGTAAAGTACTATCTAGGTTCTAGTCTACCCAAATTGAAATTATTTTTAAAAAGGAAAAAAGCGATCACAGCCTCTTAACAATGCAATGCCTAAATTCACAGGAACAGTTCATCTCAAATTTTAAAGTTACAGCAGTTTTGCCATTAATTTATATGCAAGCCTGAACTACTTGGCAGTGTCCCTCCTACACGTACTACAATGCCAATTTTCTGAGCCATCGGTGGCTTTAGGTCACTGTTATAAACTCTCGCAGCTGAGATGGGTGAGGGGAGCTACGGGCACTGAGCACTGTACCGTTTCTCCCCATTTTTAGTAATACCCTGTCAATGAAAAATGACTACACTTAGTCCACGATCCGGGCTGCCCAACTGTGCTCAAGATCCATGCTGGCAGCTTCCAAGGAGTCCAAAGGATGCCCTGCCTCCCCTGCAGCCTACGAACGCCGACACCATCCGTCCACGCCGACCCAGCTGCCGGGGGCTGCTGCAACACGGGGTCTGAGCCACGGGGCCGTCGGTGTCCGGGTGCCCGAGCCCCCATTCGTTACTCTCTCTGCACGAGGTACCGTGGCGTGCGGGAGCAGCAGCCAGGACGCGCTGCCCGCAGCCCACACCAACCCCTGGCTCCCTCCCCAAGCCCCGAGGCAGAGCTGTGAACCCTGCTCAGCACAAGACTGTTCCAGCTCCCTGCCGCGAGAGGCCGGCAGGACGGGGAAAGCCATCGTGCCATCCTAACCCTGGCCTTGGGCACAACAGCACAGCTCAGCCTCCCCAGCCCTTCATTTAAATCCTTTGGGTGGCCACGAGTCTGCACAGCAAATAAACAACGGGAGAAAGGAACCTCCGCGCTCCCGCGGCATTTTATTGTCCTTTTCTCTCAGCAGAGAGCCCAAGTCGTGGTTCCACATCTGCCCTCCAAACAGCTTGTACTTCAACTGCAGAGAGAGGCTGTCGAGACCCTTTTCTCCCAGAAAGGGAGAAAGCCCCTCAAACACTTTCCTAAGCTTTATCACAGCGCAGAAAACAAACTTTCCAGCAACAAGGTAAGCTTATGGTGACAGACAGAAGCTTGGTCTAATCCGACTCATATAACCGAGACGTGAGTGGGCACACGGGGCTGGGAGACAAATCCCGCAGGCAGCCCTGCCCGCTGTGCAGGCAGCCCCGCCATGCAGAGAGGCAGGCAGCGCTGCTCTGGGCACCCGCAGCAAAGCCGGAGCAGGCAGCTCGCACACCTGCACAGGACTGGGCTTCGTAACACTCAGCGTTGCTCGAAACAAGGAGGAAAGTTGGTGCAAAAACCACAGGGAATGGGAAACGTGCTCAGCTGACTCGTCACCGCTGACAAACTCTCTTACCACATTTGCTCCCCTAAATCAGGTTTCACAATTCTTTCCAAGGGACTCGAGGAAAATAAATTGTCCCCAAGATGATTCCAGTAAAGACAGGCCACAGAGGGATTTAGCTCACGACAGAATCAAAATCCCCATGTTCAAGCATTTTGGCTGTTTATAAAGAGACTCTCACCCTGGAGGGGCCCAGAGTCCCATTACAGAGAATATTTTAATCAGCTGGAAAGTCACCAGTGGGGAAAGAGAAAATGGGACCAACATCAAACCGAATCTGCCTACAATAAGAAATGAAGTGGAGGAACTTCACGGGGAGGAAAACCTCCTACAGCAACTCCTTGAAACAGACCCTCTGCCCCATTACCACCTCGATCCCTGTGCCCAGCTGGGCTTTGGGCTTTATTTTGTCACCGTCAGCACAGAAACACCTGCCATCACGTAGGAACAGACCGAGTTTGCAGGCAGGTTTCAGCCTTTTCCCCTGACACATCTGGAGGTTTCTGTGCAAAGAGGAATTTCCATACAGCCGGGTTTACGAGCCGGGGCTGCAGCGGGAGCGCTGCTGCGGGGAAACGGCCTCTGCAAGGCGGAGATGTCACCGGCCGTCCCCAGGTTACGTGGTTGCTTCAGGAGGACCACGCCAATCCTCCTCCTCCTCCTGAGAGTGCTCCTGCCCCGAGCTCCGTCAGCACTGTACCCCCCCGGCACTGTCCCCGGGGCTCCCCACTGCTCAGAGCACCCTGCCAGGGTGCCAGGGCCACCCCAGCTCCCTGCTCTCCCCCTCTTAAATCACAGAGTACGTTGTCCTGTAAATCTGAGAGATCCGAACGGACCGTGACACCCCCGCCCGCCGCCCGCAACGGGCCCTGGGTCTGCGGCGAGGATGCTATCCACATCTCCTCCCCAGCACCCAACCCTGAGAAACAGCACGAGCTAGATAAGGAGATGGAAGACTTAAGAGAAAAGCTCGGTCAGTCTGGGAACCTGCTTTAATCCATCAGCTTTTAGCACTATCACTGAAGCAAGCACTGTGGGCTGGAGGCTGCAGGCGTTGTCCACCCAAGAGCCTACAGAGCTTGCTGACCGCACGCTGAGGCTACTCAAACCCCGTGTGCAGCCCCCCGAACCACGGCAGCAGTCAGCCCAGGCTGGAGCGGGAGCTGGGACGAGCCCACCAGCTCCCCATCCCTCCCTCCGGACCCAGGGAGGGGAGTCCACGTTTTCCAGCAAGCATTTCTGGGAAGCGATCCAAGACCAGTGAGCAATCTTCCTACTCTCCCCCCTCCTCCAGAGCCCCTTCCTCATCCTCCTTTTGCCCAAGGCCAGGGCGAGGAGACCGGTTTTTGCTTTCGGGGCGGTGTACGATGACACTCCCGATGCGAGAGTCGCGGGGGGTCACCCCCCCTTCGCCGACAACGCGGGGGCCGGGGGGGGGCCCCT
>NW_008824370.1:366431-367635 GCF_000699105.1 Pygoscelis adeliae
CGGGGGCTCGCCCCCCATTCGCGGACACTGCGGGGTCAGGGGGGGATCCCTTCCAACCACCCTGGAGCTTGGAAAATTCCACGAACCCCAAAGCCCTTATGGGCTGAGACAAAGCAGCGGAGCCAAGCAAAATAATCACGCTGCAAATGATTTCAGTGGAAGAGAAAGGGAGGGCTGCAATAGGAAACGCTCTCGGGCCAGCTGCCGACGGGAAGGACAGCTTGCTCCCGCGGGGATGAGGCCACCAGCAGCCACATCGGTGTCGGTGTGCCGGCAGGGCTCCTAGCGCCTCCCAAACCTGAGGCCACGGGCAAGGCTGCCAGACCAGGTAATCGACAGCATCCAAGTTTGCACAGCGATGTGAGATGCAGCAGCGTGCAGTAACCCCAGCAACGTAACAAGCAGATCTCTCCCCAGACTCCGAGAACTCCCTTTTTGGCATGTGAATCGCTCCGTTGCAGTTTTGGGTCTGACCGAGCAGCTCTGACCAGACGGGTGTAGTCCTGTCCTCGAGCGAGGGCTGCCTGCGGGCACTCACGCACATTTTGGACTTCCCTCACCCTCAACTGGTAGCCACAAGCTCGCGCTGAGCTGGACGGGCGCATTACATGCCTTCCTCAAGGCCGCACAGAAAATGAAGACGGCGTGCAAGGCCCAGACGCTGCCAGACGCCGGCCCAGAGCAGCCAGCCTGCCACCCTGCTTCGGTTGCAGCCGAACAGTCACAGCCCAGAGCATCTCACCATCAGCAGCGCTGATGGGGGTGCAGAGGAAACCGGGGTAAACACAGCTAGACTGACTCTGGGGGACTAAGCAAAAAGAACAGCGAGTGAAAAAATAACTTTTGTCCTTAATACAACAAGGGGAAAAGAAAACAAGAGTGAAACATCCATACTGCAAGAAAACAAGAAAACCTAACCAAACAAAAAACAACACACAAAATAAAACAACAAACCACCCTGTAGTCCCACGTTAACCCTTCATCAAGACAGCACCGCTTAAACAATGCAAGCACTGCACACCCGGACGCAGACACGGATGCGCACCGCACACACCAAGCGTCAGAAGAAAACGGCACTTTTGAGAGACTGTGAAAACGGCCTCCGCTTGCCCCGGACGCCGACTGCTATGCCACTTCGCTTGGGCAGGAACCGGCCCTGAGGACGAAGCTGGAGGCAGGGAGCCCGAGGCAGCACGGCTGCTGC
>NW_008824370.1:367686-368179 GCF_000699105.1 Pygoscelis adeliae
TCCCAGCACCAGCAACTCCTGCAGGAGACGGCTTCTCCCAGAGCCGGAGAAGCCAGAGCTCGAGTCACAGCACCCTTTAAAAGCTGCAGGTTGCTAAAAACGGATGTTCCCCAATCTCTCCAGCTGAAGGAATTGATTTTAAGTAGATGTAGGGAGTGGACTGCTTCGCCCTGATAAAAACCACAGCAGAGAGCGGCTGAAGGCAAGGGGGGGCAGCAGCTGTAAGCAGCCGGGGAGACCTCGCCGTGGCTCCCTGGGGAGGCACAAGCTGCCCCACTGCTGCGGGAGGCCGATGCCAGCCGGGCTGCCGAGCACACGAGCCAGGCACTTGCAGCACCGCCGGGGAAGCGCCCGCAGCCGAAAAGAGAAGCGGGCTAAAAGCAGCACATGAAGAGCAAGCAGCGCCACGGTGCACACATCCGTATTAGCGAGCGAAATAAAAGCCCTGCCGCGCGAAGCCACCACGAAGTCAGCTCTCCTCTCGAAAGAGAAA
>NW_008824370.1:369189-372386 GCF_000699105.1 Pygoscelis adeliae
TCAGGGAGCCGCGCGAGGCTGTGGGACACACTGTGGGGTGCAGGGGCAGAACATTTGGGGGCTGGACAAGACATGCTGGGTGGGGGGGCTCGGGGAGGGACCAAAGGAAGGGAAAGGGAGCAGCCAGGAGGTCTGAGGAGGAGGGAGCGTGGGGAAATGGGGATGAGGAGATGAAAGGGGCCGGCTGCTGGTGAGTGCATGCCGGACGCCCCGCGCCTGACCAGCGCAGCCCCCTTCTGCTCCCATTTACACCCCATTTCTACCCCTTTCCCGGGTGGGGGGCTCTGTTGTGCGCACATGGGGGTTCAAGTGCCAGCAGCTGGAGTCAGGCCATGGGCGATGGGCCGAGCCTTGGCCACGAGTGACAGCCCGCATGTCGGCGTGGTCACGAGCAAAGATCAGGCCAGACCAGCCGGCGAGCAGGTCAGCGGCTGGGGAGGCAGGAACACGCGCGTGTTCAGAGCGAGACAACCAGAGGGTCCAGGCCAACCGCTGAGACCGTAAGGTGTGGGGCTGCGTGAGACCCATTTGCACGGGTGCGTGTCCATGCGCAGGAGGCATCTGGGGAGAGCCAGGACCCGGCTGCGGCTGGCGGGCGGGCGTGTCCACCCGCCCCCCGGCTCCCGGCAGGATGCACAGGGCCGGGGGGGTACACAAAGAGCCAGCAGACAGGGCAGTTCCTCTTGGTGCATCCAGTCCCAGCACCGCTCTTTCATATCCCCTTCTCACGCCAGCCGCAGCAATCTTCACGCCAATCAGGTGAGCACAGAGGTTGTGTCTATATAAGGGAAGACAGCTGAAGGACTACATGCTACCCAGAAAACCCCAGCTTCCCCTTCAGTCCCCTTCAACCCACAAAAGCATTTTTTTTTTTTTTTTTAGAGTGACAACAGCAAACGATACCAGGAGCGCGACTTTAGTCGGCAGTGCAAGGAGACAGACAAGGGCAAGGCGGGAGCAGCGTGCGAGCCCAGCGCGTCCCCGCAGCTCAGGCAGCACAGCAGGAGGGTACAGGCTCCTCTCCGCGAGCAGCCCAAGACCAGCGTGCAGGGAACACGCTCCTCTGGTCTCCCCAGACACTCCCCCACTCCTTGATACTTCATCAAGAGGTGAGGTCGATAAATCCCTAACCCAAAAGTACTGGCAGCTGATTTATAGGGAACAAGCTACTATGGCAAGGTGGCATCACTGCTCAAAAGCTATCGTGTGTTAGCACGAAGGAACGAGCTGCTACGATGGATGTTCATCATCCTGTAAAGTGGGAGATAAAGGAGGAATAAAGTCTAGTCACACTCCTTTATTTTTGTTTTTTAAGTGCAACAATGCAGCTCACTGACTACCTCTTATCAGGAGAGATGCTAACATTGTCCTGTTTGGAAAGTATCCTTTTTTGCTCAAGAAAGCTCCATCCTGGAGCAGGAGAAGCTGCTGTAGGACATACTGGCACAACCAACAGGAAGCCACAGTAGTCTGAAATCCCCAGGGACAAGACCAAAACCTCCCAGGATCCCGAGGAAAGGGAGAAGCTATGGATGGGGGCGAGCTCCAGCAATGAGAGGTCTCTACTGCTTTCTACCCACAGCAAAGAGCAACCAAACTCATGACAGCTTCATCACAGAACCCTTCTGGAAATTTGAAAGCCACCGTGCTTCAGAGACAACCCTTTGTCGTCTTCAGTAAATACAACATTTCACCGCAGGGTCCCAGGCAGCGCCAGGGAAAGCCTTTAGAAACGGCCCTCCGCGAAGACCAAACAGCGATCTCCAAACTGATGCAACCACCTGTCCTGGGTAGGTCTACGCTGGCTTGGATCAGGAGAGACTCCTGAAGCCAAGCTCCCGTCACCACCGCCCGCACGCTGGTTCACACCACGGGGCATGACCTGTACCTGCTCTGGATCCACCTAACCTGGAAAGCACAACCCGGTCATTACGCGGTGCTCAGCCAAAAGGTCCAGGGCTGGAGCTGGCATGGTGTGGAGGGGGATCTTCGGCACCACCGGGTTCACCTACGGATCTGCTCCTGCTGGGCTCCGAGCCTCGCTGACACAGGCACCGACGTCCTTTTCTGTTACTGATTTGCCTCTGCTGTTATTCCCACAGCACCAACTCAAAAGCCCTTTAGAGGTTAGGGGAAGATTTAGAGTCCATTCTCCTTAAAAACCCTTTTGACCTGGTCGTGCTATTCCCAGACGGGGAACCCTGTGAACCAGGACATTCAGTTTCTGTCCGCTCACCCTCTCCTTTCACCCCAAACTAGGTCTGTGTTTCCAAGCAGGAACCCACACGGATAACTCCGCTTCAACTGCCCCAGCCCTGCCAACCCAGCCCTGAAATGGGCTTTCTCAGCTCACAGCTGCTCAACAGCAGGAGCTGGGTCTGTGAAGGACCCGTTCCTGAGGTTCTCAATGACGTTATTCTGCTGGGGCTGAAGGGGGTTGCGACCGTAGTGGGGGCTAACCAGAGCCCCGCTCCCCCTCTCCGGGGGTCAGGTTCCCGACCAGGGACGTTGCCGGGCTGACGACGTCCAGCACAGGGTGGCTGCGGCACAGAGCACGCTAACGCTCCCTCCCACGCGTCCTCCACGCCAGCGTGGTCACGCATCGCATTCGTCTCAGCCAGTGGAACTGCCGAGCACCGTGCCACGCTTCACTGCTGGAAAACACTGGGAAATCCTGGGATTTACTTCAACGCCTGGTAGTCTCTCCATCTGGCAGAAGATTTGCAAATCCCACAGCAGCCTTGCCCTCCCCATCTAAGCCTAAAAGTGCACGCTGCGCTGCTGGCGGGGCCACACCGGGCAGGTCCCCTGGCCTGTCACGGCAGCTGGGGACATATCAGCAAGGTCACCCGATGCTGCTGCCTCGGAGGAGCCGCACGTCCCTCCTCCACCTCTTTGGCTCTGTGTTGTCCTGCGGGGCAGGACACGCTTTCTTCCCTTCCCACACTGTCAGCTTTATCCTTTTCTCACCACCCATCCTTTCCCACCGTTTTTGGGTTCCCTGCCCTCGTTCTCACGGCGGTGCTGTGTTTCTCATACAACTCATCCACCCGCCTGCAGCACGTAAGCTGAGCGGGTGTGCTGCTCGCTCCTCCGCCCCGCAAGACTCCTGCGGAGAAGGCAGGGCCACGCTGGCAGCCACACGCCGAGGCGCTGCCCTCCCTGCCGGTACCTGTTGCCCACGCCCCCCAACCCGC
>NW_008824370.1:372626-381286 GCF_000699105.1 Pygoscelis adeliae
CCTCGGCCCCTGCCCTCCCCCCCCGGCCTCCAGCTCCCCGCCCCGCAGCCGGGCCCCGCAGCCGGCTCCTCGCCTCCCAGCCCTGCAAGCCGGCAAGGCGGGCGGCAGCGCTGGAGGTGAACTGCCTGCACTAGGGAGACTGAATTAAAGGAAAGCAACTTTAAATACCCTATTTTAATATCAATTTAAACCTGTAAAGAAGATTAAAAGTGTTAAAGTTATTTTACATTTGTCCCTTGTTACCCTCCTGCAGGGAAAAGGCTGCGCTGAGCGTGGTGCACAGCACAGTGCTCTCTGCAACGTGGGCGAGCCGCCCTGTCAGGTAACTTCCCTGTCCAGGGGGATAAATTAACACCTATACGTACTAAAGCAGTTCTGCAGCTTATCACATATAATAAAATGCTGGATGTGCCATTTACCATTTTCTAATGTATATTCAAAGGCTTTTTGGGGGGATTTCTGCCCAGCCACCTATGCACAGTGGTATTCAACCACTATACACACACACACATATATATAAATGAAGCCTTCCTCAAGCCCTGCAGGATTGCTTTCACTAACTTTGAGATGATTATTGAACTGTGATCTGTTGAGAATGTTTTGGGGTCCGTGCAAGAATCAGCATTTGTCCAAGTGTTTGATTTCAACGTGCTGGTTTCAGATGGAAAGCTGCTGTCGCACAAAGAAATTGTGCCCAGGAGAAAACAGACTGAAGAACAAATATGATGTTGATTGACACGTGTGTGCTTCTGATGGGCAAAGAGCTACTTGAGAACCTCGCTGATGCTTTTGTCTTTCGTACCGTTATGGGGAACCGAGAGGGGAGAGGAGGGACAGGGACACTGGTCCCCCTCACAAGACGAAGGGTGACGGCCGTAGTCCTGGCTGAAGAGGAAAGCTGATGAGATTCTAGGAGTAATTCTTAATTTCACGTGTCACCTTCCTGGGGTCTCCGTTGCCCTCTTGGTGGGCAGCGAGTGCTCTGCTGTGCCCACGCACAGATGATCTCCACGGGGTGGCCTGGAGAACACCACCAGAACAAATCCATCACCCACAGAAACAGCTGTGTGCTAGACTTCATCAAGTTGACAAAAGCGAGCATTTATTAGGATCCAGCTGGCAGGTACCACCCTCCCTCTAGTACATATTCCCTAAACTATCAGGACTATTTCCTCAGAGGAGTTTGGTTATCCATCTTCTCTAGCTGTACAAGTAGAAATATGTAAAATTGGACCTAGAACTGGGCCAAACAGCTGAAAATAATGGTTGCAGACAAAATACCCAAGATGAATTCATGCACATTGCACACGGCATGCACGGCAGCTCACCGCTCACACCGGTGCAGCAGCTCTGCTCCCCAGGCACGACACGCATTTCCACAGCATTACTCATTCTCTCGTTATAACCATTCTCACCATCTGCAGTGAAGCTCTGAACAGGCAGCGTTGCCCTTCAGACAACAGCTAATTTTCCTAGTCCCCTGACTGTGTCTCCTAAACCCCAATTACTCCAGGCCGCTGCCTCCCAGGCTGCCTCATTGCTGCAGGGACATCCAAAGAGCCTGGGAAAGGGAGGCAGGATTCAGGGATCGACTCAATGGTGAGGGGGGCACTGAAGGGAGATAATGCTGAGAATACTGTTATCCACCTCCAAACCGTTCAAGTTGTCCAAGGAGGAAAATAACAGAAATGCTTTCAGGAAAATCCTCCGTTCGAACTGGGTCCGCAGCACTCCCACTCTGAAACTGGAAGTCAGATGGTATTAAATTCTGTGATTAGCCTTCAACACCAAGGATGTGTCTGCTTTCCATGGGCTGACAAAACTAGGATGAAAGCTGTGACTGTTTTTAGGGGAGGTGTGGTTGTTTGAGGGGGTTGTTTTTTGGGGGTTTGGGGGTTTTTTTGTTTGTTTCTTTTAGTAATTCCACAAGGGTATCTATCCACCTTGAGCTACAGCCAGTGCTCTCATTGGAACATGGCTACAGACAGCCCTTCATCTCCCAAACTGAAGTTATCTCCTCTGTCAAAACACCCAACCCCACATCACTTCAGGCAGTCACACCATCATCCCACCGAGAGGAGAACAACAACACGTTTACTTTTAGTCGCACACACTTCATAGACCTTCATTCCCAGGATGTTTACTTCTCACCTGCCACTTTATGTGGACTCACAAACACTTTATATACCCACGAGCTATGAAAGAAAACGGCACCTTTTATGGTGAAAGCCAGAAAACCCTGGCTGGAGGAGCCCAGGCAGAGCTGATACCAGAAAGCATCGCTGCCCCCGCACCTATTGCTTACCCTGCTGCAGCCTGACGTATGATCATCACTCCTCCCGCTGTTTGGCAGGACTTCACGGCTCTCAGCTGCTCGATGACTGAACAGCCTCAGCTTTCCACGGCACTTCCTACTGCATCCTTAGCTGGGAACAGATTGCTCCAAGCAAATGATTCAGAGGACCAAAGCCCCTGTCCTTTCATGAAACACTTGTCTCATGACTTTACCCAACAACAAGCCTGCAGCGCCTGAATTTCTAGAGAAACAGTACTTGCAGTGCCATCTATTCATTCTAGCGCGTCAGATGACAGATCGTATTTATCCTCGTTGGCCTGATGCCACCTGGGATTTTTCATATCCAGAAGAAAGGGCCAAGACATGCCCACAGATACATGGATGCTTGCGAAGGGCCTTCATGAGAAAGTAGCCACTTTTTCTTGAGCAAAACTTTCTCTGAAAAGGCCAAGACCGAAATGACGTAGAGGTTATGACACTTGTCTTGGGGAGGTCTGCCTAACTTCTGTATTGATTATATATGATCTGGATAACCTTACTATTAGACCCTTTACCGCACCTCTGAGCGAATCAGGTGATAGCTGCATACCTCTCAAGTAGAGTTTTACAAGACTCAGTCCATTCTTGCTGAAAATTCAGTTCTTTAGGGTTTATTTTCATTTGTTTTCTAACTGGCCTGGTGCAGCCTTCCTCTCCTTCAAGTCCTGGAGGAGCCAGTGTCAGCCAGCCCTCTTCTGCACCCGCCTCCAGGGCTGCACTCTGAACAGATGAGTAAAAAACCCCAAAACCCAGCAGTGTCATTCTGTACTCTGCCGAGAACGGGAGAAAGCAGCATTAACGTCATTAATAAGAATGACACTAAATGCCCTCTTGAGCATCCGTCTCCATAATCCTGCTTCAGAAGATGGCTATTTCAAATATAATGGTTGGACTCGATGATCTTAAAGTTCTTTTCCAACCTAAACGAGTCTATGATTCTATGAAATGGCTAGTTGTTCCACAGCCTTGAATTCCGGCCTCATGTTTCTCCCTCAGAGGTATTAGTTGAGAAAGTCCCATAAATAAAGCCCTGTCGCAGGGACAGCTGGCCAGAAGAAGTAGCAGGAATTTTCCCTGCTGCCAGCACCCGCAGGCTTGGAGCTACGCTTCACCACCCTCAGAAACACCTACCACCACACCGGAGCAAAGACCCCGCGCGGCAGAGGCTGGAGATGGCCACTGCCGTGCAATGCACGGAGGTGACGGAAGTAAGAAAGTTCCCCTGGTAACACCAAGAGTTCCCTACCTGCAGACAGTCCTGCCACCGCAAACGGGCACAGCTTGTTGCTGAAGGATCACACCGGCTTAAACCACCGTGCCTCGGAAGCAGCCACCACCACCACCGAGCTGCCCTGGGGGAGGGCAGTGCAATAAAACCCCCCACGGCTGCACTCCTGACTTGAGGGGCTCTCTCAGTCCTCCTCTTACCTACTCCTCGTGCTCTCTGCTATCCCCCAAACATCACGTTAAACTGGGAGACTGCAGGTGGAGACTAAGTTCCTGCACGTTTGAACAGCGCAGCATCACAGTCGGTCCCGGGTGAAGTCCTCCAAACGAAGCAGCTCGAGCAGCAGTTGGAGCTGCTCCTTGAACACTTTCTTCTGATGAGACACAAGTCCAAAACATATGGCAAACCTTGAGATCGTGCATCAGCATTTTAAAAAAATGTACA
Organism: Pygoscelis adeliae; assembly: GCF_000699105.1. Classification (NCBI taxonomy): domain Eukaryota; kingdom Metazoa; phylum Chordata; class Aves; order Sphenisciformes; family Spheniscidae; genus Pygoscelis; species Pygoscelis adeliae. Next base: position 376,634 of record NW_008824370.1, read on the forward strand.
AAATCCTGACATCCTCGGTGGAGAGGAATTTCCAAGAGACGCAACATTTTTAAAAGGTACTTCTATAAAATGAGAGTTGTCCAGAAAACTTAAGGTCAAAAGAAGAGAATCAACATCCTCTACACGAATATGATGTTAAAGTGACCTCCACTGCCAGGACTTACAGAGGAGAAAACAAAACAGGGATGTAAAAGAAAGACGGTGAGGTTAAAACAGTAAAGATGCAGATCATTATGTGAAACGAACAAAGCAGCCTTCAAACACAGCCAAAAACCAGTCCGAACAGAGAGGAAAATAAAAAGTTAAGTGAAAACATGGACCAGAGTCCAGACAGCTGAGAGAAACTTGGAGACTCTAAAGCCAAAGACAGAAGAACAAGAAGTTTAATTTACTGAACCAGCAGCAGAAATCCCCCACAAAGAGTGTCACACGCTGCTGGACCGCTAGAAAGAAAGGAGTCGGGTTAGGAGAGACAGGTCACGGCTTCAGGACACACAAGGTTTGTTTGCAGTGCCGCTGTCCCCCTCTCCTCTGGCTGCCCAGAGCCGCGCCGGCACAGCCCCTCCGCCGGCACGGCTGCCGGGGCAGGACACACGGGCAGCGCTTTTGTTTGCCGGCCACGCTTCGCAGCGCGGGCACACAGGCCAGTCCAGCACGGCCTCTGCTTTACAGAACATTTTCAAGGAAATCCTCAGTCGGGACTTTATGCTTTCCCATCCACGGAGACGCGCTCGTCGTGCTGAGCTGTCAAGGAAAGCGGCACTAGAACAGACTGGGAAATTAAAAACTCATGCAGTGACCAAAACCAGCCAGGGTTTATCCTGGAACTGAAGTAACAAAACATGAAAGATCTGCCTGATGCCTCAGAATTGATTTTTGTTCCCAGCTCGTTTTTAAATAAGTAAAATTACAAATAAAGGTGTTCCTCTGACTCAAAACCATGGGACAATCCAGAAGACAACACTGACAGACAAGCACTGGCTGCGGAACACGCACATCAATTCTCTGATACACTCCCAGGAAACTTCAAGAAAAGAAATCTTCCTTGGCTTGGCTGTACTCAAGTCAACTTTCAGACCTCCACTCATGTCCATGGTGCCCAACAAGGGCAGCCGAGACAACACCCGGCTATCTTAACTCTCCTGGTCCCACAGCGCTGACCCGCTCTGCCGCCGGCTCGACACCCATGGGAACAGCAGTGACTCAGAGCTGCCGCAGCCGGTCCAGCATCGCCTGACCCACCCCGACACCAGCATTTCGGGAGAGTCTTTCTGAATCGATCCCCTTCCCCAGCGGGCAGCAGACAGGAACGGTGCAGGTACGTGCCCGGAGGAGGAGGCGGCCAGGGATAGAGGACATGGGCAAAGCAGCCAGGCTGGGAGCACTCCCAAGAAGCTCCCGAGATGGGTGCTGGGAGCAGCCCAAGCTCTGGTACAGGGCTAGACCCATCGCTCGATGTCTGCTGACCCTGACCAGAAACGGGCACAGCAGACGCACGCTAATGGCTTGGCGCACAAGTTGGATTGCTATAGCCCCAAAAGCCAAAGGCCAAGTCCCTCAAACACCCCTCACATCCAGCTGCAAGCTGCACAGCTCTGCAGCCCTGCTCAGCATTTCCCCTCCGCCCCCAGGCTCACAGCTCCGAATACGCTGACGTTTTGCTCGGTAATAAAACGAATGCGAAGTTGATGTTACAGTGTTCCAGGTGTCGGAGGTGGAAGCAGCCTGCTGAAGCCGTCCTCCTCTAGTCGAAGAGGCAGCTCCGTGGCTAGGAAGGAGGTCTCGGGTGCCAGTGGCACAAACACACTTACGGAGACCTTTCTCCGAGCACGACACAGAACACACACACACACACCCCACCTCTGCACTGCAGCCCAACACCTTGTTAAACTCACTGGGCTACATCAGACCGTGTGGCACTTACACGCTCAGATACTTGCAGGCAAATGTCTTCTTAGTTACTGCTTAGCCAGCTTAAATATATTTTAATCTCCTCATCATGCCAGGCGTATGAGCCTGCCTGAACCGAGCACCCTTCCAGAAGCGAGGGCCCTGAGCTCAGCACGACAGGAGAGGCACAGACCCGGCACAGGGAGCGCGGCAGTCCCGGCTCCAGGGATTCGGGAAGCCCAAACCTCAGCCGTGCGCTGTGCCTGTTCCCCCTCTCTAAACACGGGCACTCCATGCCGCTCTCACCTGCCGGAGAGTGGGGCTCTGCCCTGCTCCCTCAGAAAAGTCTCCAATTATTATTACAGAAAACTTAATTTCGTTCTAGAGCAAATCACAGCAAGAGCTGAGCAGCTCTCCGCATTATTTTTGTGCTTTAAAATACTGGCAACTCTTTTCCCTCAATTTCGTATCAGCTGCAAATGTTAACAACATATGGTTCTCTCCTGGCTCATTAAGGGAGGCTATAATTAACATCTATTCCAAAACCTGCTACAGTGGTGCCGTACCACCCGACTCTCCCCTGCGCAGTTTTGCATAACTGGTTGTTTACATCCTTCAACTTCCAGCTCACAAAAGCACCGGCGCTCCCATTGCCGCCCCTTTCTCCTGCGCGGCGACAGCAGCATCCCTCGCCAAAGCGACCGTGCGTGCCTGGGGAGACACGGTCCCCAACCCCTCCTCGGCCTGCAAACACCCGCTGCTCAATTGCACTACCCACGCTCAGCACCTATCTGCCAGGGCGATGTCTACGATTTCACCTCAGAATTCAAGTACCCCTCAAACGGAGAAGGGCACGATCACTCCTCACCTTCTAGGGGGGGAAAAAAGCGCTGCCTGTGCCCACAGTCAGCAGCAAACTCCAGGGACTCCCTGTCATCACAGCCCGCACAGCTCGCTAGTCTTGACTCAACCACATCATCATCCACACCGCAGCTGTCCCAAGGAACGAGGCCACGTTTTCCCTATCCAGTTTAACATCTCGAATAGGCCTAATAACAGGAACCGTCATACTAAGACGAGGTGCCCGAGTTTGACCTCCAACATGGGCCAAGCAGGTGCACACGACGCATGGATTTAACTGCCACAGCCTGCGCAGAAGCTTCCTCCGCTGTGTCTGTCGATCAGAGCTGGTCTGTGCCGTGCGGCAGCACCTTCCTTCCTAATGTCACCGCAGGTATTCTCATCCACATAGACACCTAACACATCACTAGACGTAGCGTTTAAGCTCCTTGCCTCATTCATAACCCATAGGAGTCACTCCTGCAGATAATTACTGCATAAATCAGCACGAGCCTCATTCTTCTCGTTAGGAAGGTAAACTGGAGCAGTCTATCTTTGGTACACCGCACTTCACCACGCATATTGTCTGACCTCCTTCCTAACTAGGTCTGCTAAGTTCACATTTATCTCACCCAGGAGCTTATCTCTCCTCATTTCTAACCACCTGCCTCTCCAAAGGAACCCCTGCTGTACCAGTCCAGCTGCTGACCAAGTCCAAAGTGCCATCCAACGTACTGCCTTCTCACTGACAGCAATCATCCTGCGCATCTCAGACGATGTGCGAATCCACGAGAACCTCGGTTTCACTCATTTCTAAATACAACTCATGACGCATCCCCTCGCTGGTACCCCTGCTGCCACCATAGCTGCTCCTCCAGAAGAAGCTGAAGCAAACAATTGTCCTCCGGCTTCGCCCCGTTCAGCACCGAACAGAGATGTTGCGTTCGAAGGCGAGCGGACGTGGCAGCAGCTGCGCTGACCGACTCTCCCACCCCTGTGCTCCCACAGCCCGTCGGGGCAACCCCCAGCCACGCCCGCAGGCGGGAGCAGCCGGGACAGGCAGAGGCACAGGCAGGCAGGAGGAGGAGAGGAGACGTGCACACTCTGCGCCGTGTTATCTGCCCGGGGTTCAAGCTCCTCTCGCTCGCCTTGGGGAGGTGCATTTCCAAGCTCACCATCAGAATGAGACAGCTGAAAACGTGATGAAGTTGGAGATAACCAGCACCAACTACCGCATTCGTGCTCGCGCACTGTGCTGGGACACACAACCCTCCTGGAGCGGTACACGCCGCGGGTGTTGACAGGAGCATGCTCATGCTGAAACAGCTGCCGGGGCGCGACAGCCAAAGGGGTACCTGGTCCTCGCACCGTGCCTTGAAAACGCCTGCCGGTTCTCCACGTACCCGGCCCGCCCCAACAGCCTGACCAGGCAGTCTTGCGTGTAATTCGCCACAGGCTTTTCCAGGTTTCAATTAACAGACACACGTCTCAGTTCTCAAAACATTAGATCCGTGACTGTGGGCATCTAAAACAAGACCAAATCAAGAAATAAGGTCCCCAAAACAAAGTCAGAAGTCTTTTCCCACTCTAAAAGAGCAACGTTATCGCAGTTTTGGAGCAGAGTTGACTCGGAGGCTGCCAAGAGGACCGGTGTGCACAAGGCCGGCCGGCGCTGCCCGCGGAGGCAGCGTACGCAGGCAGAGGGACCCGGGCTCACCCCGGGGTCTGCAGGAGGTGCTCCCCGCCGGCCGGAGAGCCGAGACCCAGCAGTGCATCACGGCTGTGATCCCCCAGATCAGAAGCCGTCCGAGTCCGGGGCAGGGTGAACGGCACCTCCAGAAGGACACTGGTCATAGAATCATAGAATCATTAAGGTTGGAAGAGACCTCCAAGATCATCGAGTCCAACCGTCAACCCAACACC
>NW_008824370.1:381964-387313 GCF_000699105.1 Pygoscelis adeliae
AAGTGCAGGACCTGGCACTTGGCCTTGTTGAATCTCATACAGTTGGCCTGGGCCCATCGATCCAGCCTGTCCAGGTCCCTCTGCAGAGCCTTCCTACCCTCGAGCAGATCAACACTCCCGCCCAACTTGGTGTCGTCTGCAAACTTACTGAGGGTGCACTCGATCCCCTCGTCCAGATCATTGATAAAGATAAAGGTCCTTCTCTGGCCCCAATACTGAGCCCTGGGGAAAACCACTTGTGACCCGCTGCCAACTGGATTTAACTCCATTCACCACAACTCTCTGGGCCCGGCCGTCCAGCCAGGGTTCATCTTTGGAAAGGGTGCGACTCCGCCAGACTGAAAAGCGCAGTTATCTGGGCAATCAGCACATTTCGGAGACCCCTGGTTTGGGGAGGAAGATGTTGTACAGAGAAAAGGTAAGCAGCCTGACTAGCTTTCTGCTCCACCTGCTACAGCTACCCACAACACAAAAATACCTCTAATGAATAGAGACAGAGAGACTTGTTTTTTTCCTCCCCAAAAAACTTCCTGCTGCATCGTCTTCATCAAAAAGCATTCAGAAACTTAAAAATAACGTGCAAGACTACCCAAATCTCAGTTACAAGGCAGCAGCAGCTGCCAAATATGCAGGCTGTTCCCTGCAAACCGACACGTGGCACTTTTGAGCCACACCATAAACAAAAACCGATTTGAATCCGTACGAGAGAGAGGCCTTTGCTCCTGGGAGATGAAGGGCCCTCACACGCTGCTCTTCCAGACGCCGGAGCTCCACCACCCGCCCCGTCTCACCGGTAACCGCTGCCACCTTCACCAAACCCTATCTGCCTCCCCTTTTACCAGCTGCAAAACTGGAAGGGATGAACACGCTTTGGATATCGGAAAGATACATTCCTAGAAGCAGGATGATCCCTGCCCCGAGGCGCTTGCAGGCTCTCAAATGTCTGGTTTGACATAACAAGAGTATTTCGTGGTCAAAAGCGTTATAGCCACACAGAGGAAGAAACAAGCAGCCCGGCCCCGGAAGGCTTCATGCCACGATCACGGCGAGAGGTGGAGAAAAACCTCCCCCAGCTCAGCAGTACCGACCCACCGCTCCTCTGATCCCCCCGGGCGTCTCGGGGTAACCGAACTGAAGGGGTTTTCATGGTGAATTTCTCCTGCCCCGGCGCCGCAGTGGGAGCTCCCACGGGGCGCGCAGCTGGGCAGCCTGGGGAACTCCAGGGCACATTTCTACCTCGGGCCAAGTCGGTTTTGTTTGTGTTTTTAGCGTCCATAAAACCACAGCTGCTTTTCAAGCCTATCATCCCAGCACTAGAAATGGGAAAATGAAACTTGCTGCAAACAAAGTCTTCAGATTCCTGCTCAAACTGAGATAAATACGAGCTCAAGTGAGAGAAACAAAAAAGAAATTTGCAAAATTCTCACTGGCAGTAAACAAAATATTACTAACAGTTAAAGAATCTGGTTGCAACATGTTTTAGACTGATGCTTCCTCCTCACGTTCACCCACTTTCCCGAAACCATGACACAGGTGTTACACAGCCATGCGAACAACAGCCACCCTCTCGGCAACGGTCACAACAACAGGAGTTTCTGGCAGTGAAATCCAGCCAGCCACAGGAGAATCTCCTCACAAAGGGGGAGAAACGACTACACCAGAGCATTAAAGCTTTCGTGCCAATTTATCCTGCACAGGTATTGCTCCAGGGCCAAAATGACTCATCCCACGCCGATATAAAATACATTTATTCCCCCATGAAAAAGAAGGGTCGCCCAAGATGGGGTAGAGAGAATTTTCCATCTTGTCCTAAGCAACATCGCAGGTTTACAACTCGCGGAGGTGAGCCCATGGAAAGCTTTACACTGAGGCGCTTCTTGTGCCATATTTAGACCATTTCAAAGCATCATCCCACTCAGTGACCTTTGGGAAACGGAGCTGCCGACCGCACGAGACAACCGCAGGGGCTCCAGCTGCCCCGGCACCTCCGGGAGAGGCTGCCTGCGCGTGTCGACCAAACCAAGCTCCGGCAGCCACGGAAAGAGGTACAGGGCAGGGAGAAGTGGTGGAGGGGAGGGAAGAGAGACCTCGCCGTTCCTGCGCAGACCGCGGCCTGGCAGGGAACAGGCACCCGAGCAAGGCCCGATGCCAGCCAGCACGCCACAGGTGCGGCCACAGCTCGTGTGCAGGCTGGCAACGGGCTCACCGGCCCCTGCAAGCGCAAGAAGGTTTCAGCGCGAGCTGCAGCACCCACACGGGCACTGGCGTGCCCGTGACAACCGCAGGGGCTCCAGCTGCCCCGGCACCGCCGGGAGAGGCTGCCTCCGCGTGTCGACCAAAACCAACACCGGACGGCCGGAGCGTTCACACCTATGCACTACCAGCACCACGCTGCTGGCCCGGTAAGCAGGATGGACTTACACGGCCCTGGAGAAACGGCAGCAGAGCCCAGACTGCACAAACGATGGCTTTCAGGGCCCGCCGCCTCATGAATCTTACGGCGACTGCGGGATTAATCTCTCCTGATCTACAAAAGTACCTCAAGGAAGCTGGAAGCGCCGAGACCTATCAAAGACAGGGCACTGCTGGACTAAACCCACCACCTTATCCATCAGACCTGGCGCTGGCTGAAGGAAGATCTAATCCCATGTCACTGTCAGGCATCTGACTCCCTGGTTTTTGATCCGCAGCACACAGAGCCTCTCTTCCTGGGCAAAAGTTCAAAGAGAGCAAGACAAGTATTAATAGAGCATCTGGGATCAGAGGAGCTGCAGTTCCCAGACCGACCAGTGCGGCTGGGATGCTGTGGCGTGGGGGCTGGCGGACGCCAGGAGTAGGGTGACCCCCTTCGACAGGCATCCACGCTGATCGCTGCAATATTCCCTCGTTTCAAGCAGCCAGGTAACTGGGCAGAAGACAGGCAGCTTCGCACGTGGCGTGTACAGGGATTACATCCTCTCTTTCTGAGGTCCCCTCTGCAAACATTTATACAGCAAACAGAGCTCACTGTTAGCAACCACTGGAGGCATTTCAACGTATGGGGTTTTTTTGCTAGATGCGCTCATTACAAGAGCCCAGTCTGAGTCAAACCGATGAGTCACTTGGCCAGGTCCACGCATGACAGAGCGAAGCGTATTTTCACTGCCAGTTAGGAATGCCTCCCGCCAGCGAGAGCTGCATGGACATCTTGCAGCAGCAGAGAGCCTGGCGCTCTCAGGCTGAAAATAGACTCAAAACACAGGTGGGACAGTAGCAGGACGAGCCGTGAGAGCTCTCCTCTGCCCGGCGCGTTTACTTCAGCTTCTCGGGCTTTCGGCATTAGCTCCTGTCTCCAGGCATCGGCTCCAGCTGCACAGTGAAAGCCTGAGAGGTAGAGGAGCTGCGAGCACCTCGGAGGAGCGCGGGATGCATCACGCCTGCGTCCTCGTTCCTCTGACCGCCTGCACGGGGCCTGCGCCGCCAGAAGCTGCGTCAAAGGCTTCACAGAAAGAGACAGCACCGAGCACGGAGGCAGTTTCCTCTCAACATCCACCCTTGCCTCCCACAGAAGCTCAAAACCAGAATTAATGTGCCCAAACCCCAGCCCCGACTGCGGAAGCAGTGAGGCGTTCTGAAGGAGCTAAACACGACAGCACAGCACCCCATTCTGCACAACTGCAAAGAAATACGGAAAATGCTGCAACCTCCCCAGCTCAGCCGAGGCCTCTGACCTCTCAGCAGCCTCGCCAGCCTCCACGCTAGCCCCTACCCCCTCGCCCCACACGGAAAACCGGCACCCCTGTCCGGGCCTGGGGAAGCAGCAGCAATCTGATTTTTGGATCGGAAATGCCAGGGCTGGGGAGGGCTGGACAGCTGCAAACTCGGACACAGCTAGAAACAGCAGCAGATCATCAATGGCTTATTCAGAAATGCATGTATTCTAAATCCCCCTTTTTTTGTTTGTTTGTTTGTCTTCTAAATCCCCACAGGGAAGGGGCTATGCCTCATTCAGTGCTCCGTATAGAAAACTCTGAGATAAGCCCTTCATCAATGCTAAACATGTTTTGAAATCGAGCTGTTCTGGACTCTGAGACAGGCCACGGGCGATACACAGAGAAAAACCTCTCAGATCCCGAGGCAAAAAGCAGCCAGAAGTCCTGGCTTTGCAATGCAGTCATTTGTCTGCATCAACGATAAGAGCCAAGAGATTTAAAAACATCCATTTACAGGGAATAATGTGAGCAATCATGACACAATATGACAAACGCTCACATATGAAAAGACCCATTTCCCGCTGCCGGGACGCATTTAGCTCCATACATTTACCCGCAGCCCCAGAAGCGTGCAGACCTTCTCCCGACACAAGCGCACGGACGCAGGAGCCGGGCTCGGTGTACAGCGACCGTGGCCGCAGTCACAACCGACCGGGGCACAGGGACATCAGCGTCAGGCAGCCGCAGCTTCTTCGCGCTGTAGCGCGTCGGTGCTCTGCTTCCCTGGACGCAACCCCTGCAACCCAGCGGCTCAGCGCACCAGAGCGGGGCTCGCAAAACCGGAGGAAAAGCGGCTGGACGTCTGCCTGCCGGCCCAGCTCACGGTCACACCGGCCGGCCAGAGGATCTCACGCCGCACCGCGAAGACACCAGTTTCACAGCCAGACAACACGTTCCTTGAAAGAGTTAACAGTCCTTTTTCTCATCCTTCCAGATGAGCGGAACGCCAGCAGAGACGCTGCTTCCAGCGGTCACTGCGACTCTGCACCACAAGCCTGCGTGCGACGGGGAGGACCGGGCCCCTTCAGGAAGGCAACGCTCTGCACCGGGAGCAGATGCCGACTGTAAACCCCAGCAAACATCGCGGACGCACCGGACCGCACCATCGCGGCACCCAACGAGCCCCACGCCGGCTCCGCCAAACCCCGCTTTGTGCCCCGCTCCAGCCCTCAAGCCGGTCTCGCTCGCTTTCGGTTTTGTTCCCACAAAACTGCGCTGCGCGACGTTAACACCTTATGAGGACAGGCTGAGAGAGCTGGGGTTGTTCAGCTGGGAGAAGAGAAGGCTCTGGGGAGACCTTATTGCGGCCTCTCAGAACTTAAAGGGGGCTTATAAAAAAGAAGGGGACAGACTTTTTAATAGGGCCTGTAGCGATAGGACAAGGGGAAATGGCTTTAAACTAAAAGAAGGGAGATTCAGACTAGATATAAGGAAGAAATTTTTTACTGAGAGTGTGGTGAGACACTGGCCCAGGTTGCCCAGAGAGGTGGTGGATGCCCCATCCCTGGAAACATTCCAGGTCAGGTTGGACGGGGCTCTGAGCAACCTGATCTAGTTGAAGATGTCCCTGCCCACGGCAGGGGGGTTGGACTAGATG
>NW_008824370.1:387546-390232 GCF_000699105.1 Pygoscelis adeliae
CGCCCGCTCCCCGTCGCCCGGGCCCCCCCCGGCTGCTTGGCGGGCCCCCCCCCCCCCAACGCTCAGCCCTGGTTTGTTTACAGTTGGCAGGGAGGTGCCGGCACGGCGCGGCCACGGCAGAGCAGCCTGCCGCCCAGGCTTCATCTCTGCCGAGACCAACCCAACCTGTAAAGCAATTAGTCACTTGCAGATGAGCGCGGCGTGCCCTTCCTCCAAACGTTATCTGAGCTCCCTGTAGGGAGGGGGAATGTGAAAACAGGACAGCACGCGGGGAATAAGTGCTGCCATATCGATCCCAAAAATCAAATAACTGGCATCCGTCAATCTTCGCATCCTTAGCGGACGGATCCTCTGGGGTGCTCACGCGGGCTTGGCACGCCGCTCAAAACCGCCCGTCACACGGCTCGGGAGAGCACTCGGGCCCCTGCAAACCGGGACGGGAAAGGGTTTTGCTTCAGCTGCCACTGGCCAAAAGAGACATTTACAGGGTGCCGGCCAGCGTCGCGCTCTGGCAGAGGAGGTCCCGACTCCTGGGTACCTCACCCCAGCGAGGCCACCCGTGACTGCGTTATCTCAGCAGCAGGGAAGCTCGGGCTCTGCAGTGGAAGCTCCCCGTGGTGCCCTGGACACATCTCCTCCCCACCTTGTAGCTTTGCCGTGCTCGAAGAAGACAGCTGCGTGTCTTCTGTCGACCGCCCCCAACAGAGGTGCCAAATTCTCTGCCGTGCCAGCAGCCAGGGGCAAAAGGCCCACCCGAGTTGTACAAAGTGGAGTCGGTCACCGCCGCTTCCTACCGCAGACAAACACCCTTGGCTGCGGAGTGACCCCCGCGGGCCCCCAGCCCCGAGGCAGTGCCGAGGTCTCCATCCACGGTCAGGGGGAAGCGGCGGCCCCGCAGACCTCAAGCAGCTCTGCTCAGCCGAAACACAACCTGGGAAAGGCCTGCGGCTTTCAACTACGTCACTAATGAAAACAGGACTCTAGTCTAAAAGCACTGTGCTGGGAGCAGAGCTAGTAACGCCGTAACTATGCCTTCTGGTTCGAGGGCCTCTCAAACCCGAGGCCAGCGGCTGAGGTCAGGTAGGTTCAGGCTAGACACAGATATTTTACCAGGACAGCCGCCACCGGACAAGTGCCGCAGCTTTTTATACTACCAAAACCTGCCAATGGTTTCCAAGTCAAGGCTGGCTGTTTTGCCGAGGTCTGTACCAGCCCAAACACAAGCGAGTTCAGCGCAGTTCTGTGGCCTGTATGCTACAGATGAGATTTAAAATAAAAAAGTGAACATTTAAGTCAGAGGAATACAATTCATTAATTGTGAGCGCTTTCCTTTCTAACGCCCCGCTGCAATTAACCGCTTCACCTCGGAGCGCTGTCCATCTTCCCCGAGTAAGTCTCAGACGATGCCGGGAAGATGTGTGGCATGTATTGTTCCCTTCTGAAACTCAAGGTTTCCGAGTCTCAAGACAAGGAATGCAAGACCGAAGCGCTCACCTGCTCCGTAAGCCCAGCCGTGCCTGACCAGTTACTAACCGCTACCAACCATGCTGCGAGTATCAGCCGCAGCTCCACGAGGGGGGCCGAGGTGGGCGAGAAGGCGCAGAAGGCAACGCTCAGAGGCCCCAGAGACAGCACTCAGAAGTGAGGCGAAGACGGTACAGCCGCGGAGCATCGCCCCAGCCCTCCATTCGCTCCCAGAGAGGCCGCCACATCTGCTCCCAGACGGTGCAGCCCTGGGCAGCACGCCTCCCGCAGCTCTCCCAGGCAGAATCCGGCCCGAGGGCACCGGGGGGAGAGAGCAACTCCTTCCCGCTCCGATGCTACGGGACGTCGGGACACCGGGGAAAGACGCCTGCGATAATAATGACAAAACACCCCGCCACGTGATCAGACACTACTCAGAAAACACCAAAACTCTCATCCGGGCTGCCTGCTCCCCGGCCCAAACGCTTTCCCAAAACTGGACCTTTAAGGGAACCGCACGCCGCCCTACCCAGAGCTCCCGCCTTCTGCAGCGGAGCCCCCGGCCTGCTCTGGAACAGGAGAGACAGAGGAGCGGCGACGGGTGTTGGGATCTGCACTGAGCACTGCCAACGCTCGTACCCATACGGCCGTGCAGCCACGCCGAATGTTAACTGAGCTCTCAGCTGCAGCAGCTTCCCGTAATAACCAAACCCACGGTTTAACAGGCGCTGCGTGGAAAAGGATTCCCTCTCACCGGCTCTGGGCGCACACTTAAAACAACTCCAGCCAACAGCCTCTTCTTCTGTGAACAGGCAATTTGGGGAATAGATGCTCTCGGTGCGCGTTCTGCAAGAAAGTCCTTAATTCAGGTGAACTTAACCTCATTTATAACGCCGACAAAGCTCGTTTTTACCACAACCCATTGAGTGCAAGAGGGCAGAAGAAAGCATGACGGAAAGAGTCCCCAGAGAAACGAACCCCCGCGACCAAGACAACCGGCCCCTGAAGATAAGAACAGACGCGGGCCGAGGACAGGGGGACGAGCGTCTTTCAGCAGACCCGCGGGCCAGGGAGACAAAAGCCGGCCCGGCACCGAGCGGGGAACGACGTCCCCGTCCGAGGGGGTTTTGCTCCGCTCTGGGGGGGGGGACGGGCCCGGAGCAGCCTCCGCACCCCATCCCAGGGAGCGGAGGGCAGAAATCCCCCACACCAAACCACCGCC
>NW_008824370.1:395602-395919 GCF_000699105.1 Pygoscelis adeliae
GGGAAGGTGCAGGCAGCGGGAGCAGGCAGGGCAGTGGGGACATCGGGAGCGGGGCCGAGATGCTGTGCATGGTGACGTGGGTGCTCGGGCTGCTCAGGGGGGGTGGGCGCATTTCAGGTGGCAGAGCCCTCGCCCCGGGACACCTCCATCTGAGCAGGGCAAAGTTCCACGAGTGACCGGGTTTCAGTGGGGCATTTGCCACCAGTTCCCTCCCTGGCGGAAGCCGACGGCAGGTTTCCACATGGTTCCTTGGGAGAACTCCCCAAATTCTCAGCTCGGAGCGGAATTCCCCAGCGAGCCATCCCCAGCACATCCCC
>NW_008824371.1:0-3348 GCF_000699105.1 Pygoscelis adeliae
ACAAAACCCTCCTTGTCCTTGTGTATTACACCGAGACCCATAGCAGCAGTAGGGTCCTACAATATAGTAGGTATGGATCTTTTAAGACCCCAGACCGTTAGTACTCCGTTGGGCACTTGGCAGCCAAACCATCAGACCCAGAACTCTGTAGTCTCTATAGATGAAATACCAGCCAAGGGATCCACTACTTTTCTACTACAGGCCACACCTAAATTACCCAAAAATGCCTTGACTTGTGTATGACAATATGATATTAGCCCTGAAGCCACACTAGGCATAACTACTCTTACTCAGGATTTATGACAATGGGGTGTCATTCAGAAAACTCACGCTCCGTGTAACTCCCCTGTGTGGCCTGTCTGTAAGCCTAACAGTACCGGGCGTCTGACAGTACATTATGGCAAACTCAGTGAAAATACTGGACCCTTACCTGCTGCTGTCCCATCTATCATGGGTCTTATTTTCATGATAGAGCAAACAGCCCACCCTTGGGTGGCTGCCGTGGATGCAAAAGATATATTTTTCACGGTCCCATTACAACCTGAGGATCAAGACAGCTTGGCTTTTACTTGGCATGGGATAAAGCATACTTCCACCCCGTTACCCCAAGGATGCAAACATAGCCCTACATTTTAGGGCATTTTAATGGCAGGCTTTTATTAGCACGGGGCATTTTAATTGGAGGGGATTCGTCCAATGAGGGCCGAAGAATGCGTGGTCACCTCCTAGCCCATCTGGAAGGTATGGGGATTACCATCCCTGAAGCTAAATGACAGGGACCTAGCCAGCTGGTTCCCTTTTGACATATAACTTGGAAAGATGGCAGGTGATGTACTCCCCCTGATAACCTGCAGCAAATATCCCAGCTAAACTTAAAGCTCCAATAAGAAGGAGCTCCGACAAGTCCAAGGAATGCAGGATTCTGGTGAGCCCATATTCCAGGGCTTACTATAACTGCCCAACCCTTATACGATCTGTTGAAGAAGCACACTACCTGGGAAGGGACAATTACTCATGAAGAAGCGCTTTGTTTGTGAAGACACAATGTTTTAGAGTATCAGGCTTTGGGCCCCGCAGTACCAGGGTCCCCCTTTAGCCTACATATAGGACTCGCAGAAAGATGGTATCAGTGGAGATGGTGGCAATGAGTTGGGCCCAACAAGGCCCAATTAACTCCCGTAGGGTTTGGATCAAAGGGGTAGCAAGGTTCCCAGTCACGCTATTCACTCTGGGAAAAAATCACTACTGGCTACTTACCCAGCCCTACTAGACACTGAACCCATCACATCAGACACAGCCTTAGAAATTCAGACCCCGTTCCCTATCCTCAAAAGAATCAGAGAGTCTGCTCCCGTTCCTCAGGGAATGGCACACGCCAGTACGATTCAGGAAATGACAGTGTACACAGCATGTCGCAACTGGGTCGTGAGGGGAAAAGGGCTTACAGGGAGCCTGACAGAGTACAATATCCAATGGCAAAGGGGTGCCTTGTCACCCCTTGGTACGCTGCCCCCACCCATTCAACATGCACCACCCCCATCCGATTTACAAGAGGATATCGAGGTGTGGTCTAGTGATGGTTTACAGATGGACCAGCTCACAGGGAAGTGGGAGGGAAGGGCTGCCCGCCTGCAGCCCTCAGACGGGACATCCAAAACACAGGAAACAGAGGGATCAGCTCAATTGGCTGAGCTCCAGGTGGCAGTGCTAGCTGCTGCATGGGGCGCCGGCACAATATATACCAATTCCTGTGCGGTACGGGCTGGGGCCACTCAGTGGCTCCCATACTGGAAAGCTGAAGGATGGAAAACTGAAGAAAGTGAAGTCTGGGGAAAAGAACTAGGGGAAAAGCTATATTTAATAGCTCGAGCAAAGAAGAATGATGGGAATCTTCTTCGAATAGGGCACGTATCCACACATATGAAGGGCACAGATCTAGGAGCCAGATGGAACCATGAAGCAGATTACTTTGCTTAAAAACCTAGGAAGAGCAATGATACTGATCTTCCCTGTAACATATATACTCCCTCCACCTCTGATCACATGATGCTGGGCTGGTTACATGACAGCTTAGGACTTATGGGTGGCCTGGATCTATCTCAACAAGTGGGCCTCCGAGGGTGGCCGATTTCTAAAGCACAATGCCAAGATTTTGTCGCTAGCTGCCCTTTTGTACATGGGCCTGAGCCAAATTTTCAGCTGGGCAACAGTGGGCTGACCTGAGAGATGGCAAATAGATTCCAAAGGACCCCTACCGCAACCTCCAAGTAAATGGGAGTATATTTTAACCGGGGTAGAGATTATTAGCGTTCTACCCGTGCCCTCAAGCTAGTGCAAAATGCGTAAGTTTTGGATCAGGGCAATGGTTTACACGCCTACCTTTACTCTCTGAGATTCAACCGGACACACTGGGTCATACTTCAAAAATAAAAATATACACAGGAGGGCTGAAGCCCAAGGAATTAGATGGATTTTCCACATTCCTTACCATCCCCAGTCTAATGGTATTATTGAACACAGCAATGGACTTCATCAGACTCTACTACGACTTTGCACTTGGACCAGTGAGTCCAAAGCCTCAGCTAGTACCTCCTCATTTCACGGGTGGCCACATCACTCTACCAATGCAGTTGCTGCCTTAAACAATTGATGGACCATGACTGGCAGTCCGATCTGGAAAGCTTTTGATAGCAGCCACAGTGTACCTTCAACTTCAGGCAAAAAAGATCATCATTAATTATCTGTGGGACAAATCGTCCAGGTTAATCACCTGCAAAAAGGGAGTTTTCCTTGCATATTGCTAACACACCTTCAAAGTGCCATGTGGAAGGTGCTTGACCACAAGCATCCCAAACTTGTTGGGGATGCTCAACACTGATCTTGAGCTTAATCTGGTATTTGGGCTCTGTACTAAACATCTCGTTTCCAAGCAGCGGATCTGCAACATGGGCAACTGGGAACTCAGATTATCTGCCCGGGATCCTTGGTCCCACACATAATGAGGGATTTGAAAAACTCGCAATGAGGAATGGGCATGTGTCATAACAACTCACAACAGGGGGAAGTGAAGGGGAAAGTCAAATTGTAACAGAAAATAGAAGTGGATGTAGTTTAGTGCTGCTTAACACAGTATTAAAGTATATTCTGTTGGGGGATTGTTGGGATTACTAGCTTTGGTGGTTGTGTATGTATAGGTTCAGTTGATCTTGTAGCAAAACTGGTATGTGAGAGGATGGAACAAAGAAGAAGAGAGGAAGAGAAATAAAATTAGTTGAAACAAATGGGTTTGGAAATGAAAAAAGATAAGATGTCATGAGCAACTGGGAATAGCAGAGTTTAAAAAAAAAA
>NW_008824372.1:0-20216 GCF_000699105.1 Pygoscelis adeliae
GGCCCTGACCCTCCCCGCCAAGGGGAAGGAGGCAATCCCATCTCCGGAGCCAGCAGATGGAGCAGCCATCTCAGGCAAACCGGAGTGAAAATCCAGCCCTGCCGCGAAGGAGCGGGGATAAGCACAAGGGGCAAAATGAATGCAACCCTCCCTGACCTGTGTACTGATCTGGCAGCGGCTGTCAGAGAAGTGACTTGCAGATGCGGAGAGCTCAGGCTTATAAAAGTCGAATAATTCACATTTATAGTCACTTTACATTCAGTATTTGCAAGCCCAAAAGGATCTTTACAGCAAATTAATTGGTATAAACGGCAGATGTGTTGCTGCGGGGCACACTGCTGTGACTTGAAGTGGGTTTTCCACAGGCTGTAGGAGATGTCAGGTAGGCAGGCGTACGGAAAGGCAAGCAACAGCGACGACTGGCTGCTTTTTTTTCTTTTTTTTCCCCTGTTTTGGCAAGAGGTCCCCTGCTTCTTGTAAGTATTCCTGGGGGACAGAATGAGTACTGCAGTCAGATAAGTCAGCATGAGTAGAATAACATTTTGTGGGGGGGTTTGGTAAGCTGTAGCTCATTATAATTATCCAGAGGACCCAGCCAAACTGTTTAAACACCCTATGAGCCACCCTAACAGCCTGGAATAGCTGAGAGGATTGCTGGAAAGGACACGTGTAAAGTGATGCAAGCTGCTTGGGTAATAGCTCTGCCTTTGCTCCAGGATGCCTCTGCGCTCCCGCACGCCCCAGCATCTGCGCCCGCCTGCGGCTGGGCTGCAGTCTTCGGAGTTTGATGTCCGGGGGTCCCCAACTCCTGGCCACCCCTGCACCCCGATACCGCTTCTTTTTAATCACCAGCACGTATCTTCAGTCACCGAGCGGTGCTAGTAAGCCCAACAGAGAGGAAAGGTGCATTTGCTCAGATGTAATGATGCCCCGCTAATCTGATGAGCGTGTTCAGGGCTGAAGCTTTGGGTCCTTTTTCTTCCTTCGGTCCCACCGCATTTGGCCCCGCTCGCTGGGCTTGGTTCTTTTGGCTGGCGTGGGAGAGAAGTCAAAAAATGAGCTGTGAAGTCAAAAAATGAAGACCTAAACAGTGATAACAGGCTATTTCAGAAACGGCTTGTTTTCATAAATGGATGCCTGGATTTTGGGAAGGAATTTTACGGGCTTCATAAATCTTATTTAAAAGTAAATTTTGTAAATGCTTTCAAATAGTTACCGAGAGCCATTTACTGATAATCATGTTAGAAGGTGAAAGAGTGATAATCATAAGAAATCTGCTGCGGAGTTTTACTGTGCTCTGGGAAGGGTGTGGGGAGGAGGTGGAAAGGGAGCCTTTTTCTGTGGCCTGATTTGGAAACCACAAAGTAGTTAACAAGGTGATAACAAAAATAAAGGAAAAGAGTTTGGCATGCTGTGCAAGCTCTTATCTTTTCCCTTTCATGAAAAGCAGAGAAAGAGCGAGAGCAGGAAGGTTGTAGGCTTCACTAAGTCCTAATTATCCCTTGATTATGCGCACAGCAGGGATGAAGTTTTCAGAAGTACGGTTTCTGTAGTAAATCCAGAAAACTGGCTGGGTAGTTCGATAGCCCCATTTATATGCCCAGCAAAGCAGCGGTGGGGCCAGATTCAATATTCCAGAGACGTGTGGTGCCTGAAAAAACAGGTTGTACCTAAAAGCTGCTCCGATTTATGCCATTGGATGTGCTGCAGGAAAGTTTTTTCACCCTCCTTCCCTTCCCTGCCCCAGGCAGGAAGCCTGTTCGGTTCAGGCAGTGCCTGAACTTTATTTAGTCTGGGACATAAAAGTCCTCATGATACCTGGTTTTCTTCCCCCTCCCCCCCTTCCTTTCTCTGGCATTAAGGAATCGCAAGAGCTATTTAGAATAAAACCCAACATGACTGCCAGAGGACTAACTACTGAACTCCTCGTGTCTTTCTCCAGGTACTTGAATTCTCTGGGAATAAGAGCCTGAGGAACGCAGGAGGAAGGAGACATCCCGTGTAAGCACATATCCATAGTCTGTAAAATGGATATTTTATGGTTTTGCTTGTTGTAGTAGATTAGTGCATTTTAGCCTATTTGGTGTGTTTCAGCTCCCCCAAAACATTCGGTATCTGCAGCAATGTGGATTTCGGAAGAGACTGAGGAGATGAGCGATTTGCTGCGTACGGGCTGCATTTTCCAGCTGAGGGTGATATTGATTTTCCCCTAGTGACAGAGCAAAGAAGCTCTTACGACTGGAGCTGTAGGATTTCTTGCTTCATGGTCCTTATTTCAACTTCTCAGGCAAAAGGCAGTTGAGACCCAGCCACCCTCTCCCATCCTTTTCAAAAATCAGCTGTTCAAATGCATAAAAAGTGATTCTTTGTATTAAAAAGGAGAATATAAAAAGCAACAGGTTTATATTAATATATGATTCCCTAGCTTGCTCCCAGAATGCAGCTTACTATGAGATGCACTTGCATCCTCCGTGCTCCCAGCGGCCACATCCTTCTGCCTGACACCGGTAAGAAATATCTCATAGAAATAAGTGGCATATTGCACATTTCTTATGGTAGGAATTGTATACAATGGTGTATTGGGCTCTGCACAGGCTGTACTGCTAACTCTGGGAGCGCTGGACACTGTTTTCCTACTACATTTATCTCTTCCTTTGTTAGGCAACATAATTTCGTATGATTCTTGTGGCAGAAATAAGATAATATCAATTTTGGCAGCATCACTGTTCAGTATGAATGGGAACAGTGCTCTATGCAGGGTTCATAATGAGGTTGGTTTTATTTACATTTGGTGAAGATGGATACAAACTGAAAAATCTCCAGGCACATTTTTCATAGAGTTAAATGAATACATTAAGTGCACACATAAATGCAATAAACACATACAAATACAGTTAACACACTGACTATACATACAGCCTCTGTACATTGACCCCCTCTGATGTCCGAGGAGTGTAGTCAGCTACTCAGGGAGTATTAATGCAAATACTTCTATCAAGCGGTGCAGCCCCGCTCTGGCTGTGAACATGCCCCTGAGTGCTCTTTGGGAGGGGCGTTATTACAAGCCGGGTTTGATTTATTCGGTTGCTGGATTATCCCCGAGTTATTACAGTCCTTGGCTATTAGTGGGCAAAGCATAAAGCACTTTCACATATTTAAGAATGTGCGTTATTCTTAAGGAGCAGTGAAGACTTAAGACAAAAGACTTGTCCTGTATGAAGGAAAGAATTCAGTATTATTAACCACTGGTTGAGGAAAATGAGTAATATTTACAAAACTTCTTTTTTTCATGTTCATAGAATATTTTAGTACCTGTTTAGTGTTATTCACCGGTGTGTTTGCAGAGCGCTTCTCTCCAGACATGACCAGGAATGAGTTAGGGTTGCTTTTCCATGGACGAGCTTGGCAGTGGCAGCTCTGCTTATGCTGTCTGGGGGCAAAGACCCTGGGGGGTGTGAGCTTGCCCTGAGGCCGTACGGCTAGAAATGCTAGTCCCTGCTGTGCTTCCTCGCAAAAATACAATTAGGAGTAAAGTCCTGCAAGCAAAGTTCAGAGAAATGAGTGGGAAAAGCCCTGTGGGTGTCCCTGAGTGAGATCCCTGTCACACGGGAGGGGAAAGGAAGCATCGACAACCTTATTACAGGGGCACTTTGAATTCTTCGGGATGGCAAACACAGAAGGAATTCTGCTATTTGTGTGTGTGTTGGCAGGATTCATGCCGTGGCCTCGGGGGGGCTGCTGGAGGGCGAGGGAGGGTGCCTCTGCTCTGCACCCTACAGAGAGCACGGCCTGGAGGACACGATTTGGGAGGGCGGTGGATTGAGACATCACAAGGTGAAATCCCGAAGACTTGAGCAAAGCTGTCCTGAGCACAGGACAAAAATACCCAGTTACAAAAACACTGGTAGTCGCCTTGTATTTTGTATTCTGCAACTTTGCAGCCTGAGCTGGAGCTCAGCATGACACCTCTCACGCTCCATGAGATGATTTCCATCAGAGCTGTTTGGCAGGCTGTCCGCATCGTTACCCACGACAGAAACGAGCAGCGCTCGCAGCCATCGTGCGGGCTGTCCAGCAGATATTGCTGGCTACCTTGAGCCCGTGTCAATTAACTTTTGCTTGGAGCACGGTTTGATGAAACGACAACCAGCAGCAATTACAGTCCCTGGGCTGCCTGGAGAGGGAGGCACAGCCTCAGGAACAGCTGAGCCGTGTGCGGCATGCGGAGGCAGAAACCGAGCCCTTTCCCAAATCTCTGGGGTGAGATTTGTTTTGCAAAAATGCCCTTTCTGGGTACTCGCCTAAGGCAGCTTGTGTGCAGCAGCCGTGTAGCAGCATCCCCTCCCTCTGCCCCAGTGCCGGGGCTGTCTGTCCGTGCAGCCGGGCTGGAGCGTCGCCCGACGAGCGGGGCTCGTACTGCCTTGGCAGGGCTGGCTGCTAAAGCAGCTTTGCCTTCGGTGCCCGCGGTGCCCACGGTGCCCACAGCTGCACTTCAGCAAGAGGGGAGTTAGGTGGGATTCATGGGCGGTGAGATGAGGTTTGTGAGGGCCCTTTCATGCAACTCCTAGGCAAAACTGCTCTCTGTGTGGTTATGTCCTACTGATCCTTCAGTAATAAAAGGGTAATGCAGAGTTTTTACATGGAGAAGGAAAAGGAATGGAACGCATTTTTGAGCAGTTAAGATGACTTTTAAAAATAAATAAGTTCTTGAGATCAAACCATTTTTGCTTAGTAATTAGGAATTTCATTTTTCCTGTAGCTAATGACGTTTGCAATGCAGTGCTTTGCTGGATAATTTTTAATTAGAAGCTAGGACACGGATTCAAGTTCCAAAACTATCATATGTTTATGCTCATCGATTTCCTTGAGTCTTTCTGGAGATAATGAGTCCTGCCTCCCTTCCTCTGTGTCAAATTTGAGTTTGACCTCTTTGCTTGTAAATAGATTAGAAAAATTAATCCCAGGCTATAATAAGGTCTTTCCTTATGCTATGGGGAAGGTTATTTATGCTTTTAAAGCTTGTTCCAACCTAAGAGGTGTGAAAGGAAAGAACACTTAAGCTCTCTACTGCTGACGAGAATATTGTATCTGAAAAATAAAAGTCATGGTGCGTTCATTTTGCTGACATTATTTAAGATAAATATCAGCACCACAAGCACCAACTGGAAGATATATCTTTAAAGGTAAGGGAAGTGGGTTTTACACTGGCACATCTCAAATGCAATTACAGCTGCACACAATTGTGCACGGGGGAAAACGTGGGGAATCGGGAGAGGAGTTTCCTTCCCAGCCAGTTTCTGGCAGCTCGTGTAAACCAGGTGGGTGATGCTCATTTGAAGTAGTTTCTCAGTTTCTTAGGCTATTTTTTTCCCCCCAAATTGATTAAAGGAGCTTTCTAGTCTCAGCTGATCAAAGGTGATTAAAGCTGAATGTGAAAGATGTGATGCCGGTCCATCCCTCTGACAGAAATCAACGTTGTGATGGGAACCAGAGCAATGCGAACAGGAAAGCAGGCTCACAGCCTGAACGGCGATGCGGGCTCATCACTGCAATAAACCTGGGGAGATCTCTGTTTCTCGAAGTCTTCAAGAAAAGGCTGGGGAGCTTATGAAGGGAGAAGCAATAGCGAGGGGTATGGAGGGGTCGGCGGGGCTCTGCCGGACACTGAGGACGATGCCTCTGCCCGGTGGTGCTTGCCAGCTGCGTGCCTCAGCGTGCAAGTCCTCTTGCAGAGGGGTTTGTCCCTGCGTTGCCGTGTCCCTGGCTGTCCCAGCTATTGGGTTCTGCACAAGTGCTATGAGAGTATATATTAAAAAATTCCTTTATAAAGCAATGATCTGACAGACAGCTTCACCTTCAATTGCTATTAAAATTAAGAGGTACTGATGCTCAGGTGAAGAATACTGATATTATTTTATTTTTCCTGCATCATCTGGGGATTTGCTCTAATAATGTCAAAATCCATGCAAGCGGAAGGAAAGATCTGGCTTCATTTTCTTGGCTTTGTTCATGTTCAGTTGCCCTGTAATCTGTGAGTAGCTCCTCAGCAAGCCTGTGGTCCCTGGGACTTTGGGTAGAGTGAAGGTTTTGGAAACCCAGATAAGAGACAAGAATAGCCCAACCAGAAAGTCACGGAGTGTGAAAAATGTTTTTGTGTGTGTGGGAAAAAGGGAGCGTAAGTCTTTTTGAGAGGATGCTGTGCACTGAGTGTGGAGCACCAGCCTTTTGTCTCTGGATTCTGCAATTCAAATCTGGCTTCAGAGGCAAAATGAACTGGTGGTCTCCCCTCTGCAAAAGCAGTTTAAAAAAAAGTCGCTAAGCCCAGTTCCGGCCCCAGGGTAGGGTGAAGCAAGACTGAGGTGAGCTGAAGAATTAAAGACAGATGTGAAAAATGTACCCAAAGCCTGGCTAACCCTTGCTTGGTTTGGACATTGCAACTTCCACCAGCACTTTTTGTTTCCTTCATCACAATTCTTTAAAAAAAGGTAATGGTCCCCAACTGTCCCCTAGACAGGGAATGGAAAGGCTCTCAACATAAACGTGATCTAAATAATCACGGGGTCAAACCCTGTTCTCAGTTAAAGCCATCAGTGGCCAATGACTACCCAAATCGCCCATTTAACACCTTTTATTGTGATCTACCTGGTGGAGGCTGCAAAAGGCGAAGTCTCTGTTGACTCTGATTGCTCAGTGTGTTTTAATACAGTGGAAAGCTGTGCCTCTCAGAACTACTGCTTTCATAATTAGCCTTGTGTACTTTGTTATGGCTTAATAAAGTGCCTGAATGCCTAGGGAGAGGCAAAAACCAAGCTTTGCCTTGGGATAAGAAAGGCATTTTCTTCTTAAGTTAGTTGTTTAGAAGTTGCTTTAATTATAATGAGTAAACCGAGGGTGCTTATATTAATATAATTTATGTTACGAAATGGAATTTATAGTTACTGAAGCAGTAATAAAAGGTAACTTATAAACCATTAAATGATTTGCTGACATCTTATAGGCATTCCACATTCTGAATAACTGAGATGTATATATGCAGTCCTCAGAAAGGAATAAAACTGGTGCAAATTAATGCTTGAGGTCAGGCTGCAGCACAACTGCTGGCATCAACCTGTGTTTCGCGCAACTTAGACATACATTTTGGTTCACAACCATGCTCAGGTTATTGCTATCTTTACTACCCTTATAGGTATGGAAAATGAGACAGAAACAGACTTTCTAGCCCCAGGGTTCAGCCTGAGGGAGTGGCTGAGCCCAGCCTTGAGCTCACTTGGGCCGGACTCAAAGTCCTGCCTGTTCTCTGGAGACTGCTCTACACTGCAGCTCGGCAGTCGGGTTATATTTATACCCAGATAACTTGCTTTCCATTACGAAATTTCTTTCCTGGCAGGGTATGCATCTATCATTAAATCCAAATCTTTCTGGAAAGAGAACAGAGGCTCGAACTTCAAAGCTTGCCACTGTTTTCCATGGAGCCCTTCTTGCTGGTTGCCTGGGAGGCTTATTTGAAATTATGCATGGAGACGGGCAGAGAGTAATGATTTCCAAAGTCGTCATAATTTTGCCCCTGAGTGGGCGAGACTTGGAAACCACTCGGGGCGCAGGAGGCGGCGGGGACGAGAGGCAGCGTGGTCGCTCCCTGCGCCACCAGCTGCTCTGAGCTCCAGCACACCCAGCACCCTCTAACCAGAGAAAAGCCTCGGGGGCCAAAACCCCCGGGGATGGTCCTCTCTTTCCTGTCCCCCCCACCCCTATGGACCATCTTGCAAGCCCTCGTTTTGCATGTGCTTTCCATATCATCTGCTCTCACTGGTTTTAGAAAGCTGATGGATACAAAGATGACAAAATACTGTCTGACATGATGTCCTTTACAGCCCTCTGCCAAAAGAGGATCCTTGCTTTCTTACGACAGCCTGGAATCTCAGCCATGCTGTGCTTAAAAATGTTATTAGAAGGCCTCTTTTGCCTTAAAATATTGTCACTTTTTAAAGCCTTATGTAGCTAGGTCTGTGCATTTCTGTTCATATAATCATGATGCATCAAAATGGAAGGTAATTAAATCTCAGACAGACAAAGAGTTTTCCAGTGTCTGGGAGAATTCAGTCCCTCCGTACGCACGGCCCCTCTTCAGCTAGAAACTTAGAAACTGCTGTCTGGTGGGTCTTGGGTCGGAAGTGTTAATTTTGAACAACTTTTAAATCGTGAGAAAGCGTCTGCTGTGTGCTACAAAGCAGCAAAGACAAAGCATTGCTCTCCGGCTTGATGTGGAGGATCAGCTGTCAGGAGCTGGGTCCTGATGCGCTTATCAGCGTGTTTCTGACAAGATATCGCTCTTAACTTGTGGGGTTTTGTTGGTGAAGCATGTTGTTTCAGTGGATACAAGTGAGAGTTCATGTGGGTTGGTGGGAGCTCAGAGATTAATGTTTGGTTAAAGGTACAAGTCAGTTCCTCTCCCCTGTTACATGGATCCTCTCCATAGCCTGGGAAGCTCTGCAGAAAAACGGCTCCAGGTTTTGTTGTTGGGGAATTTGTCCTCAGCTCCCTCGCACAGGGATGGTGGAATCAGGGGACGTTGGCAACACAAGCGCTTTGGATGCTTTCTTTTGTCCTCTTCAATTTACTGTAATAGCAGCCAACGTGACAGAAGATGTGCAGTTTTGGATACTTTCAAGGTTGCCCCATTTTTTTGAAAGAATCGTTATTGCTGTGCGGAACAGCACTGTGTTGGGGAACCATGACACTGTACGCGCCTCTGAATAATTGCCCAATATCTCTCAGAGTAAGAGACCGGTCCTTTCCCAGGGTTTCGGTCCAGCCCCAGCCTGTGCCATCTCCCGGTGGAAGGGAAATGCTGTGAAAGATGTACTTAGGTCAGCAAAAGGATTGTAACTCGCTAATGCAATACAAGCCTTTTCTATACCTACGTTTTACAGTTCAAAATACACGCTGTGCCAGCACAGAGCTTAATGGTGCATATGTATCATAATGTAGGGCACTCGTGGCCCGTGGCTGCCTTCCCTGCCTCTCCCTCTATGCTAATGCCTTTCCCTTGGTGATCTGCTTTCTCGCCTTATGGTGAGTACAGCCAGGGAACCGTTAGCAGATACTGAGTACTCATTAATCCAATGAGTGATTTAAAATGTATTTTTTAACTTATAAAAACTTTTACGTGTAGTGGATTATTAAATGCCCAGTATAATCGCGTCTTGTACGTATTTAATTTGGTTTCCATAGGAGTCGATGGAAGCAATTCTATGATTTCGCTGGGAATTTTTGTACCTGATAAATGTTGGGAAACAGGTTTTAGGCAGTACTGTGGGGAAAAATGGAAGGTTGCTATCATCTTTTTAGAGTCTAATACACAGCCAGACACTACTGTGATCTAATTAATGTCTACTTAATTAGGCTCCAGTGAAAGATTTCAGAACATGAAGCCCAGTGGAGGTATGGTTGATAACATTGTTATTTAGAAAATCCAGAGCGTTTCTCAGTTTGCCCAAAAGGTCTTGCACGCAAACTGAAACATTGCCTGCATTAACGCCCATCAAATCACGCCCATCTTCATCCAGCTCCCAGCGCATTTCACCAGTGCTGCTTGCCGTTTCGCCAGCTTAGCACAACAGAGGTGCGAGTCAAACCTTGCTCAGAGCTGCACCTTCTCGGCTTTGCTGCTTTGCTGCGCCCTGTCCTCGCTGCTAGCCCGGCGCTGGCCCCGTGTCGCAGGCACCCGTGCCCTGCACAGCTCCTGCTCTGCAGTGGGGCCCAGGCACCCGGCTCGCTCTCACGGAGGGGTTGCTTACTCCTCTCCTGCTATTTCGAGCTTGCACGTATTTGTTTACTTTTTGGATGTGCTGTAAATCCACATAGTACTCTTTCACACAGCTATTTTTGGCAGGGAGAGTAAAGATGCTGGAGAGGACTGACGGCACCGATGGAGCCGCGGCTCTCTGCACACCACTTGATCTGAACCCCTCTTAAAACAGGGCTAGCCCCTGACTTAATTTACTTGCAGCACAGGTTCCTGCCAGCCACTGCTTTCCTTAGTCAGGGATAAGAAATGACTGGCTCCTTCAGATGATCCCTGCTGATTCATGAATTAATTCTTGGTTAATACGAAAGTTATAAGATATTTATTCACTCCTGGCTACTTGGGTTGCCCCAGAAGAAGTTCACCTTGGGGGATTATGCTCTCACTAAAGGTTTTGATAAAAAATTGAAATGCCCTTTTGTTGTCTCGCAGGTCATTATGTTCACACGATAAAAATGATTTTATACCTAACTCTACCTATTAATCAAAAAGGTCAGTACAATAAAAAGTTTTTTTCTTTTCTGCCAGAATCCTTACCTCCCCGTGATCTTAGGAGCTGATTATAAGAGAAGATGTAGACAGAAGAATAGGATCTCAAAGACTGTTTTGATCAATGCGACATAGAGACATGAATTATTATTGAGAACTTAGGGGGGAGAAATAGAGTGCTTTGATGCCAGGGAGAAGTAAGATTGCCTGAGTTTTCAACCTCCAGGCATCAAAGCTGAATGAGGTAGCTTCATTCTTCTTAATAAATTTATGTCCAGCATCTGGTTCTGAATGAGGCTGATTTTCCTTTTCTTGAGATATGTATGTGTATGAATATATTTATATAAAATATGTATATATATCCCCCATACCATTGCTTTCATAAACCTGACCATGAAACTACTGACTTTTTCCAATGCCTCTGATTGCAAACTTAGGGTCAAGATGGAGTTTCTGCTTGGTAAAGCTCTGGGTTTTACGTTTATTAGTCTGCTCACTGATGACTGCCCGAAACCATCACCCTGTCTTAGAACCAGAGATATTGGCAGAGTCACTGATTTGACAGCAAGATTTTGCAGTGATGTGTTGTCAGGACATCTGGCACACGTGGTGCTGTGGACTTGGCTTTCCCTGGGAATCTGCAGGTCCTGCTGATTCTGTGGGCTTTGTCCATTGCTTCATTAATGTTTTGCTCGTCTGCAGTGACCCCCCCCACCTCCATTCCCCCTGAATTCCTGGCAGCTTGGACACACAGAATATCCAGCTGCTTCTCCTGTCCTAACAGGACGTTTGAGCTGGAGGAAGAACACGAGCTACTGCAAATGTCATGAGTAGGAAAAAAAAGCCACAAGTGGCATTTACCTTTCTGATTATTCCTTCTCATTCCCAGTACTGTGTGTACGTTTCCATTACAAGACTGCGTGTGACAAAGAGTAGTTAGATTTGCACTACAGATTCATCTTTAAATATACTCACGTCCTCCCGGAGTCTCTCCAGGAGTGGTTACGCTCTCCTGACTCACCGTGGCCTGTCAACCCTCCAGTGCCTGGAAATACGAGCACCACCTGTAGCCTCTCTTCTCTTTTCAAATGCCTCTTTAAATATCACTTCTCTGCACCCTAAATCTTGAGGCGCATCAGCAAAAACGAGATCACTTACATCATCTGAAGCAGATCTCTAAGTTCGTCATCTGATTGCCTTTCCCATTGTAACTCTAATGGGGTAACAAATCCAGTGCCGTGTACAGGGCTGGCCTCCGACGCGCAGTAACTTATTCAGCGTATAGAAATGAGGATATATACAGGTGTCTTAATGGATACGGCGCGGCTGTAGCTGTACTCTGGATACCTGAAAATAACTTTCTGTTATGAATGTTAAAATACCAGCTCGCAATGTGGTGTTAAGAGAACAGATGGATATTTTGCCATGTGATATAGCTTAGAAAACAGCTTTGATTTAGTGTACCATGCTTGTCTGACTTTTAAACCTGTATTAAAGAGAATTTCATAAAGGCAAACTCCACATAAAAATCTCAAGTAACAGGGCACTTGGCGGGAGGTTACTAAGCTATGAAAATTACTGATTCATTCTCCTTTCATTTCAAATGGGCAGATGTGTATGAATATTTATTTACTTTGAGGGCTTTTTTTAGAGGGGAAAAAGGTCTTCAGTAGGTGTTTTGATTTCACAGCATAATCAAGGGAATTAGTACTATGTATAAAACAGTAATTAAAGCCTTTAGATTTCTGAACCCATACTGACGTAGGAGAACTTCCCCCCCCCCCAAAAAAAAGCTGTTTCTTTTTGTTGCAGTGCTCCTGACGTTCAGCCTTTGAGATTACTATGTAGTCTTGGTTCATCGTCTCTTCAAAATGAATTTTGAAGGTTCAGCCACTTATGAACAACTGTCTCAAGATACTCTGGCATTATCAACACCTCAGGTAAAGGCTTCATGGTTTTCACTAATTGGCTGACTTCTATGAGCTATGTCTAGGCATGCCAAAATAATGGCCGATTTGCAGATGTTTGATATGGGAAGGCGAGTAGGTTTTTGCATCAACGGCTGCTCCAGCTGTCTTGAGATAACTGGGAAGATCACCTCTGCCTTTTCCTGAAACAGCTCATTTATTGGGTCTTACGGGAGGGGATACCTGTGGTTCCCAGGCTCGTTTCGCAGACATGGCGCGAGAAATCAATCCGCATTTACATGGGTAGTGCCGAAAGGGCTTCAGACCCCGCTGCTGGCAGCCTGGGAGCGCCCAGCACCTCTGGGTATGCGGAGGTCCCCTCTAATAATGCTGTTCAATGTAAGAGGTGTTAGGGTGGGCTTGGAAAAATCCCTCACGTGCCTGTGGTCTGCCTCGCGGATGCTTTGTGTCCTGAGGGCTGAGCAAAGTTTTCTTATGGTGTTTTCAGCTCATGGAGCGCAGTTTTATTTGCCTTTCACACATGCGTGGTGGCTCGGCAGAGGGCACGGTGCAGCAGATGACCAGGCCCACCATGTCCAAGGGGTACTGTCTGATGAGAAGGTGCGTGTCTGCACCCAGTGGCTCCCACAGTTCGACTTGCCTCTTGCTAAACCAGCGACAAAAATACAAAAGGGCAAAATGTTTCCTAAGCAGAACTCACCAGCTCTTCTTCAGAAGTGCTGGAGACACCCTGAAGTCTATTTGGGAAATCATGATGCTATTGAGGGCATGCGCAAATGTCAGACACTGCGTGTGAGGCGGCGGGACAAAACCCTACAACAACCTCAAAGAAAAAGGGCTGGATCCTGTGCAGCAGGATTGAGCCTCAGCTGCCTCGGCAGGCAGCAACCCTGTGCAGAGCACTTTTGCTGAGAATCAGGAAAATTGTTTGTGTTAGCCAAAGGCAGTTCAGAGAATAGTTTTCAATGGGCATAACAAATAAGGCCTTCAAGATATCAGATACTCCAAACAAATAAAAAAGTCTTCTGGTCAAAATTACATGAATAATTTAGACATCATTGCATCTTGTAAAGCAACATATATTTTAATTATTATATTAGATCACATTTATTCATACAGTATACAATTATTTTATAATAGCATATAATAATAGATTGTTAAAGTGTATATATTAAGATATACCATATATATTTATTATATAATATGTTTGTTATATATTTATTATTTATATGGCTTCCTAATAGGATGAATGGTCTTTCAACAATAATGTTGGCATCTGGAATCAGGCAGAATAGGGAATTTTGAATCACCGTGAGAAAGGAGAGAGTTAAGATCAAATCCTTTTTTTTTGGACAGTATCACTTTGGGGATGCACCATATGTGCTTTTTAAAGTTGGGATGAAGTAGGAGAGAAGAGGAAGAGTAGGCTTCTCTCGATTTGGAAAATGATAGCGTACCAACATGACCTGTTTTTATGGATGAGAACCTTCAGTCTACAAAGTTCTTGTTAAAAGACTTTATCTCGCTGACCAGGTGGTGCAATTTGTCTGGCGTTGACATTTGGGAATATCTGCTGAATTTTGCATAAGGACAATTGCTTTAATTATCCAGCGTCTTGCTGTGTTAATCTTTTTTGTCTGCAATAACCAACTCTTTTCTTATTCCTGGTGATCATGTAACTGTATTGTGTGCGCTTTTATCTAATCTTCTTCTCATCCCTACTTTTTTATTGTCTACCCCTTAGATATTTATTTGGGTTGAACTCCTCCTGTTGAGGGGAAATGGCGTACTATGGAAAATAAACCAGATGTGCATGAGCCTGAGATATTTAAAATTTCTCTTCCAAGTTAATCCTTTCATCAGAATAAATGCAAGATTCTCTTAAGATGGAAGTACTATATAAAATTAGGGCAAAAAATGAGCTGTGAAGCTTGGTTTTACAGCTGCAAAGGAAATTGGAGCTGTAGCAGCAGCTGGTTGCGCGACTGGGTTCCCCTGTTCAGGAAAGATGGAAAACAGAGAATTCAAATATTTGTAGAAATACAAAAAAGCAGCTCCGTAAGACAGAAAAGCCATTGACCTTCTTTCCATTACCTGAAGGAAAAAATGTTTACTGAACTCCCTTGTGCTTTCCCAGGCTGCGGCCTGCCGCGTCTGCAACGGTGCAGGTGGGGATGCAGGAAAGGAGGGGCTGGGGCTGCGAGCAGCAGTCCCCGGCCCGGCTGCCCGTGTGCGGTGGCAGCACCCTGCCCTCGGCGGTACGCTCTCCAGCGCTGTGCGTGGGGACAGAGGTGTGGTTTGGACATGCCAGTAACACACATCCCTCAGCCCTCCTCCTCACCTACCCCAGAGCCCCTCTGCCCATCCCAGTGTCCTCCAGAAATAAAGGAAAAAGCACAAGTGGATTTACGCCCAACAGACCCCCCCGTGCTGTCCCCTGTTGACCCATCTCAGTTTGGATCATTCATTACAGTTTAATTTAGGAAATTCAGGATCAGGTTTGTGTGTGCAGAGGAAGCAGCTCATTACAACTTAATTGCTCGTATTGCCTGGAGCAATACGACTGTAATGATACAGAGCAGCACAGAAATGTGCTATCCATTAGAGCAAACCTATTAGTCCTCTATTATAATGGTAAGGTTTATTATTTAATATTTGGACTGTATCTGCAATCACGCAAGGCAGGGCATCCTTTAGCTGCCAGCGGCAGCCCCTGCTCCTGCAGCCGCCTCCAGAGGCAGCTCTCAGAGGCAGCTCTGTGCGTGCCATGGGCAGTGCCCAACCAGGGACTCATGGAGCATATGTGAAGGACGAGCATGGCCTGTCCTTACGGAGAGAGCTGCTGGGGGTACTAAAGCACACCAGCATCCCGTTGCCCCTGGGGCTCCTCCGAACAAGCCTGCGCCTGCTGCAGCCTCCCCACCGGCCCCTCTCACTGCCCCGGCTCGGCTGCTGTCCCTGGGAGGACGTGGTCCCCCGGCTGTAATCTTGGCATGCCAGGGGGCTGGCACCTCCCCTTGTCATGCATAGCTATGAAACGTAACGTGAATCTGGACTTCCTAGCGCCAACCCCCGAGCCCAGCGTGCCCACCACAGCTCCGGCAGTGGGCCAGAAGAGCTGCAGAAATGACTCCTCCTCCCCTGGAAGTCGCCAGTCCTCGGCAGACGCATGGCACACGGCTGTGAGTGGCCCTGACTCCTCTCCTTGCAAATTTTAAAAAGTTGTTTGCACTCACTTTTGCTGCTTTTAAATGCTGGGGCAATCAGGCCACAGCCTTTGTCACCATTTTCCTGCAGTGATTGCCATTTGATCAGTTATGTTGGCAACTCACTGCCATGCTAAGGCTACTGAATTTTGTAGCTGAGGGTGTGTTTAACGTGCTGTTACCACTGGAAACTGTGATGGATTATGTGCAACAGCAATGGTACGCAACTGAACAACCAGGTAGCTAGTTAGAGCAATTATAACATTTTATGAAAAGGAATTGCGTTCATGGTCATTCATTATGCTGATGAATTTCCCACATTTTATTACTGGTCATCTGCACCACTCGTACGACAAATGGCCAGAGTCCCATACAGAAAGAAAACCCTCCCCTTTCCTTCCCTCCCGTACATGGAGGAGATGGTGTTGTTAATGTGGCAGTGTCTAATTGCTCTGGTGTCCAAGTTCAATATTTCTATTCATTTGTACATATTACTCACATCTGAGTATTCTGTTACACATTGCGTGGCTAGCTTTTATAGGTAAATTTATAGTTGGCTTTCTATGACTAGTCTAATACATATAAATGCTGGTCTTAAATCTGCGGAGAGACTAGGGAGTGA
This sequence comes from Pygoscelis adeliae, assembly GCF_000699105.1. Lineage (NCBI taxonomy): Eukaryota > Metazoa > Chordata > Aves > Sphenisciformes > Spheniscidae > Pygoscelis > Pygoscelis adeliae. The sequence continues at coordinate 16,051 of NW_008824372.1, forward strand.
GATGTTTTGGCAAATTGTGTAGAGCAAGTGAAATGACGGGAATTGGAAAGTGGGAGTATTGCTTGGCACAAGATCCTTGACTCTTGTTGAGTGATAAATTTTCCAGTACTAAATAGCTGGCACGTTATGTTACACGAGGTTGATGGGTGCAAATTATCGGCTTGGTTGTTTCTAGACATGTTACTAGCTGTAGGCAAATATGGCAAACAGCCAGGAGCGGAGCGTGAACTTCTGTGTACAGTCTTGAATTGCAAAAACAATTGTGTGTCCCTATTCGAATTGGCAATAGGAAAGTCATTACCAAAGCTATAGTTAAAGTGAAGAGATTGAGCTTTTTCCAATACGGACCTGAGACCCTGATCACATGGAGAATATCAGAATGCCACGTTAATTAGAAACAGGCTGTGATCAAACAGCGGAATTTCCTGCAGCACTGAGATCCTAATACACAGGACTCAAAAAAAGGATTGCAATTATGTGGTGTGAAAACCTAGAGTAATAAATATTTCAGAGAAGATATTGAGCTCCATAGTTCAACCAGTCTGCAAAAAACCAAGGTGAGACCTCTTAAATGGATGGGTAGCCCCCTGCCCCCTTAACCTGCTGTGAGATTCCTGCACCTCCTTTCCATGCGCTGGATGCCTCCCATAAGCAGAGATTGATGTTGGGCCAATGCCTTGTCTGGGCTGGCTGCTCGTATTTTCCTTTTTTGCACTGACCTCCAAAATGTGCAGTGTTATGCCAGCTCATACATATACAGCATCCCATTTTCATAGTAATTTATTTTTGGCAGTCAGCGTGCAAAAATTCTGAAACCGAATGATTAGCTCAAAAATGCCTGTAATGTGAATATTCAGCAATGGAAAATTTTCCCCAGTCTCCGCCAAGCTGAGGAACGTTGGAAGCCACTGTCTTTTTTCAGTCTTGAATACCACTCAAGGTCTTCCGTCCTCATTTCTGAAGGTCTGCACCTATAGACCCAAGCAGATTATTATCCCAGTGCTTATTGGTGATGTTTTATTCATTGTAACGTTGCCAAATGGAAAATTAATTTTTCCATGTTAATGAGTAGTAATTTGAGCATTCAGAAAAATCCTAACCTACAGGGAAGCAAAAAAGTATTAAGAAAGAAAAGAAACAAGTGCCACGGATGACAGGTTATCCGGCGGTGGGGGTCACATCTCCTGCAGGATGCAGGGATAGAGGACAGGGTGCTCAGAGCCCTCCCCGCGCGCGAGGATGCTCTGCGGGTGTGCCTGCAGCCCTGCTTGTGCCAGTGGGCCGCCCGGGGAAGAGGGGCTCGCGGATGCCAGCTGGGTTGTAAAAGTGACAGACACCACTTTAACTGACTCTCCTGGACGTGCTGTGCCAAAGGCATTGAAAATGCACCCTGGGATTAATGTCAGTGGTATCTTCTAAACGTAAGAAGTTAACAATTTGTTAGCCTGCAGTCAGTCCATGCTCGGAAAGTGACTCTGGAGAGCGATAGGTTCATCAGCACATAAGTGCACAACGTGAGCTGCTCTCTTCCTCCCGGCCACGGGGGCTTTGCTCTGATGTCCATCCCCCTTTGCAAGACCACCTCTGATGCTCCTTTATGCACATTTTCTCCTTCCCAAATAGTGGTGGCTAAGCCTCAGATAAATTATTAACTACAGAGCACAATGGCCACTGTTAAAATGGGTAGTTTTCTTCCCAGGAGGAATCAGGGCTGCTGCGTCCTTAGTCTACCAAACACATGTCTCTGCTGCTGGACCTACTGCTCTGCTGAGCCATACCTGCTGCGGTCATTTATATTTTAAATAAAAATTTGAAATGTATCATATGATTCACAACTAAAGCCACAGTTTGCCAGAGTGCTTGTAGGAATCATGAATTTCCATCGGTTAAGAAACGGGTGTAGAAGGGTGTTTGCTGCCAGATGGAACCAACAGTCTCTTGCTTAATGAGGTTACTGATGGCCAGCCAAAGCGCAGGGAGCGCATGTCTGGGTATGTGGCTCACTCAGACCGAAAATGGGGCAAGGAAACACAGAAATACTGTTGAGATGAAAATGATGCCTCAAGGTGGCAATAGAAGATGCAGGAGAAACTGGGCATGTGCTCACAACGGAGGTGGTGGCGTGGTGTTCTCTTGTGGGGTGGGTACAAGGTGGGCGTCCACTGAAGAGCAAGATGGAGGAAACCTCCCAAGCGTGCTTTCTGTCAGTGGAAATTGTGAGCAGAACAAAAAACATTATATAAAATACATGCGAGAGCTTCTCCGCGAAGCCAGAGGGGCGAAGGCTGTGGTGAACAGAAGAGCTGACTCGGAGGACTTTTGGCACTGCAAGTGCTCCACTTCGCATCCCAGACAGCCTGGCTGTGGGGAGGTCTTTTGAAATCTCTCTGAAAAACATCAGTGTCGTATCCTGTTCGGATCAAATGAGGAAAATGTTCTCACTGAAGCATTCTGAAATTCATGTAAATGAGCTGAAATGAGGGCTGAGGTGTTGTCTTTGGTGTTAGGTGAGGCGAGAGCTGCTGAAGACCCTCTGCTGACGCACGGCAGGAGTGCCAGGTTGGTCTGGTTGTTTCTTGGGGACTGGGAAACAGGGGTTTGAATTAATTTCTGTTCCCTGGTGGCCAGCGTTTGTTTAGAAACACTGAGCTTTGAAATAATGAGAGTGTGTGGAAACCGTTCAGAAATACTGAGTTTCTTCGTGTGCGTCAGTGACCAAGTATTGAATATACAACAAAACCAAGAAAGCTTTGACGTGAGGTCTTGAACGTAGCACATACGACATGCGCAGTGGTCGTAGTGAAGCTCTGCTTCATTAGCAATCGCAAACATTTCATCCGTACACTGCCACTAAATTGCTTGTTTTTACAGAAAAGTGGGCCCTGCCACCTGCCTTACCAGCAAGGAATGGCTTAAACAGTGTTTTCTGATGGAGGTACGGCCGTCACTCGTCACTGGTTGGAAGCTGCCTGCTCTCCTGGCAGCCACCTGCGCTTCTTCGAAGGGCATCGTCAGCAGAGTTGTAGTTTAGCAGCTGATGATGAGAACTTCTCCTGTGGTTCCTCAGAAAAGCAGACATGTATTCATCCGTAGGAGTGTTTGCTCAAAGAATAATGTCATGCAAACGAGTGGTGTGATCCTGCCAGCTGGGCTGGGTTGTGCAGTCAAACAACTCGAAAACATGTTCGCTGAGAAAACCCCTTCTGAAGGAAGCAGGAAAACTTCTCTGTACAGAAACCGCGCGGTTTTGCCAAGCTGCAGCCAGCTTGTTTTCAGGACATGCCAAATATTTGTTCGCAGCCGAGGCAAACATACTGATCTGGTGTCAATAAATGTCTTGATTCAATTCAGTGTTTGAAAACAGTGTGTTGGCCACAGCCAGATGCGTTGGTGTCATCAGCGCTGGTTCTTACCCAAACTGCTTGAACTGTGGTTTTGTTTTGACATAACTTACAAGAGCATTTTTCATCACTACCGGTAACTGCTTTGAGAAATCTCTGGAGTCGATAGTCACATAGACTTACTGCATTAACACTCTATGCTGTAAGAAATTGTACTGGATTTTGTTTTCCTACGAAGATGTCTGGTGTGGCTTTGTGGGTAGTGGCTCTATGTAAAACATGTTTTGGGCTTGAGAAAAACTGGCTATAAAATCCTTTTTTACCGTTACAGAATTTCATAGCCATACTTCTCAGTTTCTTACTTTTTTAGTAATAACAATGTTTAACTTTTTATTTTAAATTTCCTTTGCCTGTTATCCTTCATGAACATGTGTTGCTGTGTGCCTCTGCAGTGAAATTCAGTATGAATTCCCATGCCAGAATGGCCGTCTCGTAACCCAGCTGTTGCAGAGCATCGCTACTCTGCTCCTGTTTCTTTGTTGAAACAACCCTGCCGTGGGATGAAATAAATCTAACAGCATTTTACCTGCCCCAGGTAGGTAAAATCCACCAGTGCTATTCCATTTCACCCGCAGGTTGGGGATGGCTGGTTCCCGGCCGTGCCTTCCCGCGGCGGCGGTGCAGGCGCCTTCCTGCTGCTGTCTCATCCTTGCTGTCAGCCCTGGTCACAAAATGCAACGTACCTGCTTCCCACCCGGAGGCAATTTGCACAGGGGGGGCCTGCGTAAGCCCCAAAGGCTTTGGGAGCCGCCGGCAAACGCTGGT
>NW_008824372.1:20353-27859 GCF_000699105.1 Pygoscelis adeliae
ATGGTAATTAAATAATTTCTCATTTTATTGCGTTTACTCACATGGGTGGAAGCAGCCCTGGAACCGCCCGGAGCAGAGAAGGACCCAGGCTCTGCCCTCGCTCCTCATCCCTTCCCTGATGCCGGGACCCACGAGAGGCTGCTCAAGGCCACGAGCGACGGGTAAATTACTGCTCAGATTAACTACTAGGTGACAGCATGAATTTTGTTAATATCAAATGTAACTACAGGAATGTTGCTTATAGCTCTCGTGAAAGAAAGTCGGTTTGCTGCATTAATTTCCCAATGACAGATTAATTTCCTTCCTTTATAATAATTGTGGCCATGTATACTGTTATCGTATGACTCATTTGGTCTCTCACATATGGCACCGTGGCCTGATTTGCAAAAATGCTGAGTGACCTGCAGGCTCCGTTGACTTCAAGCATCTCACAAGTATTTTAGAAATGTAAACACAGAGCTGAATTTATTATTATATTTTTTTTTTCCCCCAATTGAAATAGGAAAGCCGAGTGGCAAGTTAGGAACTTCTTTTTGTACAGCACCTTATTTTGGTACCTATACAGTTAATAATCTTAAATTCCTTGGCCAGAAAAATAACTGTAGATGTCTAGCCATCATACTGAATATATATATATATACAGGTGTCAACCTGACACTTTGAAAATGCCCAGGCTGTACTACGGTGTGTTGATTTGCTCGTTCCCACAATCAGATACATGTTGTGGATTTATATTAAAAATGTATCAAATATTTATACAGAATTTGTTAGAGGTCTGTCTCTGTGGGTATTGCAGGTTATACACTACTCCAGCTTTACTGGGGAAAAGTAAACCTTTAGTTTAGTAAATCATAAAATGGGATCACTTCCCACGTCGGTACAGGTCGAATCCAGTCCTGATTTAGACAAGAGAACCAACATCTCCTGGCAGAGCTGTGCTCCACTGTGCTGTCTTCATATTTTGAAAAATTGGCTGCGTTAGGCCTTGTCCTGCAAATTGTTATGATGTGAATATTATTCATAGAAAATAATATCTCTGTTGGCATGAACGAGACGTTTGTGCTGTTACGAACTCCTTAGGAGGACAGGAGTCTGCAAGTTCAGCTCAAATATCAGAGAGCACATCTTGAACTTTTTGTTCTAGGGAAAACAAATGATCAGTATAAAGAAATAATCAGTATACTTCATGGAGTTGGTAAATGGCAATATGCAGGATCTGGTCCTCGCCAGCAAATCGCTGTGCACTTGTGTACATGGAGAAGTGAGTTTTTCTCCCAGCGATGTGACACGCTGGAAATGGTAGCACACAGTAAGATTCCCTAATAATCACAGCGACTTTCTCCTGCTCTTTTTATAGATCCTCATATTTTTGTTTGCTGTGTAAATTTACATCACGTGTTGTGAGACCGAGGCGGGGTAGGGAGGACTGTGTGCACGTGCAGTTACATTTTGCTTTAGTTAGCCCTCTTAAAAATGGGTGAGGCAGGCAATTTGAAATTCGTGATAATTAAATGGCATTAGAGCTTTTAGGAGCTTTGGCATGACTCACTGTGCACAGACTCAAAAAACCCCAACAAATGCAGTGTCATTCATTCTTTTTGCTATTTTAGATTACATGGGGGAAAAAAGTCTCATCCAGAACGTATTGCAGTGAATGGGATGACTTCATTAACTTAAGGTGATTTTGGTTTATATTTTAGGACCTTACATAAGAGCTGCCTACGCCCTCCCCCTTCCCTGAACAGTTGGAGGAAAGCTGAACACACGCACCCCTGCGTAGCGTGTCTCTTCTGTGGATGAGACAAGTGAAATTAACAGTTGGTTAATTCATCATTTGACTGCAAAAGGTTGGTGGAATAATTTACTTGAGAAAGGCTGATGGGTATCACAACACTGGTTTGTGCCAGGAGCTTTGGTGGGTTACAGATTAATACAGAGGGCATGGTGTTTTCCAGATTTTTCAAAAAGCTGACCTTTCGGCATCGGTCTAAAGTAATATTCTTCCTTTGCTCTCTACTTGTCCACAGTAAGAGATAACTTCTGCAGCTTTTAACGTGTTTTACTTCTCGTGCTTAACAAAAAAAAAGGAAAGCCTTTTCAAGTCCATGTTCATTGAGTGAGGTTCATTTAAAAAGTGGCGGAGATTAAAACAGAGAAAAAAACTTCCTGGGCATGATTTTGAGACTATTGCAGGCTTGCTGCAATGCTTGCTGCTGTCAAGGCATGGACTTGCTGCCTTAGACCACGTCTCAAAGATTTCTTGTCCGTATCGGGAGTAAAACTTAATAAAGGGGGTTAGGGTATCAGCGGGTGATCCATCAGAAGAAAGAGCACTGGCTGCTCCCACGACAGCCCCATGCCTGCTGCCGCAGCCCCTGTGCCACGCGGCTGGCTGGCGTCAGGGGACAGAATCAGGGGACAGAATCAGGGGCACCTTTACTCCCCTGAAGCTGCCGTTTGGATCCAGCAAACGTATGGGGGATGTTGCGTTTTACTGGTGTTGCCCTAAGTGATCGCTTAGCTATAAACCAGCTGTACCGAGGCGCCCGAGCTCGCCGGACACCGCGGGGCCGTGCGGGTGCCGTGGGCAGATGGGATGGTGCTTCTCTCCTCTGCACCAATCTCTCAGATGCTGAAATTACGCCGGGAAATGTCCTGTCCTCCGGGAACGCTCACAGCCGGGAGAACCAAGCTGCCAGCTCCTTCCCTCTTGCCCTTAAGGAATCTTGCTTGTACATTCAGAGCCACAAAAGGGCTGTAGCACTGAGTTTCCTTTGATGTAAAAGATATTAGTATTACTCACATGTAAATAGGCTTCCCTGCTCTCTCCTCTCAGGCAGAGGAGATATTGCTGCCTGAGAGACACAGAGAGAGGACCTGAATGACTTCCACATGAGAAATCCACTTGGTTAGTTGTGGATCTGAAAACAAAGCTTGTTTCTAAATTCTGACTTTGTTTTCCACAAGTTTGCTACTCTTCTGCTCTTATTTCTTCCATTTTCTTTGTAAATACAGATTGACATCCGTAAACTTTCTGCCTATTAAAATTGTGCCTTCGTCAGCATCTCTTCCTGCAGGAACTTTGTGTGGTAATTTCTAGAAGCTATTCTTTGTCTTCCAGAAGTCTAATCTTAGACAATAAACAAACCCAGACAAATGCTTTTTTTAGTCTGGAAAGGCATAAATAAGTAACCTGTACTCATTAAATTAGGCACTGTAAAAATGCTGAGCTTTAAATCATTGTCCTAGTAATTATTGTCATCATTGTCGTTATTAGATGACATAAGATTTTATTGCTGATAATTTGGAGGCTTTGATACATTTATTTGAACTGACTGCTCCTTTGGCTAAGAGTAATTGCTTAAATTCCCCTCATGGGCTTTTGCTTCTATAAAAAGATTGTTGACCTTGAAGCTTTTACTTGATTTTGAATTCTTATTCAAATGCAAATACTAATAACCTAGAGAAAAAGATATAACTTCCTAAGTAGTTGTTCCTTTTGAGTTCTGGGGTCCTTGTATAGAAAAGTCAGTTTTTGTTTGCACTGTCAGAGACCCCCAGCCCCTCTCTTAATCCTTTTTCTTTAAGAGTAGGAAAGTAAGGCTTTCTTTTTCATAAACAGATGTTGATGGCGTTTAAGTGCTTTGACTGCTGAAGATCTGCACTGTGTTGTTTGATGGACCTCTTGCCATTTGTGTTGTTTTGTTTGGATTATCATGTTCAGGAAGGGGCACGATCAAGGACAGCACTGTGTACCTCCTGCATCGCTTTTTCTTTCTGCAGTTTTCCAGTTCTTTAAATGCTAGAGGTTTCTATGTAGTCCTTATAGTAAGCTTTCTCTCTTACCTTTGTTTGGTGAAGAATAAGTGTGGGCTTTTGGTGCTTCTTCAAGAGGATTATTCTCAGAATTATCAAAAGCAAATGTGAGCCCTGGTTTTACCTAACTAGCTCTCTCAGAAATGAGATTTCAGGGCTTTTGAGACAATTTGGTGATAAGCTAGAGCATCAAAGCAGAGGCGGGGATTTCTGTAACCTGTAATTTTTGGCAGGTTACATCTACCTCTCTGAGCATTTGTTTCCCCATGTGCATGGAGGTTATAGGGCCAGCTTTGTTGGTGAACCAATTTCAGTCTTGCTGACGAGGCAGTGGGCACTTTATTTGTAGTAACGGCGTGTTTAAGTGCCTTGCTCGTTGGAGTCTCACTGGGATACTGAACATCTCCAAGTCCTGCCGCAGCTTCAGCTTCAGTCGCTCCTGGTGCTCCCCAGAACCTGCTCAGCACTTGGCACCGCTGGCTTTCAGAGGCAGGAGCAGTAGTTTGGCAGGGAAGGATCTGACTGTTACGGGAGGGGAAAGTTTTAGTTTACTTTGTTTTCTGTTTTACTTAGTTAAAATTTTGTGGATCCTGAACTTCCAAATTGGTGATTTCCGTAAGGACAGCTCCAAGGAGCTTGGTACAAAGACCGTGCACCTGCCTCCCAAAGCGGCTCTGGAGTCTTCTGCAGAGATGTACCACTCTCCTACATGGAAAATGAAAATGCCATGAACGCAGGTGAGAGGCATCGGGGAATAATCCCACAAGGAGAAATGGCTGGATTACAAGAGAAAAGCTTTTATTTGCAGTACAAGTGATAAGAAGTGACAGAAGTCTTAAAAAATATGGACATAAGAATTTGAGAATTTGTATGCTTATTGAATTGCTGTCAGGTGCAGCAGCCTAACACACACGATAAACGTGTTTTTTACTAGAGGATCTCATGGAGATGTTCAAATAATTAAAACTCAGATATATTTCTTTGGTCGTGTTTTCATCTTGTCCAGTGAGAAGATTGTTTGAAGGCTCTGCAGCAGACAAGAGAGGTCTGGACAGGCAGCTAACCAAAGATTTCTAAAAATAAGCTCCAAGTTTGAGAACTGATGTAAATTGTAATGCTCCAGCTCGCGGGCTCTTCTCTGAGAGGAAAGGGTATGAACTGAGTGTGTCCGTGGGTTTGTGCATCCGTGCTGGTCGGTCGCCAGCTGTGATTATTTCAAGGTGTTTTGTTATTTCTACAAGAACGCTTTTGTTTCCCCCTCCTGGAGCTGCTGTTGGAAAGAGGCGATGGCCAGGAGTCTGCTGCAACCGGGCAGTTTCGCTATTCACTTCCTAACGTTGTGTTGCATGAAATAGCGTGCATTTAGGTGATGTACCTATTCAGCTGTGGTAATAACAAAGAATGATTTAGGAAATAAATTAAGAAGAAAAAAGAGTTGGATAACAACATATAATAGTGCCAGGCAGTGTAAAAGACTCTGGAGAGCTCCAAAATGTCATGGTTTCATGCAGTGTGCAAGTAAGGATGAAATTGAAAATCAGCTATTTTAGGAACGGTAACTCTTAATTTGCATGAAATAATAAGCAAATAATTATCAGGCCACCTTAAACAGCAATACTGAAGGTCACTTAACGGTACAGAATGACACAATACACTAAGGTATACCTGGCATACATTTTTAAGTAGAAGTATAATTACTGATGGGATTTGTTAATTTTTATTTTGAATAATCATGTGTATGTTTCTATCTAATAACTGAGTTTAGTCTGCAAACATCGAAAAATGTTTGACTCTTAGATGGTTCTGTAGTATTGAACTGCAAGTCTTAGCCTGAAACTGTTAGAAACCGAAGCAATGCATAAGTAGGACAGGAAGATTTTCAATTGTTTTTAATCGAGCAAGTAAAGATTAATGAGTCCAATGACAAAAAGAATTTTCCTTGTGATGGCTTGTAGGCTCTGGTGGATAAAAGGCCAGATAAGTCAAAGTCATCTCTCACATGATTTTAAAATACTCCTTTGTTTATGAAAAAGAGAAGAGGACACCTTTGCTCCAGCGAGCTACTAACGTGTATTTTGTGAATTGCAGACCGAAGGAGATTGCTTCCAAAGGGCCATTATTACAATATGCCAGCGATCATCACTGACTGCTTTGACATTCCCCGCCTAGCTCTTGCTTTCCTTTCCGTGAAACGTTGTAATCTTGGCAGCATACAAAAAAAATGTGTCTGGTCAAGAGTGGCGCAAATGAGTTGAACTTAATGGTCAAAAAGTGGAAGGCCACCTGTTTTTAGATTTTTAACGGCGGCACTAGCACATCAAACTTCTCAGCTCTAGAATCAAAGCTGAAATAAGCAATAAAACAATTTTGTCTGTTTATGTTAAATGGTGCAAACTATGTATCCTATATCAGGCACAGACAGAAATTTGAGTATTATACCAGTAATATGGTCTCTAAGCAGTACATTTTTTTCATTATTATTCTTCACATCCATGCCTCATATGATCTCTCTTATTGGCGTTAATGACAAATACTCTTAGGTAATAACAGGAGTGCAGGTTAATTATTCAGTAACTACTGCTAAAAAATACAATGTTTCCACTCCCAGTACAAAAAGGCTTCATTTTCCATCATGTCATTAAATGTCGTCACTTAAGGGTCCTGAGAATGAATCATTGCCTCTGATTTAGGATCATCAAAAAGCACATAGTTTCTGCCTTTATTTAATTGACTTGTGATTTAATGTTAATGAAATCCATGTATCTCTGCTCTTATATTTTAAAATGGAACTTGTCTGGGTTGTATCTGAGTCAGTGGAACCCGGTTGCGGTGCACTGTGATCGTGTATCTCTGTTGATGGTGATGTCCCATGCAAACCCCAGAGTGCTGAAGTCTACCGAGAGCAGCACGATGTGGGTCTGTGGTCTGGACACCATGGGTTGCAGAATAAGATCCGTCCCCGTGCAGATGTTCATCTGAGAAACCCTGCATCACTTCAGCTGTTAACATTTAAAAACCTATATTGGGTTTAAACAGTCAACTGAAGGAAGAGTCACTGTGTTAGGTTGGTTTTCCTGTGTTGAACAACCCTCCGCTGCCTCTATGTGCCTGGATACGTGTCTGCTGGGGCTCCGGTGGGACGGGGCCGCAACGGTCCCGCACCCTGGGCAGAGCCTGCGTGGGAGCGAGCCGGGGGGAAAGCAGCGCTGCGGCAGCTCGGTGGTGAGATCTCACGTGGCGGCTGCCGATGGGTACTCCTCTTGTCCCCTCTCCCAGCGGCAGCAGGGCTGGAGGATGCTGAGGCAGGAACCTGCGTATCGCACCCGTAGGGACTCCTCCCGCTTGTACCGTCATTCCTCGCTGACTTTTGTGTGCAGCTATGTGAACGCTATGAACCTTTCAAATGGTACCTTGCTCCGCATGTCCATGCGGGGGCTACGTGGGGCCCTCGTGACGGTGGGACAGCTGAACAGTGAGCCATGAGAAGTCTTCTGCTGCAGAGAGGCGACGGAGAATTTCGCAAGGACATTTGCAACAAAGAATTTGGAAATCTGGAAGGGTGAGAATTATTCCCAGCTCAGAAAAATGAATTAGTAAACAGACTGTAATGCAATTTAATAGCAAGGTGTTTATTTGCCCCATCTCCTGCAGGTGAATCGACCCCCTCAGCCCCACTGCAGGGCTTGTCCT
>NW_008824372.1:28436-30124 GCF_000699105.1 Pygoscelis adeliae
ATAATAATAATAATAATAATAATAATAAAAAAAAAAATCCTCTCAACCCGTCTGTCTCCCACAGTTTAGGTAAGCTTTATCACAGGGACAAAACCAGGGGCACTGGGGTTAATTAACTTGCTCCGGGCTGGTGTTTGAACCAGACGGGATCTTCAGTCAAGGAAACCCCACAATCAAGGGTAAGCAAATTAAAAGTGTTGTAGTCTCCGTGGAGGCTGTGTAGGCAGCCACAACAAGGTCACAGAAGGCACAGAAACAGCAAAATGAGAAATGCATGTGCAAAGCACAAACAAATGAAGAGGGAAAAGGTCTCAGGAGGAAGACAGGGGTGTATTGCGGCATTTAACTGAAAACTAACACTTTTTTGTTCCTTGTCCCCCTCCCCTCCATAGGTGAGGCCAGATCTTCAGGATATGTGGGGCTGCTGGCTTCACACCACCTCCTCCTGCCTCTGGCCTGATTGCAGATAAGCAGCCTGCATCTATGATAGGTCTCTTCATCCCAAAATATGTGCCGCAAAGTATGTATTTAATGTAAGCAACCTGTAGGCTATAGATCAGCAGGATTTTCTGCTTTGTGCAGCTTCTCGAATGAGTCATGTTTTCCTGTTCATTTGGATGAGTGTATCCTCTAAGCCAGTTGATAAATAGTTCTTCCCTAACTCAATTAAATGTGGTTGTGTTTTCCTGTAGTGCTAAAGTTTAATTCACAGCGTTGCAGCGACTGTACTGTAACGACGCTTCTTGTAAGTTATTTGTACACATTGCGGTTTTGTCTAAAAGAGCTACTGCTGCAAAGTGAAATATGAATTTCTACAGAAGAACAAAGGCTTCTCGAGCTGCACCTTTAATAAAACCTCTGAGATCAGTGCATGGAGGATCCTGAATGTCAGCAGGAGACCTCTGAGCTATGCCCGTTCGCCCTGACGTACCTGGATGCTTCAGAGGTTGAGCAACGAGTTGCTCATGATTCGTGTGGGAACCTTTGCCGACACAAATTTTCATGATTCATTCCAGTCATGGGGAGTGGTTGCAACTGGCACCGTCTGTAGCTCAGCCCTGTTCAATATACAGCCCCAAACCTCTCATCATTGTGTCTTGAAAGAATTACGTTTCATCAGATGATGATCTCCATTTTCTCATCTGATTTTGCAGCCTCTTTTCTACAGCAAGCTATTATCAAAATGTAAAATTTGTTCAAATTAACATCAGAAGGCCTCTTCCTTTTTTGGGGACTTTGAAAGCTTGGGTGATATATCAATGACCAAATGTAATTGCTTTCTCTAAAATACGGCTTTCTAAAAGGAAATCTGACTTGGATGTATGTAGTGAATGATTTAATTTATGTAGAAGCAATGGGTCTGGAAAAGAAGGAGGAGGAGGAAAAGTTGGGATATGGAGGCTGAATTCATCTTGAGTTATGAATAATAGATGACTCACTTGGGAATATTTTTTGCTAGATTTAAATTAAATCTCATCAAATACATGATAATTGGATATATTTATAAAGCTGCAAAGCCTACTCAAGGGAATTTTAGTAAATTGTCAATATTACAGGTTAACCATAAAACTAGCCAGAATTAATTATTGCAAGCAGTTGTACCTAGCTGCAATGGTAATTCATTATACTAATCCCTGGTGTCGTGGTTTAACCTCAGCCGGCAACTAAGCCCCACCCAGCCGCTCGCT
>NW_008824372.1:30244-32288 GCF_000699105.1 Pygoscelis adeliae
TCGTTCACTCCTTCCCATGGGCAGGCAGGTGTGCAGCCATCCCCAGGACAGCAGGGCTCCATCACGCCTAACGGTGACTTGGGAAGACAAACACCATCACTCCAAACGTCCCCCCCTTCCTCCTTCTTCCCCCAGCTTTACATGCTGAGCATGACGCCATATGGTGTGGGATATCCCTTGGGTCAGCTGGGGTCAGCTGTCCCGGCCGTGTCCCCTCCCAACTTCTTGTGCCCTCCCCCAGCCTGCTCGCTGGTGGGGTGGGGTGAGGAGCAGAAAAGGCCTTGACTCTGTGTCAGCACTGCTCAGCAGCAGCTAAAACATCCCTGTGTTACCAACACTGTTTTCAGGACAAATCCAAAACACAGCCCCACACTAGCTGCTGTGAAGAAAATTAACTCTACCCCAGCCAAAACCAGCACACCTGGAAACTGAGGTTTTAACAGTCTGTCTTCTCATTCTGGATTTGGCTTTTAAATTGTCGCCCAGATATCAGGAAGCGCTCCTTGGCTCAGTAAAGTAAGGGTTTCTTCTCAGCAGCCTGTTTCAAAGTACTTTTAGGAGATTTACTCAAAATAATGTTGTGGTTTACCAGGCACTCCAGAACCGCCAAGTTGTTAATGACTGACAAAACTGGCTTCCTAGTCACTGCTATGTCCCAGCTAGGTCTTCTGAGGTCTGAGTGATTTGATACTTTTCACGTAATCAGGACATTCATATGCATAATGGTGATCTTGTCTGATCTTGTTCATGCTTTACACAGGCTGTACAAGCGAGGGCTCTATCCTTCAGCTGACCAGATATTTCTCATGGCACCTGCAGGAGCTCTGAGGATGCTAGTGAAGGGAAATTTGATGGAGTTGTCCAACAAATTCAAATCTTGGTCACATTTGCTCTCCTGGTCAGAGAAAAGCATTGGTCTGAAAACTTTTCAGTCTTCTGCTTCTGCCACACGAGCTGCTGTGGTGTTTGCAAGGCTCTTGCAAGATGAGAGAGAACAAAAGACTGATCTTGGCTTGCAACCTCAAGTACTCATCCTTTTCTCCTAACATTTTGTGTCAGGTTTTCTAGAATTTCTTCTCCACCAAGTGGTGCAAGCTGTCTCACTCTCTGCCCTCTGTTGTTTTTTTACAGAAGAATAGAGTTATGGTTATTTCAACATGGTCTACAAACCTCTCATTCTGTTGAGTTAATCTGGCTGCTCTAGGTCGTGTTTGCCTCATCTGCATGCAGTAAGGCACTTCTCCATTGCTTGAAGGGTTGTAGCATTCTCTACTGATGAAAATAGTTAGATACTTATTTTTTTTTCCTACAGATTTTCAGGTCATTTAAAAAAATGAGCTCATTTTAATCTAATTCTGCATGTGCAACTGTCTGGAGAGTTATTTTCAGCTCCAGTAGTTGCAGTTTGCAATTATTATGTTTCTTTTAAGAAAAGAAAAGTAACAGCTCTATATTTTATGTGAATTACTGGTGATCTTTCAGAATAACTTGTGTTTAGGATAAATAATAGAAAAAAAAAGAGGCCAAATGGATAGTAATGTGGACTTGAAAAAGCACAGAGGAAGTAGGAACATATGTAAAGATTACTAAAATATTAACATTTGACCACTTAGGCATGAATATTTTAATTAAAAAACATGTAATCCTTATTGAAGTGAAATCAACAGTTCCTAACTAACCATGGCTTCTGATCGTAAAAAGGCAAGATTTTTATTTCATTTACTTAATTGCTGTGATTCATGTGTGCATTCAGACATGTCTGCAACCTATCTATCTCCTGCATCTCTCATGTAGGTCACGGATTTGAAGTGGGGTGTCAAGAAATGCCTCCAGTACTTCCCAGCGTGTGGACGTAGTGGTGCGGTATTTTCCTCTGTATCTGCACACACATTTTGAGTACTTTTTGAGTACAAGATGCCAGTTTGTGCGTCTTGTCCAAGTGCTGCTAGTACAGGCACGGCTGAAGGTCATGCCCAATTTCAATACGCTTTTAAATTTGACACTTCTTTTGTGCGTTTCCATGGAACTTGCGACCAATTTGAAC
>NW_008824372.1:32328-48484 GCF_000699105.1 Pygoscelis adeliae
GCAGGATTTTGTCAGTTTATTTACTGGAAAAAAGCTGGTGACTAGGATGTGTGCTTAAGGCTGTCTTAGATTTCACATTTATTTTTATTTAAAGGCATAAATCAACATTTCCGTTCCTTGTATGAATTTTATACAATTTGTACAACAAATCCACCAATAATTTTTTTGTATCAGAGTTTTAATCAGATACGTCATTGACCTCAAAAGTGTCGCTTGGGCCGTGGAGCCAGGCGTGCCGCAGGGAGCCCAGCTGGGGATGTGCGTGGCAGCGTGTGTGTGTGCAGGGGTGGGTGGTGGGTGCCGGGTGAGTGTGTAGTCTCATGTGAGGAGGGACGGATTTCCCATTGACTGCTCAGTGATGCCCTATGCTCAAAAAGAGAGTTTAATCATGAATCCGGCTTCCCACAGTGCGCTGGACACCATTTCTAGCTGTCCTCTGCTCCCCTGTCCTGGGGGCTGCTGACGCCGGAGCAGGGGTGTGTACGTGCTTCTCAACTATTATTCGTTATCCGAAAAAGAAGCAAGTGTTGGCTTCTATTAATACATCTGTCTGCAGCCATTTCCACTTACATATGCCTATTACCAAGAACCTCAGACCCTAACTTTGCAGATATCTTATGCAAATGGGCCGACAGCTTCCCCTGCAAGCTGCACGACAAGCGTCATCCACAGAGCAGCTGTGAATCTCCTGCCAGGGGCTCCCCAGCCGGGGTGAGTCATCACCTCCAAACGATGAATAATGCTCCTCCAAACGAGCCACACTGCATCAATGTTGTAGAGAAACCTCTGGAGCATTTGGCCTAAGCTGTTGGAACGTTTTCTTGCAAAATGATTGCTTTGCTTTCCTCTCCGCGGCATTGAGAACACGGAGAGAGAGGAGAGCAAATGCGAGGAATTATGGTGCTTGGAAAGAAGGAGAGTGAGACTGAAAAGGCTTGGGAGATTTGAGATCGCCACCGGAGGAACTGAATGCGGAAACCAGGGGTAGTAAATACTTCTGGTCTTTTTGATGAGATTTAAGATTTACTGAAGAGGATTTTTTAAAATGTTTTCTGTGTTAGTAAGCCAAAGGTTTTTGATACAAAAGAGGTACTTTCAGAAATTTAATACAGATTGTCAATAACCTGTCTAGTGTTTAACAAAGGGAGCGGGTTAATCCAGTGAGTGCGAGACAGGAATACAAGATAAAAAGCATGAGTTCCTGAGGGAGTGATGCAATGCAGCAATGGGGAGCAGAAGCAGCAGTGAAAGGCTTTTTTAGTGTTACACGGGGATTTCTGGATTTGCCAAACCCTGTGTAAAGCGTGTGCCCATAACTCTGTGTGTCCCTCCATTGCCTGGTTTGAATTTGTGTCACTGAAATTGATTCTTGTTTGCATATTCTGGTGTAAATCAGGAGGCACATTGGACATGCCAAAATCAGAGTTCTCTGTAAGGTGTGAGCAGGGTCCAGGATGGTGCTGGGTTTGGATCACCAGGTCACTGACTGCAGACATCCAGACCCTGTGGGTATGGGTGCCCATATATAAAAGAATCATAGAACGGTTTGGGTTGGAAGGCACCTTTACAGGTCATCTAGTCCAGCCCCCCTGCAATGAGCAGAAAGAAACCCTTTTCCTTCTCCCTGTGGCTTGGGGCTGCAGGGCCGGGCGGCACAGGGGACAGGCTGCTGCGTGGCCTCTGAGCAGGGATGCAGTGACCACACCCTGGGTATGGTTTTGGGTACCGTTCAGCTGTGATGCCCAGTTCACCTCCCAAGAGCTTGACAGCACATGGGTCTGTGCTCTGAAAAGTGCCTTATTCTCATTTCAGCGTCCGCAGCCTGAAAATTCAATATTCACCCAGCTTAGCAATAATTAAGTTTATTTTTCTTGCACCTAATCCCTGTTGTGAGAGATGAGCCTTGCAAGGGGCGGGTGAGAGTTTAGAGCAACAGGACCTGATGGTAGGCTGGACCAGCATCCTAAAAAGGTGTCACTAAATGAGAGGGCTCACCATGGGCCCACATTCAGGATCACCCTGAATAGCACCACTCATGTGAGATCTCTTAATGTACTAGAAGTAAGTATTAGTACAAATGAGATTCAGAGCTGATGGTTTCTTAATTAGATTTTGGCATTCCATTGTTAATTAATTTATTGAAATGTTCCAGGATGTTTTCCCACACCCCATCCCTCTCCCCCCTCACTCCTCCCTGAGGAGCAGCCGACAGCGGTGAGACGTAGCACAAATTGATCTTTATTACTGCCACATGTCATTTCACTGTTTGAGTAAAAGAAACAATGAAGGAATATTTGTTCTCTACAAAATATAAAGCGACTGAACACCTTTCTTAACAAATGAATAACAAAGTTTAAATAATCATGTGAAAATATCCTTTTGAAAAATTTCTGATTTTTCTTTTCTGGTTGCCTAATCGTTGTGATTTAGTGTAGTTTCCTTCTGAGAAACTGTATTATTTGGGAGGCCATACAAGATCCCAAACCTATGACTTGATTTCTGCAGACGTGGAAGTTTTCTTACAGAGGAGGAGATCTAGGAGGTTTTTGTCACCAGCTGAGAGCTCATCCTGAAGCCTCTTACCTCAATAAAATCCGCTCCCCACTGGTGTTCACGCTGGTTAGCGTGTATTACAGAAAAAACAGTTCTGTCTTGATTATAAATATGTCACTTTGCTGGTAAACATAATAGTTATCTTCAGGGTGGGAGGACTCCATTTCAAGTGCTGCTGGCCAGGCTGGGTGGTTGGCGTGGACGTTCCCCAGCTCTGCGGGAGGGCTGCAGGTTTATGGACATGCCTGATTTTTGTAACCACATCAGGGAAAAAATTTGGTTTTGCACCATGGTTGCAAAGTGCCAGTATGTGACACGTGAAGAATAGTCTCCGTGACTAAGAAAGTCCACGACCATGTGCAGGGAGGCGTGACAGAGCATCACAGCTGGGTTTTGCACTTAAGCCTGCAGGACTCTGTTAGCTTACTCTGCTTTCCCCCCAGCTCCTTCCATACTCTGTTCTGTGGTTCGGGTTAATTTTCTTTCCAGCATTAAAGCCATTTCAGAACATCCTCCCCAGCACCCCTCTCTCCCTCCAAAATACTGAGAAGATCATGCAAATGGCACACAAGGCTGGCATCATGAGCTGCACCTCCCTGGGCACTGGAGAGAGCCAGGATTGTGCTCCTGTAAACTAAACAGCCAACACTGACACCACATCCCCCTGGCAGGCGACAGAGGCTCAGAGCACCTTTCAGAGGTGACCGGTTAGATGAAATGGAATTTAAAAATTGCATGAACACTTCTTTATATGATAAAGTACAATGGCTAAAATGTTTCCAGTAAGTCATTTCCCAGAGTTTCTGAGATTATTTCTGAAAAGACACTGGTTCATTGCCCTCATTATGCCAATTCCAGCTGAAAATCAAGGCCAAAAATCAAGGCCATGTACTCCACTGTATGAATGTGAAGTGAAATATTTAAGGGCCCTTTACACTATGTAAGTTCCTGCTAAATTGCCTGAAGTGGTACCTGAGATTGAAATTAGAGGGCATTAAAAATATCTTCCTTGAGACTCATGACCTATTTGTTTGATTTGTGCATGTTCTTTTACGCACGTGACAAAAAGAAAGAGTTTTCAGGAAAAGAGCTCATACACTCATAAAACTGGTGGAGTTTATTCTCCTGAGCTCTCCTTCCTTACCAGAAATTCTTGTGATAAGGGGAAAACCACCAGATGACACAACCTTCACCTTCTGGGGAGCTGAAGGACACCATTCTTGTATTAGAGGGTGGTGATGATGAGGATGAGTACGAAGAGAAGGACAGAGTACCCTTGAAGGTACCCAGATAGTTACATTTGGTTTGGAACTGGCCTGTGGCAGAGCCGAAGGACAGACCTTTCTTTGAGGCTGAAGCAGAAAAGGCAAAAGTTGAAGACATTAAAACATCAGGATGCCATTCTCTGAGACTTCAATGGGGTATTTAGGAGCCTTTGGTGTAAGGATTGGCCTGGAATCACAAATGCAGGGGAAGGGGAAAGCTTCAGGGAGTTCAGTACTATGACAGGTGAAAGATTTTAGATCTGAGTTTCTGAGTTCTGGTGACCTGCAATTTTTTATGAACTTTTATTTTAAATTAATTTAAAACTGCCCACCATTTTACAGCAGCAGGAACAATAAGAGAAAGGAAAACCCCAAGTCATGTAGCCAGCGGTGGTCCAGGATGACAATGTATAAGGAATAAGCAATTTGTGGGACCCTAAATGGAGAACTCTTGGGGAGGGGCCAGGAAAATTGCAAAAAATAAGAGTTCTTTAGGTAAAGTAGGTAATTGAACTACGGATGGATATGTGATTTTTTTCCTTATGTATCCAGGCAACTATTTGCTTTAGATGTAATGACTGTTATAAATCACAGAATGAAGTTTCTAACCCCAACACATGCCTGGAACAGAGCTGTTGATGCTATCTAGCTAATAAAGCATATTTCTTGAAGCAACAACAGGTTATCTATCATTGTGTCATTCACCCTGGTGACATGATTGCAGCTTAGGCACGGCATCCTTCAGGACGTCTTCTTCGAGCAGCTGTAGTCCTGTGCCTAGAAACAGCAAAAAGCTGGAAGAACCGTATGACATCTTACAAACAAATTATGTCACCTAACCTGTGAATTTCTGAATGGCACACCAAGATTTGCAGTGTGATGATCTGAGCTGGTTCCTCTCTCTCCCATTGCTTTGGTTTGGTCTACCATTCCTCCCGAGTGGGCGAGAGACCCAGGGCCAGGGGACTGAGAGGGATGCAGGCACGCGAGACCTGAAGATGAAGATTCTGGGAAAAAAAATTTCCATTTCTGAAGTTGTGTATTTTATACTATTATCTAGCCCTAACTTTTCGGTTTGCTGGTTTGCCGTTTGGCTTTGTGGGAACTATGACCTTTGATAGGGTTATCTGAATTTAAGGATTTCAAAGTTTAATATTTGGCAATATACTCTGCCTGAATTTAAAAGACAATGGTATGCACTATGGCTACTTGAAAAAAATAATGCTGTTTTTTTCTTTTGCGTGTGAAAAATGAGCTACCCGTTGAAAGAAGAGCTCATTCCACGCTGCTATATGTGTTTTATGCATATTCACACAGAAGCAGTTTTGAAAAAATATACTGCTGTGCTTTTGCTGCTGGAGGTAGAGGAGAATATTAAAAATCCCATTTTTCCTACTGCTTCACTTCTGCTGCTGTGTAAACACCAAGTGTTTGCTGTCCTGCTGGGATTAACTGATGTTTGTTCAAAGTGGGAGAGGTGTTTTTAAAAAAGAGATGGTTTTGGACTGTTTTCTTCCCCTAGGAATTGGTGAAATGGAAGCTGATTTCGAATTGTTCTCTGTAATTTTTACTATTGGCTCTAATGAAAAATACCCCGATGCCGAGAGTCTGTGCAACGGGTACTTGTTTATCTCGGTCCTCTCCACCACACAACAGCTTCAGTTAAAACACCTGCATGCGCACTTTGCTTGTGGCATGCTACAAAATGATAAGTACTCTGAAAAATCGTATGTTAAAACCTTAGACTCATCACCCAACTTTGAGGGTATTTTTGACCTTTTATTCTGGGCTTTGGTGGGGACAATACTATTTATTACCT
The DNA here is from genome assembly GCF_000699105.1 of Pygoscelis adeliae. NCBI lineage: Eukaryota > Metazoa > Chordata > Aves > Sphenisciformes > Spheniscidae > Pygoscelis > Pygoscelis adeliae. The sequence goes on from NW_008824372.1 coordinate 37,966, forward strand.
TACCACACAGAGTGGTTTTGCAAATAAACGTAGTATTGGCAAATGAAACACTCAGATGATGTCATGATCAGTGCCATAGAAAAAGGTCTGTGAGGCAAATACTAATTCAGAGCATGGCTAGAACAACACGTACCGTAAGGAAAGCTCCGGAGCAGGTGCTGAGCCGGGGGGATGGAGCAGGACTTTGCGTATCTGCTTATTCTGCTGCACTCAACTATCTTTGATTTTCAGTCACCAGGTGAGCTGATTATCACAGACATAAATGGTAACAGGATTATCCAGGCTGCAGTCAATGAGAAAAGAGCACGTTTTGAATTTTAGTGCCCAAAAGCTTAGTGTTTGGCTCACCGTAGGGCTCGGAGGAAAAGCTTTGGAGCTTTGTTGCTGATGTGCATCCAGCTGCCCACTGAAATCATTAGGCACTTCTTGGAGTTATAAAGAGGTAAGTAGACATGTGAGATGAGGAACAAAAGGGCCCTTTGTTAGTGTATTTTAGCAAAGTATTGAAAATATCCAGGATTTAAGGAAAAAGAAACTCCCCCAGCTGCCTAAGACTCTTTTGCACCTAACCCCCAATGGCCTAGTAGGGGGAAAGTCCCTATTTGCTGTTTATTTATTTTAATTATCAAGACGCATAGATGGTGATGTCTGGGTTACCGTTGATGTGAAGAACCCACAAATCTCAGCCCAGACTTTTCATTTCCAGTACAAGTGATGAAGAAAGCAAGGAAATAAAATTACAGGCTTCAGAAGAGAACGCGCCAAGTCTCCTCCATTGTATGTTAGTTCAGTTCTGCCATCTGAAACGGCTCTTACTGCTGCAGAGAGGATTTGAGGAATGCTAAACATATCAGTACTGGGGGGAAAAAAAAAGAAAAAGAAATCATTAACATAATGATAGCCATCACAGCAGAGCGAGGAAAAGTGCAGAGAAGTGCGTAACTCTTTTTCCAGCTTTCAGAAATATCTTGCCGTTACAGATGAAAAAAAAGCTTCTTGGAGGCTGATGGGGTTTGGATTGTCCCTGGGGATTTATTTGATGTATGATCTGACTGGGAGTAGTCAGGTAGAGAGAAATGCTTTAGATTTTGAGCGCAGTGGACCATAGCCCAATAATTCAAGAGTTTATCTGTAATGGGAGCCGGGAAGTTGCAGGAGCGGGATGTGGTGGGATCTCTGTGGGTCCTGCATGTTTTGCTTTCAAAACATGTGCTGCCCATCAGGCCATCTTTCCTTCTGTTACTGGAAGAGGTCCGTGGTCTGCAGGACACCCTCCTCGCCTTCCCCCTGCGACTTCACTTGCTGGCACGCAGCCCTTCTCCCCGAGCGTGGTCACCATCCCTGGCTAGCATTTCATGGTCAACCTGGGGGGACACTGCACGAGTCCCACCTGCGGCTGTGCCCATGCTGAAGGGGTTCGGTGAGCTCCTGCCAACAGCAACAGGAGGCAGAAACTCCGTGTTAATTGATGCACTGTAGGTTGGCAGCTTCAATATCAGTTACCAGGACTGTAATGCAATATCCCTTTTATTTTCCCTACTTTTCCTGAAAGCTCTGCATGGGCCATGAAGATTTTCTGCCACATTATAAGTTGAAAAATTGATTATGAAAATACAACAAGCTGAATGGATAGAGTTTATCGCCATACTTGGTCTGGTATTAGCACGGCTGTGAAGGCTTGAGGGGTGTCATGCTTTCACATGAGGGTTGCACCCAGCAGGGGAGAAGGTCCCCAGCACGTCCCCATTCCTACCAGGACCAGCGGGAGGGGATGCAAGCCCCGCAGTGACCCGTGGCCGTCTCCCTTCCTGCAGGGGAAAGGCATAGCCCATCTCTATAGCTCTTTGTGCTAAGGTGACAAGTTAATTTAGCTTAGCATTGCCCTTAGACTTATTAGGAAATTTTGTACGAAACCGTCTTGGATCAGGGTTAATATGCGACAATCTTTATGTGTATGCAGAAGTGTTATCACCCATAAACAATTAGGAAGCAAAGTGTTTACATGATTAGCTGATTTGTGGATGCTGTCTGTCAGCAAAGTGCTGTTATTAGCTCCAGCACAGTTCAACAGTTCTGATTTCAATTGCAGGGAAGTTAATAACAGATTGTCATAACTGTTTAAACTACGAGGTCTTCAAGGCATGCATATATTTATGCTACATATATATCCTCATAGCACAGGAAACAAGTCTTGACTGAGATTTCAGGGACTGTTTAAGAGATGTGACTGAAAACCAGATTTAAGGAAAATATTTTCACAGGATTATAGAGCAAGAAATTAAAGGTTTTAGATTTGCTTGGACTTTTTTTTTGAAGTGAGATTGCTAGGAAAATGGTACAAAAGAGCGCAAAATGCTCCCTTCGTTATGAAGAAAAGTATAATGTATTTTAACGTACGTTAAAAGTAAGTAGAGTGTATTTGGCTTATTCTGACTTTCTGATACCATGCGTGTTATATTAGAGTGCCCGTATTTTAGTATTGTACGTGATTGTATTAGAGCTATTGAGAAGTTTAGAGCATTTATATTTCTGTGATCAAACAAGAATATATTTTTAGAAGCTTTCTCTTGAGTACTGTGTTTAGGCAGCAAATACTTCATTTCTGTTTTAGTTCCCAGTCTTTTTAATTGGAGTAGGTAGGATGAATTCAGCAGTGACGGTATGTAATGCAGCCGATGTCATTCTGCAAGAGAAGTGCGGATTGTGCATCCTGGGGAAGCCAAGCTCTCAATCACTGGAGCTTCTTGCCAGTTGACATGAACCAATCAAGACCATCATGGGCAGGATGGCCTCTTCAGACCCTTTTCAGACCTATTTTTCTATCTTCTTTTCCCAGCACAGGACTGAACATTATTTTCTCTTTCATGATGCAATTCTTGATCCTCAGGGACATTTTTTTGGCTTTGATATCAAAATAATCAACAGCTAGGATACTGTCAGTGTACAGGCAGTGAGAGACCTCAATGGCTGGATGGGACGGTGCAGATGACAGGCTCACTGCATGATTTCTGCCTCAGAGCAGTTACTGAACGCGTTAGCCCTGAGCAGGTGTGCTCCAAAACCCCTCTCTCCTGCACTTGAGCATGTCCCAGAAATCTCCCGAGGCATGAGTTATATTGTAAAGATCTCTTACTCTGAAACCTGTGTACTAGCCCATGGTTAGGTCTAATTCCGACATACTTCCCTCAGTCCCTCAACAAGACTCAGTCTTTTCCTGCATAATTCAAATATCTCCATTTTACGTTTTGCACTTGGAAAATGCAAGCCCTTCTCACAGGCTCAGTCTCCTCTCTGTGCTCACATCACATGGAGCTGCTGCAGTTTCAGAGTCAGGAGCTCTAATCTGGCCACTGAAATGGTGTCAGCAAAACAGCCCTAACCCAGGCAGGGAAAGAAAGGGTGCAAGTCTCGTAAGGGACAGAAATAGCTGGTGAGTGAAAAGCTGTCGTAGAATAAATCCTAAAACCAACTCAGATTTGGACTGGAATTGATTAGCCACAGGTGAGACATTTGTGGTGACACGGCTGAGAAGATATTTTTTGAAGATTGCTTTGTTTGACGTGTTTTCACCCTGTCTTCTTGCTGTCCAGTTGCTGCAGGTGTTGCATGACGCCTGTGTTAAGCAGCAGGTTACTGCCCCTGCGATCCTCCCGTGCTCTCCTACACTACATCCTTAGGAGTGTGGACCTCTGCAGAAAGGTGACCTCTGTTATTAAGTCATTGTCCCTCTGTTTGGCTCAAGGACAGTATACTAGCCAGATATAACTGTGTTCCTCTGATTTAGACGTGAAATGGCAATGCTGCTATCAGACTGCTAGAAGAATCTTTTTTATTTAAATGAAAGAAATAAAACTTTTTTCCCAGTATTTTTTTTGCTTGGAGAAAACAATAATTACAAACCCATTCTGATATTCAGCTAGGTTTATCTTACTTCTCTCCCATTTCAGTAGAGCAAGGGACTACAAAGCTCACAGAGATGTGCTTATTTGATCACAAAAACGAAGATGGTGCATGACAGTAATTAAATTTTTACTCTCAATTATTTTAATTTGTTAGCAAAATAGGGAGAAAGGCTTTATTGCAAATGGGAAGAGGCGGCTTCTTACACCTGACTTTACTCGTACTTGGCATTAGAACATAGCCAAGTCTGGTGACAGATCATTAATTTTCATGGATGTAATCTGGGAAGCCAAGTATTAGTAGAAGGCTGGTGCCAAAACCAGCATAAATGCATTAATGCTTATTAAAAATAAGCTGTGAGTCTGTTTTCATGCTGCCTCTGTCAAGTTATGGATTAATTGCTTAAATGTATTAAGACAGCAAATACAAGGAGAAGAGATTACTTTGTGCTATAGCAAAGAGTAGAAAAGGATGTCGTTTTCTACTTAAAGACCAGTCCTTCTGGAACAGGTAATGTCTCTTAGCAAGTGGGACCACTGATGAAGCTGGATGTTACATCTAGGCAAAAGCAATTATATGGTGCATCATTTGGCCTCCATTATCAAGGTACGTTTATGCCCTTGCAATTCAAGTTAATTTCAGTAAAATGCTTTCTTTATATTAAAAAATATGTAGCACAGGGTAGTGAAGCAGCAAGGGCTTTTTATTTAAAATTTATTTAAGAATGTGCATAACATTTATTTTCCTTAGCTATCAGATCATTAGTGCCCTTGCTTGTTTCTTTTATTGCAAAACTATTATTGCAAGCTGTGGAAATCTGTGTTTGCTCAGCTGCTCAGTGCAACCATTTTCTGGAGTGAATGGCATCCTTCCTCTTTTTACCTGTTGATAATAACGTTTTTATTTCAGTTTGTAACTATTTTTTCTTTGCCTTTATTTCTTGCACCTACAAGAATCCACTTCAATTGCCAATAAAACCCACAGTCAGTAGCGTTGGAAACATTATTTTCACAAAAACATTCTGCCCAAATATGTTGTAAAATTAGGACAGATGCATTGTTTTTTGAAACAAAGACATGAAATTCCATGTAGCACTTCAAGCTTCCTTCATTTCTTTCCAGGCTCTGATAAAAGTAGCATTAATGGAAAATGTTTTCGGAGGAGAAGTTTTGTTACTTGTTTCAGTGGGAGCAGTATTGGAGCATGGCAACAGGAGGCACAGGAAGAAGAAAATAACAGCATTTCATGCTCTGTACATGCCAACCGATGAGAATGAATGAGGCTGTTTAATGTGAGGCACGAGAAGTATGGAGTATTTTTCAGTATTTTTTGCATCTCTTTCAATAGCCTGTCAAATCACATGCTTTGTATGCATCGTGCCACATACTCACACATACAAATCCTAAAAAGCTTACAGTTTTTTGAAGTTCTTTGATTTAGACGTAGGATATGAAGGCCAGGAGAGGAAAATGCAAATCACTGGGGATTCAGTGGGGTGAGAGGTTACATCATTTCAGAAGTCATGCAACCCATAAACTCTTGTAGAAGCTAATAGGCTTCGAGGGCTCTTGGCAATGTAAGCATGGTTTAAGCACTTCACAAGATTGGTCTCAGAATTGTTATAAGATTGTATATGATATAAACAAATCTGATCCCCCCCCCAAAGACTAAAAATGAAGACTGGTGGTAGTAAACATAATTATGTTTACTGTTCTGCAGCTTCACCAAAGAATTTGTTGGTTTCCAGAGTGGTTAAATTGATTTTATACCTTTCTGAGCACACAACACAGCAATTAGTCAATGCTGTATATTAGATTTTTGACAGGTATAAAATTATAGTGCCAATTATTTTACGGAAGTCAATGAACAACAGCCATTTCAAACAGCAGAGGTTTTTGAACAATCTTTAAGACAGTGCTGACAGTAGAAATCTGCCAGTTCACTAAATGTTTTAAAGGTATGACTGTAGTTTCCAAAAAAATTGAATAAAAATGTTTGTTATGCGTGTATGCTATGTGCCTGGTACAATTTTTATTATAATGGTGGCCACTTCTTTACTGACACATACTAACATTTGTTAAATCTTAACCATTTAAGAGTAATGTAGTAGCAACAGAGGTCTCTTTGCTCTTCACACTTCCCGGAGGCATAATGGAAAGAGTACTGAGCTTCCTCCTTAAAAGAAATAAATTTGTATCACCTGACCACAGAAAATCTCTATCCATTTGTAGCACTTATTTGGTCTTTCAGGTAGCTGAAACATAACATTTTACTCCAAGGCAAGTGCAATTTCACACCTCCAAAGAGGCTGGTGACTGCATAAAGGTTTGGTCTAGTTTTTATTTCATTTGGATAATTTCATCTATCTACTTGTCAAATGAGAAAATGACAAGTTCAACAAGCTCTGCAACTTGGCCCTGCCTCTTGCTTGACTTGGGTTGTTGGTGAAAGACAGGTTATTAGCTATGCTCCATTATTCAAGAGAAGGTAGCATTTTTAAAACAGAAATGTGTTACATAGGAAGCTTCTGAACTTACACACCTCTTAATATAACAGTTACATCAATTACAGTAATTTTGTAAGTTACATATTTCAGAGATTGCCTTCAAAGTTTGCTGCTCTGAAAGCAGGATTTTAAAGGAACACTGTGTTCTTCATTGGTGATATTCTTGTTCTAATAAAAGCATGCAAATAATAGAAACTTGTTATAAACATGATTCCCATATAATTTGGAAGCCTGGTTGAAGTGAATTGCTTTATTTTTCATGGGGAAGTGATATACAATTGGTCGTGATGAGTACAGCAGGAGACGAAAAAGCACTGGAGAAAGCTCCCAAGATCTTTCTGCTGTGAAGTTGTCCAAGTAAATGTCAATGAAAATTCCCCGCACTGATGTAACTCCAAAGTGGGAAGGAAAATCCTACCATAGACACGGCGTGTCTTTGTCTTTCGTCTAGAGGACGAAAAGTGTAGGTGGTGTTCCAGTATTCTTTCAAGACTTTATTGATCAGGACCTTTATGTGTGTGACCTGAATTACTCAACAGTTGTGCACCAGCAGCCAGCCTTCACCCACCTGTTTATGACTCCGGCATTATGGCTCGCACAGGCAGGTGTCTTCAGCAGAAGGTGGATCTGGCTCTCACGTGAAGCATTAGGTTGGTATAATTTTCTATTTAGTGGTCTAAGGGGGCGACGGTGCATGTTCTTGCCCTTTTCCCTCCCCAGCCAAATGCCAAAAGCACGCGTATATGGGTTGTCTGGGAAAATGGGAACCAGTGGAGGAAAGAAGGACTTGAGAAGGCTCCCACGGAGCTGAGGGTGCTCCGTGTGCATCGGGCACCCTCAGCCACAGGGAGGGATGCTGGGTGTGGGTCCTGGCTCCTGAGCGAGACCAGCTCAGCTGAGAAATGGCAGAGACAGAGAGAAGGGAGTCAGCCATGCCCGCTCTTACTGCCTGAGATACCGCTTACCCCTGTGATTCCTTTTTGGCTTGATATCAAAGATTATACTGGTACCACTCCAAATCATATTTGCTTTCTTTTTTAACAGATTCCCCCTCCCCTCAGAATATCCTCTCTTGGCTATTATCGGTGTTAGAAATGATCAGACTGATGCAGTACAAATGTCCCTAACCGAAATATTTTATAAGACTAATATTAGAAAATCACACATCATACAAACAAATAATTAGTTATGTGGTCCTCAATAATCCATGTTTCTTCCACTCAGTATAAAATACATTTGCTGTTATGCTTTCTAATTTAATTGATACATTTTAAGTAAGGAGGTGATTATCTCTTCCCTGACTCTGAACATGCCTCTATCCTATTTTATTATTTATTCTCATATTTTTCCAGGTAAAATACTCCATTAGTACACGGCTTCCAACATCTCCTTTTCTAGCACTTAAGAAATCACTGTTTATCCTTTGCAAACCTTCCTTCTTGTCCACTCATTCTCAGCAACACTTGGCAGCGTTTCTCAGATTTCTGTTTTTGCAGCTCTGCTATGGAGCAGCATCTTCTGGCAGAGGCTCCAGGTGATATACGTACGGGTCCTGTGGCTAGGGCTGTCTGAGCGATACGTGAAGTGTGCACAAGGCTCGCAGACAAAATATGCTGAGAGGCAGCGGTTGTTATGAGGTTAGCATTCTCTGTGCTACAGCAAGGCTTGATGCAACGACGGTTTGTCCTCATGCTTAGCTCTTATTACCGTGATGCCACCTAAAATTGAAAAGCTTCATGTCGCCAACATAAGTCTATGAGCCTGTTCAAGCAAACCACGATCCATCTGCTTCAGGATACATGTCTTAGTTACCAGTGCATACACCAGTTTTAATTTGAAAGCAGGTCTTCCCTTCATAACACAGATCTAATTAAATAGCAATTCTATTTCTTAGCTTTGTGACATAGGGATTAAAGGTTGGAGAAATGATCTGGCAAATATCTGTGGAAAAAATACAGAACCTCACTTTTTTATTAATCATTCCTCTCCTAAGGTTAAGTTCAGTTTTACCAACATAACTGTTAAAAAGTAGATAATTTAATTGCCTTTAAAATTTCAGATTTTGTTACTGAAGCTTTGACTGATCAGGATTGAGCTACCCAACTAATGGAATGATTTCTTTTTTGCAAACAAATGAGGACATTAGAAGCATGATTTATCACTACTCCAGAGAGTTTTCCTAGTCAGTATTTTTAACCACATAGCTTGATTTTTATAAACTTCATCAGGTTATAATCAATGCATGTGTGAGGCTGAGGGAGATGAGATGTATGATTTCTTATTCTTAACTGTTGTAGTAAGCGTTTATTAAGGCAAACTTTTCCTGGGATGGCATTACGAGACAGAAATATTGAGAAACAGCAGGCATCCCACCGGACAGGGCTTGGTAATCAAGATTGCATTAACGCTAACGACAGTGGCTGCACAGCTTATTTCCTGTGAGGTAAAAGTGATTTTAACCAACAGCTTTTGCGATGGAGGTGGAAACTGGGAAAATGTTGGCTGTTTCAGGCTCGTGCGAGACCTCTGGTATACCATATGGGAAACAAGTCCGTCTGGAAAGAGGAGCACTGCCGGTGACAGCCTCGGGGTTATTGAAGTCAGCAGATTTGCGATCAGCTCTTTGGGGTTGCTCTGGCAAGCACGGGGGTACTGCCCCGTATGAGCCCCGAAGTGTACAGTTTTGAACTTCTTTTGATTGAATTGTATCCTTTTGGGTGCTGGGTTTTTTTTTGCCCCTCCAGGCTGTTTTTCAAGTTTGGCAAGGTCATTTCAAATTCTGCTCTTGTCTCCCCGTGTATTTGTTGTCACTCTGAGCTTGCTGTCATCGGGAGATTTAATCAGCATACTCTCTAGTCCATCATCCAAATCATTAGTGAAAATTTGACGCTGGACAAAGCCCCATGGGCTTCCCTTGATACGTGTGCGTGGTCTGCCAACGAGCCGTCCGTAATTGCTCTTTGTGTTTCCCAGTGGGTTATACAAGCAGTTCAGCATCCTGAAGACACGGGTTTCTACCACTGGCCCGTGACAACATCATGTAGGACAGGGTCAAAACCCTCGTCATCCCGAAGGCTGCTCTGTCCACTGATCCTATTACCTTGCTGCAGAAGGGAACTAGACGGGCTTGATGTGATTTGCTCTTGACAAAACTATGTCAGCTGTTATGCATCTCCTTGTTTTTGCTCACTAGCTGATTGTTCCCAGCTGTTTCCAGGGATAGAGGTAGAGCTGGCTAATATATAGCTTCCCACCGCCTGCTGCCATTTTCCTTTCTGAATTGGGACCTTGTCTGCCCTTTCCCTGTAACCAAGGACCTTGACCAGTCTTCGTGAGTTTCCAAAGGTAATTGCTAAAGGGCTCTGAGATTGCATCACCAGTTACCCAAGTACCAGAGATGAATTTTATCTGCTCCAAACTGAATGACGATATTTACCTTAGCTACCCTTTAAATTTTCCTTTATTATAGCCTGAGGTTTAACTGCTTTTATCACCCTGCTAGCAACTGTATGGCTGTGGCTCACTCTTTAGTGTAGAGAAAGCAAAGAGTTCCTAAACTTTTCTTCTTTCTTGACATTGTTATCTACATACCAGAAGTTTAATAATTTGATAAAAATCTGTTAGGTGGGAATTTGGGCTGAAAATACAGATGTCTCCTGAATTAAAACTTTATTAGTGACTATAAGGGGAAAAACTAAAATCCTCCACCTAGCTATTGTCTTTGGTTATGGGGAAAGTTTGTGCTTGTGCCAAGAAAAGTCAATGTCTTTTTACTCCTTTCACTTTACACTGCTTAATTTAGGAGCTGTGTTTAGTATTTCACTGAGTCTGTTGGGTTTTCTTGAAATCTGCCATTGTTATTTCTTTTTTTTTCTTGAAAATTGGAAGTTTTGGGAAGAAAACTTTGTGTTTTGGACTGTAACGGGTGAATTGAGACAAGTGGCTGAATGAGGAAACAAGGTTGCAATGACTTCTGGTTGCTTTTAAGGTGTGCTAAATTTGAACTGAGTTGTACGTTCATAGCTGATGATCCTGGAGATAAGGCTTCTCAGTCTGCTCTGCAGGGAGAGGTGGGATGTCCCTTGCCCAGCCAGCTTTCCTGCTGCGCATCCT
>NW_008824372.1:48496-88922 GCF_000699105.1 Pygoscelis adeliae
GGTGGGGTGTCTGCTGGAGGCTTGCTGGCATTGCACTGGGCTGCTGAGCAGGGCATTTTAGATCAAATGTAAAACCAGGAAAAGACGTGTGTAAAATATCTGAAAAATAAATCAATATGAAGGAGATGATTATTTAGAAATAAAGGACATTCTGACTTTTGCTGTCATTTCACTGCTTCATTGAGAAGGCGATGCTTGATCCAATATAAGCTCTAACAGCTATTGTTTTTCAGATCAACTTTTGGTTTTAATGAAGTGGAATAAATGACTTTGAATTAGTTATCATGCTAAAAAGAAGAAAGAGCATGAAAGTATTCAGTTGATTTGATGGGTCAGGCAATATATTTCACAAATTAACAGCACATTTAACTCTAACAAGATATGACGAGTCAAATTTCTCTGTGTAATGCTATTAGCTGGAATGGAATTATACCAGCATGCACTTGGCAGAGTAAGTTGGCTGAAACTGTGCAGTCTTAAGTTCTTTTAGAAGCATAATAGGATATGAAACCCAGGTGCAGAAATAGATTTTTCTGAATTAAAAATGAACCTGATCAGTCTGGGAGATCTTAACGCATCTGGTTTTGAAACAGCTTGGAGCTGCAGCTGAGCTTGGTGAGTGCAAACAGTCTTTGATTCCTTTTCATTTGTGGTACTTGGGACAGTAATGAAGGAATTTGGGTTGTGATATAAAGTGCTTTGTTAACTTGAGCAATTTTCAAGTGCAGCCATCAGGGACTTTCTGTGGCTTCTGCTTGAAATCTTATTACTTAATAATTAACTGTGAAGAAGTTAGTCACTTTACTTTGTTCTTACTATGTCTTTTGCCAGAACAAAACAAAATACTGCTACGGAACCACTGAACAGTTTTCTGCACTGCTGAAAATATTTTTGTTCAGTGTGTGTATATAACAGTCTGTGGCAGTACCTATCTTTTGTCCTAGCAGCCGTCAAAGGAAAGAATAAAATAGATACCCGTTCCCTACCTACCCTGGCAAAAATGTTTTGAAACCTGCCGGTTTTGACCATGCAGCAGTTCCCCAAGGTAACGAGTGCTCTGGGTGCGTGTTCTGTCTGTCAGGGCTCAGTCTTGGCAAGGCATGCTGAGTAGCATCTCTGCTGCTCCTCCCTGAGCAGGTTGCGGTCAGGCTCCTCCCTGTCAGCGATGAGCACTTTGCGTGCTGCTCTTTCCAGCTGCCAGATTTATCCAGGTCATTGACGTTCTTCAAACTCTTTACTTATCTAGTTCATTTAGAAGGTATTACCTTTTGGGAAAAGCTACTTCATTACTGAAGAAGCTTTTTTCATTTAGGTGGCCAGAAATTTCTTAAATGTTGTAGTTATCCTCTGTAAGGAGTCCAGAGTGTCTGGGTTTGTAAGTCAAAGAAAATATTAGCGTTGATGTTAAGAGAAATGTGACTGGCCAAAGGCAGGTGGGTTGCTGCCTCCAGCACCACATTCCTGTGGAGGAGAGTCTTGAGTGCTCTGTTCCCTCTATCCTGGGCTGCATCCAAAGCAGCGTGGCCAGCAGGTCGAGGGAGGGGATTCTGCCCCTCTACTCCGCTCTGGTGAGAACCCCTCCTGGAGCACTGCGTCCAGCTCTGGGGTCCTTGGCACAAGAAGGACATGGACCTGTTGGAGCGGGTGCAGAAGAGGGCCATGAAAATGATCAGGGGGATGGAACACCTCTGCTACGAAGAAAGGCTGAGAGAGTTGGGGTTGTTCAGCCTAGAGAAGAGAAGGCTTCGGGGAGACCTTATTGCAGCCTGTCAGTACTTAAAGGGGGCTTATAAAAAAAGACGGCGGCAAACTTTTTAGCAGGGCCTGTTGTGACAGGACAAGGGGGAATGGCTTTAAACTAAAAGAGGGTAGATTTAGACTAGATCTAAGGAAGAAATGTTTTATGCTGAGGGTGGTGAAGCACTGGCACAGGTTGCCCAGAGAGGTGGTGGATGCCCCATCCCTGGAAACATTCCAGGTCAGGTTGGACGGGGCTCTGAGCAACCTGATCTAGTTGCAGATGTCCCTGCCCACGGCAGGGGGGTTGGACGAGATGACCTTTAGAGGTCCCTTCCAACCCAAACTATTCTATGATTCTGTGGGGAGAAGTTCAGGATAGTGATATGTGATGTGGGATGTGTATGTTTTTGCTGGGTTTCATCAGAGCTATCTCGTACTTACTGCATCAGTAGGAATTTATTTCCTTTTATTTTCTGTGTCCTAGCAGATAAATGTAAATAGCCTGTTCTTATTTTCTTAACAAAAGCAATTTGTGGCACTTCCCAGTAGTTAGATATCATGAATAATTAAAGAAATTTTTGGAAAGCAATAAAAGTATGAAATGGTTACACAAAACACTTGAATCTAATTAAGAAACAATTCAGTGAAGAAGAAAACCTTGATACTTATTTTTAGTATGTGATTCCCTACAATATGAATTCAAATGTAAATTGTGCTTCGGAGAAGAATGTTTCCATCAAAGGCTGATAGCACGTGTTTTATGCTTAGTATTTTACAAATGGATTATCTCAGACCTGGGTTTATAGTTATTGCCTGTGGGCAAAATTCCACCTTAGCACTTAGAGTACAGACAGTAATGCAGTTGTACATATATTTTTCTGCTCTACATATTGTTGATAGAATTGTGTGATTAAATAAGAAATTTTACTATTTTTTTCTGTGGTAGATTGCAGTCAGTATATTTAGGTTTGATTTTGGATATAAAATTTGTAGTCTGAGAATAAGTAGGCTAAGAAATAAGTTACAGGTTGAGTCATTACTAGCAGAATTTAAGTGCTAAGATCTCAAATATTTAAAAGCCAGAGGATTAATGCTGTCTTTGGAAGTCTTGAACTGTGTTTAATCTCAGGTGATGAGCTGTGTTCATGAGTATGCTTTATCATTTCAGAAGGGATAGACTGGGCTGGGTTCAGCTTCGCCCTTCAAAAAACTCAAGTGTTTGAGTTTTCTCAAGACACCTGCTGCTATAGTTCTCTCTCTCTCAGGTGCTTTAGATACTAATAACAGTCCTAAACCCCACCCAGCTTCTAACTGTAGATCAGAGTAACACCCAAGTAATTTGTGTTTTGATGAATGTTAGTACCAGTTAGCATCTGGTAGGAGATGCTTTGAATAATGCCAGAAGTGTGTGGTGTTAGCTGGAGAGGTAGAACAACTGTCACATAAAATGACAATGACAGTTATTTCCAGAATCTAACAAGATTTTTTTAAGTAGTTCAAGCTTGTGAATGAGTTTCAGATAAGCTGTTTGTGCAAGACTTGCATGTCTTCAGATGCAGATCTCATAAGCCTGGTTGTGCATGGATGTTTTGGGTAGGTGTCTTCTAGTGTGTTTGTGGTAGCTCCAAGCAAATATTAAAGATAAATGCTCCTGTATACCTACATTTAAAAAGAATCTTTTAAAGGATTGAAGATTTGAAATTTTAGTAGTTCATATTTCGTGTTTCTCATGTGACTGAGAGTGGCGTATAGGCAATGTCATACCAGGAGAACGATGGTTACCTCTGCCATGAACCAGAGGAGTACCTGAGCCCTGCAGCTCACTGCCAGGCCTCGGCAGGGTTGAGAACTTCTTAAAAAAAAAAAAAAGGCATTATATGGTAATTTTATTACTCTCTGCTTTATTTAACTAAACATTTCATTGTGTTTCAACAGTTTTAAGTCTCCCTGCAGCCAGTAAATTGAATTCAGTTCACCGGTTTGGTAAGATTTATGTAGGATGGCTCTGGTGCAGTGTTAAGATGCTTCATCCTCATACCTGTCCGGGGAAGATTTAAGGCTTTCACCACCCAGTGCCACACATACAGCTGTGTCGGCTGAAGAGGTTACAGTCTCTATAGTGGAGACGAGTGGGAGGGTGGTGTGGCCGCTTTCTGCGGTGAGCTGTGAGCTGCAGTGACTGTTATAGAAGTCATAGTTGTGCTGGAGGTGCTCACTCGTCTCTGGTGGTCACCTACTGATCCAGGTCTACCTGCAGTGAATGCTCTGAACTCGGGTGGAAAATAGCGTCAGCCTGAACTCAGCTTCCTGGCTTTCTTTGGGTTAATTGTCTCCATGAAATCTAATTTTGAAAAGGGGATAATACCTGCGCCTTTAAGAATCAGAGGGGCTGGAAAAACTTGACCACACACAAAATGAGTTTAAAAATGCCTTCTATGCTTCCAGATTCATTTCCCCAGTTATACTGACACTGGAATATCCTGACCACGGGGATGTTCTATGGATTCATAGAAATTTTTTTGAAAACAAGCTTTAGTTCTTCATGTCGTCTTCCTTTTTTTTAGCAGTGCTTGAAGCCTAGTTTGTACTTGGATGTTTCTCTTAATGACCCAGTGGATATTTAACAAAGGCGTACATGGAACTAAATCAGTGGCTGGCTTACAATTGTTTTACAATTTAGGAATTGCCTTACACTGTCCTGCAAATGGACATTTGTCCCATCTTATTTTTAACATGTATTTGTTATGCGTCGTATTGATGTATAAGATTTTTTCTTTTACTTCAGAAACGTTGTCTTGGCATTTGGCAACATCTTTCTTGAGCCTCGTTGTTATACTCTGTTAATATTTTTAAAGGATGTGCTCTACATCCAGAAAATACATTCAGAGATGGAGGGCACTGGTGTGAAACAGCTCTGCATCCTAGGTGTCAAAGGTAGATAAAATATATACCAGTTACTGACAAGCATTAGATTTTGTCACTGTTAATGCTGGTTACATATCACTCAGGAGAAACACTTGCTTCTTGATTTATGTTCACTGACAATGAAATGTCCAGGATGATTAATTACAGCCCTAAATGACAGTGCCCTTATTCATACCTCCCTGGCCTGAATGATTGAAATTAATAAATATATATGTATTGCTGTGGAATTTGCCATTAGCTGTTAAAATATTTGTGCACTTGACATGCTGTTAAGGGATTTAGTTGAGGTGTATTCTTGTAATCAGTAACTTGCTACTTTTTAACAGCAGTTTGTGGTGAGGGAAAGAATTAGAGGATTCTGGAACTGATTAGAAGGTTATGCATAATAAAGTGAAAATATTTTCAGAGAAATTGTTACGATATTTCTTTGGCAGTTTGAGTCCTTAAACTATGACTTTCTGCAAGCATTTTAAGGATTTTGCCTTTATATTTTGTCATTTATTTTTGAAAATGTTGGCTTTTGAAATCTATAAATTACCTTGAGAAACTGTATTTTCGAAAGGTCAGAGCCAGGCACCTATCTGGACAAACTCATGTAACTCTGTCTTGTCAAGAGGAGATCACAGTTGTCAGAGCGTTCAGAAATACCTCTTTTACTTGCATAAACATGGTCCAGAAGGGGGCCACGAAAATGATCAGGGGGATGGAACACCTCTCCTATGAAGAAAGGCTGAGAGAGTTGGGGTTGTTCAGCCTGGAGAGGAGAAGGCTTCGGGGAGACCTTATTACAGCCTGTCAGTACTTAAAGGGACTTATGAGAAAGATGGGGACAAACATTTTAGCAGGGCCTGTTGCAACAGGACAAGGGGGAATGGCTTTAAACTAAAGGGGGGTAGATTTAGACTAGATATAAGGAAGAAATGTTTTACGCTGAGGGTGGTGAAGCACTGGCACAGGTTGCCCAGAGAGGGGGTGGATGCCCCATCCCTGGAAACATTCCAGGTCAGGTTGGACGGGGCTCTGAGCAACCTGATCCAGTTGCAGATGTCCCTGCCCACGGCAGGGGGGTTGGACGAGATGACCTTTAAAGGTCCCTTCCAACCCAAACCATTCTATGTTTCTATGATTTATCCCTCATTTGGGTGACTTTTATTAGATTCATTTGTTTCAATTAATTTTCATGTGAGTAGACACTCACCACATCAAGAAGGAACAGAATCGTATTTGGTAACAGCCTCGGGTAATTTGTAAGAATACTCAGTGGCTGTTTAGCTGAAGAAAAATGCAAAACCCCTCAGTAGTCGTATTTGGCTTGATTTTTCTAGGTCCTACAGGTTATTCTGAGTAGTTCTTGCCCACATCAGGTGAAAATGGCAGCTTCTGTAAATTTGCAATTTAGCCTTTGCCAATAATGTTGGGGTCTGTCACAGACCTGTCAGGTGACACACCTGCCACTCATTTGCTCCAGGGCTATGAAGGTTAAATTGGACTTTTCATTCTGGTAATAAAAAGTACTGAAAAGCTGAACAAAGGAGTGAAGGGTGGAGATCCTGTCAAAGCATCGGTGCTCTGAAACGGAGCTCTTTGCACCGCTCCAGAGGCACGTACAGAAACACGTATGCTAAATCAATCCCTTCGTTATCTGAACTTAGAGAGTGAAGTTTGCTCTTTATCAGCACTGGGGTTTAGAAACCTTTAGTTTAGATCCCTTAACGCTGCCTTTGGGCTGGCTCGCTTCAAATTCCTTTAAGACATTTGCGTAGCTAAGCCCTACATTGAACATCCAACATGAGTGGCTATTTTAACTGCAATTGAACCAAAAAAACCTTACAAGTTCATAGCTCTAAGTTTTCAAGCTGGTACTGGAAATTCAAACTTTCAAAGATGCTTGCTAAATGGAAATGCCATTTTCTGTTTTCAGACTGAAATTACTGGCTTTTCACTCTCTGTATTTCGTTTACCCAGAACCTGTGGTTCTTGTTTGGGGTTTCATTAAATGCTTTCATTTAAAGCAAATGCTTTCTTTTCTAGTTTGTATTTCAACGACAGTATTTTTTGTGACGTTTATGGCTAGCTTTACTTTTGACTTTAACTTCTCTGTGCCTCAGTAGCCCATGTGTAAAATGGAGATAATACTGCTGCCTTACCTTGTCAGTTTAATTAATGTTGTGAAGCAGTCGGATAGTGACAAACAGCAGAGAAAAGCCCGAAGGAAATGAAAAATTCTTTATTCAGAGCAATGTTTGGACAGGAGGCAGGAGATAAGGCCTCAGACACACACTGAAAAATGAGGCAAACCCAAAATATTAAATACATGCTCATTAAGTAAAAAGGATTCATCCTCTGTGTGCACAGGGAGGCAGAAGCACATGGGAAAATGTTGATCTAATTAAAGACATGTAAATAAAGATGCACAAGATGGTGGAGCTGAGATTGCAGTGGCAATGTTATGTCATGCATTTCTGAAATATTTGAATCTTTGAGTACCTTAAACTAGATATGCCTGCTGTACTTTCTGTAAACAGTAAATGTATTAAAATGAGTTTAAAACATAAGCACTTTTTTAAAAAACATTGACCACTTCAAAGTCAATTATAAAAATATTTCCCTGTGAAAATCAATATATTTTCTTATTACTTCTGAGTAATTTCTGGTAGGAAAATATATTATGGATTACAGGGCCAGATATCCTATGAGGAAAAAATATATAGTTTCTTCTGGATTTAACCTTTAAAGAAAAAATAAATGTAGAAAGGCATTAAAGTTGGGTTTTTTTGGTTGGGGTTTTTTTGATTAATATAAGAAGATTCCCCTGACATGCCTGAAAAGCTACATGCTTCAGGATGAATTAGTTTTGCCATGTGTACAATTTTGTGTCAGTGACATCAGGGAAATGATATTCAGTGCTCTAGTGCTTCCAGCAGGATTTCGGCAGTCGGGAGGTGATGGGATGAGTGGCTACTACATATATTAATTCATTACTTTTATCGGCTGCTAGAGCATCTACAAGCAGATAACTTCATTTAGATTTTATTGTAAGAAAGCTCATATATTGGTTTGAGGCTGAGAGGAAGCCTGAAGTGAGGCTCATCTAAGAAAATGTAAATAGTGTGTGTTTGAGTTCCTTTGTGTTTTAGAGGAAATAAATAAATAAATAATCTTAAATATTTACTACTGCCCTGCCCCAGCACTCTCTTCTGGGTCAGGTTTCACTAATGTTCTCTGCACAGAAAGTCCGCAGCTATATGTTTACCCATTTAGTTGTGTTAACCCAAACCAACCGCACGCTTCCTGAGAGCAGGGAGTTCATTAATGGGTGGTTTCCTAAGCAATAAACTGGAGTGAATTGGGGGGGTGAGCTCCTGACTCGTCGTCAAGATAATAGTTATACTGTTGTGTAGTCCAAAGGCAGCCAAAATGTCAGTCTAGTGAAACCTGCACCCTTTCAAGAGACTACCAAATTCAGTTGTTTCTTATGGAGGACTTTTGAATAGTAATACACAGGGCTCAGACCATAACTGTTTGTCCTTTGGAGAGCTGCTGTGGTGTTTGGTGGATTTCCGTAAGAAGATCTTAAGCTCAGAGGCTGAGGCATGAAGGTACCATCGTTGCTTGGGTGTGTCTGTTCTCAACAAAATAATTTCAAGTATCTTTTTCCCACCCCCTCTTTTACTAGAAAGGTCTTCACACGTGTTTGAGTTTCCTTACTGAGACACATTGGTGCCCTTCATCATGTTATACCCTCCACTGAGGAAAATGCTAACATATATTACAATAATGTTATATTACAATAATGAGGAAGATGCTAACATATGTTACAAGTCAAAAAGACCGTACTTGTGCTTTGCTGACTTTCTGCTAGCTGGATGTCTGACCCCCTCTGAGCCCTGCCCCGCTGGTCACAGCAGGATAATCATCCCTTCACTGTGGAGATCTTAAACATGGGGGGTGAATTAAAATATTACCCATGTACTTTTTTCAGTTTTTATGTAAGATAGTAATAGCTTCATCATATACAGCACATAGGTTCTTGCTGCCTTGTCAGCGTTGTCCAACACAGTGTCATTTATTTGTCCAAAATCATTCCTGTCATTTGTGATCTACTGATTTCTCTCGCTTACGCAGGAGCTGCATGCTAAAAGCAGCTTTGCCTGAGCATTTATGTAGCGCTGAGCTGGTCAAGCTGCCAGGGCTTGGAGCTGCTGCTCCTGCTGTGTGAGAATAGTTAAAAAAAAAAAGGGGGGTGGATGGGGGGGAGAAATTGCAGCAAGGGTAAGTAAAAGTCATATGGGGTCCATATGAGGGTAAAATTTAACTTCTAAAGTCATGTAACCAGTCCACGATATGTAAGATTCATGACGTGCTCCGGGTTGCAGTGAAGTCAAACACCCCAGTGACAGACCCAGGTTGTCCTCCCGAAAAGCAGGGCGAGTTCAACCTCTGCCATGTTAGTTAACACTGTGGGACTAACACTACACAGAATGGTTGCTGTCCTTCGTCTGTCTGGTGAAGGCCGCTGACATACATACACACAGGGCTCCTCCTTGCAATGGTAAAATTGAGATTAATTGCAATTCAATCCATATCTTTCCCAAAATGATTTTTAATTTTCTTTGAATGATAAGCAATTATGGTTTTTTTTTCAGGGTCTGCATCAGGAGATAAAATGTCTCTGAAATTTTCAGGTATGTAGTCAAACTATGTTCATAATTGAGGGCTGCAGTAATAAGTATAAAGTCTAATTGTGAGTAAAGAATGAAACAAAAGTTTCTGTTAAACACCTAGAGCTATTGTTGAATTATGCATGTTTAAATAGTATGTGGTACTTTCTCTCAAGAACTTAGAAAAGAAATAATATGGGATAATCTGTAAACTATGAGAAATTGAGTTTTTTGGAGTGATTTACATTTCTGTCTTACGATTCTCAGAAAAGAGAAAATGTTTTTGCTTGTATATGCATAAAGATATTTGAATGAAGTATCTTACTGCAAATTTCCTGTGTTCTGAGCCAATTAAAACTTTTTCAGTTGCTTAAAAACAAATGGAACTTCTTCACATGTAAAGGCATCTCTTTGTTATCGCCTGTTAAGAATTGTGACTTTCCTGGAACGTCCATATGCTTTGTACATGCCCGTGAATCTTCTCATTTCTTCAGAGCGGTCCTTTCTGGGAGGCTTCCTGGTACCCTTGCCTGGCATAATCTTTTTATTCTGAGCGCAGACTGGTTTGACATTGTATGCAGTACAATGTAAAGCAATCTGACATCCCCTATGATCTCTAGGATTTGGGGGTGGAGGGTCCTGTGGCAATAAAATAAGCCTTTTTTGACAGCAGCAAATACCCATGAACCCTCCGTTGTTCTTGCCGCTTCTTTCTCATTTGCATCAAGGGTGATGTGAAAAGTGATAAATGCTGAGAGCAAAACCCCATGTGATAGCAATGTGGTATTGCTGTCACAGGAGAAGGAAAGCTGCTTGGAGAATAGATCTGAAATGTTAAGCAGCAAGTCCATATAAATCTATACCTGTTCAAAATGCGCCATCGTAAAGTCATTGCCACAGATGGCAGGGAGAATAACTTAAAGACTGTATATATGCATATGGGTATGCTCATTTACATAGTTTTCTAAAGTAATAAATTCTTACAGCACTTCTACTTTCACTGGCTTTCAGTATGTGCAAGCAGATCAAAATAAACTAACATGCTAGCCTCTGGATTGATTTAGAAGAGGAAATTATGGCTTTTATTGAAAAGATGAGAAAATCATTTAGGAGGGACTAAGGAAGCAGTTAGTTGTGGTTCCATCCTATGTGGTGTGAAATGTCTTTGGCAAATGGTGAATGCTTTTCATGTGTATTGAATGAATTTTCTTCATCTCTTTAGATCTTGTGTTCAGTAAGATCTGCTATTTAGATGCCACTTGTGAATATGGACTAAGTCTAAGCCAGTGGACACATTCTCCTTTGGTAGAAACATGACCCCTAGGAAACACTTAGTATGCAGTTACACATCCTTCTACATATGATTGTGGTGGAGAGAACAGGTTTCCTGGGTTACTGTAGTGATTTCCTACAGCCTGTTCTTCTCTTGCTTGTCTAATGTTGGCATCGCTGTTCCTGCCAACCCATGCATGGAGAAATGAGCCTGACAAGCTGGCGTGCAAACCCCTCAAGACAGGGATGGACCTGTGCACCCGGCTGCTCCAGTGCTCCTGATGTTCTGCTCAGAAATGCTCAGGCGCTGAAACGAGTCACTTTACGGCAGTTACCTGTCTGTGACCAAACTCAATGGATAGATATGAACCAAAGGCACAGTTTCTGGTTTAAATACTCATTATATTCAGCCTTGCTGTCTGCTTTTACTCCACTCAGGTGAGGCCATGGTGTTTTCCACCATCCACTGGCCTGATGCTGTGACCTTGCTGTGGCTGAATGAGGATGCTGGTGCAAACATGTGAGGTTAAGCCATGTGAGGCAAACTCCTGACTCAAGACCTGAACACACCTCTGCTTTGGGAAGTGCCTGGGCAAATCACTTGGTTCTCAATGAATTCATCTGTGAAAAGAGAGTAATGGTATATAGCAGTCCTACATGGATGTAGAGAGCTATAGCTAACTGCTATCTGTGAGATGGCAGCACGTCGAGGTTCTTGGCTGAATAACTCTCTCTAAACAAAGAGTGTTATTAAGCAAGATCTTGCAAAGAGTCTGAAAGCAGCAGATACATTAACTGTGCATTTCATCGCAGCTGCGTGGCTCTGAATGCATTAACTCCCTTAGTCCTTCCCTGAACCAGCCTGTCAGCAAGTGGGTTTCCCATTTTGGAGGCCCTTTTGAGTGACCGTCATAGGGAATTTTCTTGAAGTAAGGGTTTGTCAGGACTGGCACGAGTCAACTCCTGCTTCTTTGAACTGTCTGCTTTTATTTATTGGCTTGCTGTAGGTTTTAAGATTGTCTGAAAAAATAAAAATAGAGAAGGAAATGAAGTGGTTGCGTGCTACGGAGAAAGTGCAGTTTGTGTAGCTCCCTGGAGATCAGAATAAATTGCTTTCCATGGCTATAGTGCAAAATACATTGGAAGAGGGATGGGAGAAGGTGTGTGTTGCTTAACTTCCACTCAATGCAATATTGCGGATTGCAAGTTAGGAAAGGAATTTAAACTTCTCTTGTTCATAATTCTTTTGGGCTTTCCACATCCTCCAGCAAAGCATCATCTGTTGCTCTGAATCTGTAGTACCAGATTGGGAAGAGCCATGTTTTGGTCCCAGCTGTGTGTCAGTCTTTCCCTGTGAACTGGTCAGAGCATTTAAGGTGAAATCCAGCAAACCGCCTACTTAGATCTTAATCTTCCTGTACTTTTTTCTTTTGACTCCTTGTGAAACAGATGCTGCTATTTTCTTTATTTGTACATTTATGTTGCAAACTCTTTGAAATACATTTTTTTTCCTTGTAATATGGATACGTAGATACCTATTAAGTCTCCAACAATAGATCTTTGATTTCAGTTGTGGTCTCTTAGAGCTACTGCAATACAGACGATGATAACACTACATGTGGATATACCTCCTATTACTTCTTGGAAGTTGATTACAGAGGCTACACAGCCCCACGTGCTGTGAGGCTCTGACTTGTGCAGGGCCTCTCACCCTGTAACTTTTGTGACATTGGGAAATTTGAGAAATGAATTCCTGCGCAGGTTGTGGTAAGGCAGTGGACAAATCTTCCCAAAGGCCTTCTAACATATACAGTCAGCTTATTAGGTATGTTTTTAGTCTCTCCGCCACAGTGCAAAAAGCCGTGTTTGTAGCGAGCAGCAGATCTCTTACTCGCATGTGAACCCACGTTGTAAGCTTGAACTGGGAACTTGGAGGAAAAACATGGGAGGCAGCTGCTGCCCATATTCTGTGCTTGGGAATTATTCCTGGAGTAACCCAAGAATTCTGACTTTCAGCTGGTTTTAAAAGGGACAGGGTATGTATTTTCTGTAACTTCTGTTGCAAGATGAAGTGTGCTACAAGGGTGCTTTGAATTGCTGTGGATATATAGAATTTCTTGCTTGACCTGCCATCGCTTTCACATACTTAACAAAGAGCTCAGCACCCTAATTCTGATTTTTACAGTTCACTGCTGTTTCATATAGACTGCTTCCCCTTCTCTCCTTGTGTTTAGACTGACCCTTTCATTGATTTATTGTGATAGTTCTTTAAATTCCTTGTGAAAGAACAAATTATCTCTTGGCATTTCACATAGAAAGCTTTTAATTAAAAATAAGTTACAGAATGAAAAATCCTATGGAAGTAGAAAAATTAACTAGTTGCATCTTCTATAAGAGGTTTTATTTGAAAAGTAATTGAAAAGAAAAAAGGATGATTCTACAGGTGACATAAAGGATCTTATTCTGACTTTTTAGTTCTCCTCTGTACCTGATGCGATGTGTCAGCGAAAACAAACTTGCCATCTTTATGGATATCCTACATTAGATTGAGGCAGATGCCTATAAAATTCTTGGTGTGTTGTATAAGTCTAAAGAACATAACTCACGTTGTTCTGGAACTTTTTATTCTCTACTTTGTTTGCTATAAACCGGTGTCATCTGGTTTCTTTGTGTGCATGCACGTGCCTTTTGATGGAGATGCGAACCTGGCATCAAGGTCTTCCAAGGATGGAACTGAACTAAAGATGTAGCTAAAATAGGTGAATACTTGATGTCTAGAAGGACAAGCAGTTACATTGCATAAAAGCAATATCAACAGTTGCTTTTATGCAATTGTTTTGTGTGATCTAGTCTTGAACTAATATGCAGGGAGTTGGGCATATTGCTGGCAACTAAATGCAATTATGAATTCTGTTTGTCCATAATTACAAAATATGGTTCAATGCTACTCATGTTGCTTCAAATTAGCTGTGCTACACGATATATGAGGCTTTTGCCTACTGAGACAGCATTTGAGCCCTTTTAATTGTACTTTTTAGAAACAAATTCTCTCATTGTTATTCACCAATACTCAGTTACCCAATGCAAATTCATGAATGGCTATGAATTCTCATGGCTCAGTGGGATACCCGTTGTTAGATTAGCACCTGCTCTTTCTTCAGGGAAATCACAGAAATTGTATCTCTTGTGATTTGATATGAAATACGTATTCCTGAAAAATCTGCACATTAAGAGAAAAAGAAAAGATCCCTGCTATAACTAGTTACAGATGCCTCATAAAATTTTCTAGAACGTCTTTTTTCATCAGGAAATTATTCTCTAAGGAAGTTATCAGTAAGTTAAACTACTCTAACTACTTGCATGGCAAAAGGAGACTAAACATCTCCCAGGAAGTCTGAGTGGAGGGTGGTGGAGAGGTGGGTGTGCGGGGCCATCGGTATCTGCAGAAGTGTTTATAGAGAATCAAAGCCAGTGCCAGAATGGGCATGGATCCTTTCAGGTAGAGATGGATTGCTATCCGCTGGCAGGGGATGCGATAGGAGAGGTGGTGCATGGATGAGTGAGACATGCATGTAGAGTTGATGCGGTATAGGAGGAGTCCATCCAGGAATTTCAAATGTGTCCCTTCACTGGGTCCTTTGTGCTGGTTTTAAATCTTGCCCTGCTTGGGTGCTGCAAGCACTTTTATGATAAATATGAAACAGACTGCTGCTGAGATGCTGAATTTCTTCTCCTGGACCAAGCTGACATTTAGAAAACCAATTAAAAAGCATGTAAGTCAGAATGACCAGTCCCCTGGAGCTACGGGATAAGATCCTGGCTTCAGTATCCTTGTGGAAGGCCACAGCAAGAGCTCTCCGTGAAGACAGTAGTGTTTTTTGGAAGATAAAGGCTTCAGCCCCTCTGGTCTCCCCTAGGAACGGGGCAGTGGCCAGGTTCAGGGTTGGCTTCCTTGTACAGGAGGTGGTTTGGGGCTGTATACGTGCCTGGTGTTTCACCATCATACAAAGCACAATTTCCTTTCTTTGTGCAAGCTTTTTCCTCAACAAAGCATAGACTAACCAGCCTTTATCACCAGTGATCTTCTCCGAAGAGAAATATAACCCAGAAAAGAAGCGGGAGGGTCGTGTTTGTATTGTGATCTGCAGTATGTGCAGATCAGGTGGTGCTGAGTTAGTCTAGTCTCCTGCTGCTCCTTTTTTTTTTGAAAAAACAGCCAGAATCACCAACTGTACTTTTTACCTCTTCCTCTGGTGAAAAGATGATATCCACATAAACAACCCCACTGAAATATGTTTGAGTACTCCTAGTTGTTTGTGTTACTTTTATTAGAATTTTTGGCTGATCTTCAGACTTTGTTAGAGCTCTGTGAAAGAACAGGACAGGCTTCACAAAGCTGTAATCATAAAACTGAGCGTGGGGGGCGAAAGGGATGTGGGGCAGTAACGGCAGTTTTCTCCTAATGTACCATAGGTGGCCAGCAGCTCGACTGTCTGCCTCAATTTTTTTCATTTCACTCTTTACACAAATTGGGGTCTACAAATAGCAATATTTCTGCAAAGGTAAAATAGACTTTTAATACAAAATCTTGTTTAGGTATTTCGCCTCTCTTCTGTTTATGATTGCACATGGTCACTTTGTTAGATGCGATATTCTCCAAACAGTTCCTGGTCTGTAGCTTGGATGCAATCTGAGATTTTTAAACTTGTGCTGTTTTGTTGCCTTTATGGGTTTCTCATAAACAGCAGGTTCTACTTCCAGGTCTGCAGAGACCCGCACTGTTTTGCTGTGTAAATAAGTTAGTAGTAAATCTTACAAAGTCCACAAACTACTGTCTGTATGGACAACTCAAATCTTGGATTATAAAGTTCTTGGATCCCTCCTGTGCCTCAGTTTCCTCTAAAACAGACTTGTCTACCCCTGTGGTTGAGAGGTTAAGGTGAGCACTGTTTTCAAATGGTTTGAGATTCATTTACTGAGATGAGTTACTATAAAAATAATACTTGTAGAATGGATTATACCTAGGAGGTTCAGAAATCTTTATAGCCATACAAGGTAATTCATTAGAAATATTCCATTACTAGCCAATTGTTTTAGGATTTAATTTTCAAATTAGTATTAAATTGCTTAGAGACTAACTTTTTCAGTTCCCCTATATCCTCGGCTTAACCTATAATATTTGATACTCTGTTGTCATATTGTCATTAGAGACATTGCAGTCCAAAGCCTTGGACTACCTATGTGGGAAGAAATAGAATTCTTCATTCTGGAATTGCTCTGAGCTTTAATTCTTCTTGCATCAGGGCTCCTTAAATACTAAAATGTAATACAAAGGGATGGGTGTGGATTCTCTGAAGTCTTTCTAGAGCTTGCAAAAGACAAAGTTTGAATCTTAAACAAAAAGGGATGCTTTCTCTGAAACCTAGCTACAGTATCTAAGTAGGGAGTCCATAAGGTTTCAGTCTCTGTTGGTCCAAAGAGAATGTAAATTGGTACATTTTTCTCATTTTTTCAGTTTAACTCCCCTGCAGTTAAAACAATGTATAATTAAAATAACCCCCTGTTTTCATTAATTATCTCTGCTTTAGATTGTTACTAGGGAAGGAATCAAAGGGACCTGGCTGCTAATTAATTTTAAGTAACTTATGGCATGAGATAACATGGCAGAGAGCATGGAACAAATACTTTTCCATTTAATTGTGCACCAAAGCTCACAGGGAGAGGAATTTCCCCTACGAAAGATTCATGCTCCATTTCAGGTGACAGCCTCTCCCTCCTGCAGTTCAGAATCTGAAAAGAAAACACATGAAGTCCTTATTCTGCGAGGACTTTACCGCCTGACAGTCAAGGTTTGTATATGCATGGTCAAGAACAGAATCCAGCGGGATGCCAACGCTCTTGAAATAGGCTTTTGGGAGAATACAAGCACTTCTAGTGCTTTGACACTTGCACCATCAGTGTCTTCTCTGGCTGTTTCTGATGAACTGGATAAATACTGCTCGCTTATTTCGAAAAGGAAAATGTGCTTGTCCCACTTCAAAAGTAATTTCTGTCGGTGGATGCCGAGCAGACGGGCATGTCTCCTTGGACCTGTGGTTTGTGGTGTCAGACTCTGTGCTACTGGGTGCTCCAGTACTTTTTTTCATGTGAGTTGGGGTGAGTTGTTTGCCAAAAAAAGCAGTATTAAATCTGTTATATGCTTAGTAATAAAATGTCTAGCTGGATAGTACAATGCAAATACTGAAAGCTTATTTACAGTTAAATATGCTTCATTGTTACTCGCATTCACATATTAATTCCTATTAGAATCCATGTTTTAAATTTTTGAGGAGTTGCAAATTGCTGAAGACATTCTGCTTTCAGGCATTCTCTCTTTCCTGTGAAAAGCATTTGAGCTGATCTTTTTTAATTTACCTTTCACTGTAAGGTCATCCTCTCCAGCTGGTCTCTGTGGCTGAAGTCATCTCAACTGATGCTCACAGCGCTGCTGCTGTAATTTCTTACTCTTCCTCCTCCAAGAGCAAACCCTGCCTTACCAGACTCCGGCATCCCCTTAGCACCTTTCCTGTGGGTGCCTCATCAGGTATGCCCCACTTCTGTTGGCAGAAACTAGGCGTCCTCTATGTCTTACAGCCAGCGATACCAATGTCTTACCCCACCTGGTATCCCTTCCAGCCTGCAAGGAGGGAGGATCATGTGAAGTCAGGTATGGTAAATGTTTCTGCAATCGAGGCTGCTGTTCTTTAAGTTCAGAGAAGCTCTGTAACAATATAAAAATTAAACAAAGCAATTAAGCAAAAGTCCATCTATATTTCCTTAAGGGCTTTTCTGTTAGAAAACTTAGAGTTGGACATGATTTAAAAAAAAACCCTTGATTATTTTGCATGGTTTTTAACTGTACCATGGGTGGCTTTATAAAAAAGAGAAAATCTTGTCCAAAGTATCCCTTTTCACTTCCCATCAGATGCTGGCTGATTTCACTTGTCATCTCAGTCACCGTGGTGCTGTTGCTACAATGGTGCAGTTTATGGTTGCTTTTGTGGGCAATCACTGATCATGCAATTGAAACACTGGACTCCACTACTTTTGACATTTATATTTACTGCTTTTTATATTTACTCCAATTTACTACTCTGTCACAGAGGGGAAAATCTTTCATTCTCTCTGGGTCTTTTTCCCAGGTGAAAAGGGGATAGTAATAGCTTCTTGCTCAGAAGCAACCTGTGAGCGTAAAAACGTCCATGCTTCTGAAATGGTTGGGTGTTAATGTGTTGTGGACATAATGATTGATAAATAGAAAAATACTTAACTTTGGTCTAGGCTTAAAAGTTCTCCCAGTATAAAGCGGTGGGAGTTAAGAAGCAGCTGTGCATTTATGGTAGCAAGCGGCAGCATATGGGTAACAAATGATGCTGGTACCTTTAATTTGTATTAATATAATTTATGCCAGCAAAATAATTGTGTATGCACATTAAAGGGGACTTAACAGAATGCTCAATAATACATCTTTTAAGTGTAGACAAACTATCACACTGTAAAGCTTATGATGTTTTTGTTTTGTGTTCTCTCAGTGCATGGCTTAGGGTGGTCCTGGTCCACGACTGACTCGCTATCATGGTGTAAATAACGTCACCGACTGTGAGATGCTTCAGGCTGAATAATACACATATTTGTGGGCACAAAAGATGATGATTGTTTGAGCTAGAAACTGTGTTCTGCTAATTTATTTCTGGAAGATCTTTTAGTTATAGAGATACAGCAACATTAAACTTTTCTATATATTGCCTTTCTAATCTCAAGTAGCAATAAGTATGGTAATTAGCTTTCACAAAAATTAGGTATTCAATGGAAGCTTAATTGCATAAAGTCAAGTGTATATATAAGCTGATAATTTGCTTACACAAGGCCTAAGGCAGGGCAAATATTTGAATAATTACATTTGGCCAGAAGCCTGTGATTTGTGAAGGAGGCACAGTTAGTGGCTCAGCCATGTGTGGTTCTTCCACCTGAGCGATGGCGCTTGTGTAAAGCATTTGCAGAGGGGCTTAGACAATGCTGTGGATAAACAATAAAGTAGAGCCATTCCCTGTCGGGGATTTGGAGTCATAGCTCATTAAATTCTTCGGCATAATACAAGTTATTCTTTTATTGTGTGAGGCGCAGGTAGTGCTTTGTTTTGGGCTGATTCATGTGGTGCGCACAGTTGATCTCAAGGTGCCCGGCTGAAAATACCTAGTCAAAACTGCAAGGGGTGCTCGTGGTGCTTTTGAAGTTATTATGTAAGATCAGAGCTTGCTGAATTATTCTGCTTTTCTTGCTTCATATTGTCAATTATGGTCATTAAATAGATTGATGCTTTTCTGGTAAGATTGATGCATATAATTGGATGAGATTTAATCTTACGTTTTAAATGCACTTATTTTGTTCTGGCTTTTATGATAAACCACCAGATATCTGACTCCTTCCCAAACTCTACTCATCTTCCCTGGAGAGGTCTAACATGTTGATATCTGTGTTTTACTGTGTGTATTATTTCCTGATCTAAAACTAAAAAAAAAAAAAACCCAAAACAAAAAACCTCTAGACAATCGCCAGAGTGACTCTGGGATGTGATCTGGTTCTCCTGGCTTTGCAGGCTATTTATGAGCATGGTGAGAGTGCCTATGATCTGCCTCCTGGACCGGGAACTCCAGTTGTAAGTTGCTGTAAGTTTAACGTGAACACATCTACCACACGCCTGCATAGGCTGGCTGCAAGCCCTGGCTCTAAGATAGCAAGCCTATGTAGTTTTCCTGTTACAAAAGTCGATTTTCTAACTCCTATAGCATCTGCCAAGGGCATCTCAGTATCTGAAGTTCTATATGTGATCCACTACATGCATGATGATTTAATGTTTAAGTTGGAGATGAACAATTAATTTATTACGTGTGAAACCCCTAACTCTCTCAGAAACACCTGTGATATTTCTCAGGAGCATGATGATTTTAAATGTCACATGATAATATCAAAATTTTGGTGCCTTCTGCACCACTATTTGCATGGCACGAGGGTGTATAGAGAGGAATGCAGTGGGCTGTGTCTGGGGATGAAACCATAGCAACTAGAATTGAAGTTTTGATCTCCTTTGTCTCAAATTGGTGATGTTCACTCCAGCAGATGATATACCAAACCAATGAATACTGCAGCTAAGAAATTAAAAGGTCTGTGGATGGATATTAATTTGCATGCACTTTGCAAGTCTGAAGATCTTGCTTCTTTTTAGGGCCACGTTCAAAGATCAGGACGTAACTCAAGAGTTCTCAGTGGCACAGAAGGTGGCTGACTAAATGCTACCACATTATTTAATCTCAAGGAATTTACTGAACAAGATTGATACAGGCGGAGAGTGTTAGGATGAGCCCGTTGCCTCCAGTGAAATCCTTTTAAGAAGCAAGGCTGTCGATACAGAAACTTCTGAAATAGGGGATGCCTGTTCCAGCTTTGGTTGCATTTGGGTAATGACACACAACAGTCCCTGGAAAGCATTTTTGGTACAGTATTCACTGTTCGTTCCTTGTGCTAGTGAGATTGTAAGGTAATAAGAAATATTTTATTTTTATATACTATATTCCACTATTGTTTTTCAGCATTAACTCAGAGGGAAGAGTTACAACATATTCTTAATTTTATATCAATTCTGTTTGAACTGCAAGCATTTTTGACAGAGATCATGAAGTGTTAGGTGTCTGAGTGACTTGCTTGGCTGCATTCTGCTGCACGGCTCTTCTAGGTGATGACGAAATACAGATAGTGAGCAGTTAAGGCAATAGTCACAGCACGTGTCTGACGTGCAGGACAAGCTGGGGGGATTCTGTGAATCAGGACCTGAGAGAATGGAAGAGTTTGAGAACTGGGTCAGACGAGAAGTTCTTCAAATCCAATGACGACAGTGGATGGCTAAGTGTAAGGGTGGTGCAATCGCACATTGATACTTCCTTGGCATATTCTCCCATTTTTCCAGCAATTCATTGCTCTGAGACTTCCTGAGCTAGAAATGGCAACTTTGTGTTTAATAGCCTTCGTTAAGTTCTCTTCTGCTAACTTCTCTGAGTACTTTTCTGAATGATATCCAATTTGTTATCCATAGCTATGAGCTGGGTAGACTGAAAAACTGTATTTTTGGAAATATCTCAATCATTTTAATTTTGTTATAAACGCAAACAAAATACATTTCCCCATATATACATGCAAACAGTGACTCCAAATTAGTGTCGTAATTCTAACAATCAGCTGTGTGGAGCACATAACTGAAAAGTTATTTGCTTCAGGGAAAAAATCCCTAATTAAACTACTGGGAGAAGCCTCTGTAGAGATTATGACTTTATAAAAAAGTCTGCTCTGTGGAAGTCAGTGGAAATTATTGTCTTCATACAACTTCACTGTCATCTTTACAATCCATAAAGCCTGCTGGCTTTTCATCTTGCTGCCTGTCTTTACAATATTTTGCAGGCATTGTTTTACGAAGAAAATAATCAAAGGGTGACAAACTTAAAAAAATTCCTGCTTTTTTTTTTTCTTCAGGTGAGCTAAGTACCCAGTCCTAGGAAGTCTGAAGTAGCAAATACTTAATGCTAGAGCTTGGCTTTTCCTAGGCAGTCACTGCTTGAATAGAGTCTGATAGGAAGTTATCACTGAAAGAAGGAATTGCTCTAGCAGTTGTTCTCTTGTCTGAGATAAAATGGGAGAAGTTCTCATGTGTGTATGTATATATGCTATTGAACGAGCACAAGGAGGAGGGTACTACTAGTTTTGTGTAATTTCTTCAAGTGGTTATAGAAATGGGTTTATGCAGTAATTATTGGACCAAATTATCACCTGAGATAGTAGTGGGCCACTTAAAATGAAAGAACCAACGAACTATACTCAAAAGAAAGAAATTTGACATTGTTTCAGGTATTTCATAACTTACTCAAATCCCACTGGACTTCATGTATTTATTGGAAGTGTCTATGCTGAGGATCTCTTGTGAGAGGAATGAGTTGTCCTTGGTGGGCTGAATCGCTATCTGGATGTGCTTCTTGACTAACTTGAGAGGTAGGTAAGCTGGCTGTCACTAAAGAGGATATTTATTTCTTGCTATCAGAATTTGATATCCTTATCAGAAGGACTAAAATCTTCTGTTTAAGAGTTTAAGTTCAGATAGACTCAGTTTACACGATTGACACTCAGTTTACACTCTGGTTCCAGGTCACAAGCAAACAATAGGGTACCACCTTGATTTCTGATATTTAGGAACTCATTGATTTCCAGGCTAGAGGAAGTTGTAAATCCAGACCAACAAAGTAGTCTGAAAGCTCTTCTGCTCAGGGAACATTTGAGTAAGACCAGAACTGGTTGGACCTTATGAAAACCTGACTAAAGTGTTTATGCCATGGATATCAGTTTCCATCCTCAGGTCTCATGGCATGAATGATGCTCGTGCCTTTGCCTTACTGTGTGAAATAATCCAGCACTCTTGTTTCTCTCCTCCATTTCTGCTGTTTTGAGATAGAACTGTATCTCCATTGTTTGTATAATCACCAATGGGATGTTCCAGATTCTCACACTCTTGTGGCGATTCCAACTCTGAACTCTGCCACTGTCACTTGTTTCTGGTTAAATCTAAGGTGCTTTTTTTGTGAGTCTTTATGAGCAGGTTG
The DNA here is from genome assembly GCF_000699105.1 of Pygoscelis adeliae. Taxonomy (NCBI): domain Eukaryota; kingdom Metazoa; phylum Chordata; class Aves; order Sphenisciformes; family Spheniscidae; genus Pygoscelis; species Pygoscelis adeliae. The sequence continues at coordinate 70,773 of NW_008824372.1, forward strand.
ATATGATGCTCCTCGATTCCCAAATGCCAACCCCCTGCCCCCAAAACCTTACTAGCAGAGTTCATAGAGAGAAGAGTTTATACACAACTGCTATTGGCAGATCTAGTGCTGACAGATCACTTTCATTCAGATGTTTTATTTAACATAAAAAATTCAAAAGATATCTAAAATAAGAGAAAACAGCAGTAAAGCCACAAGCAGAATAACCTAGCTTTCCTAAGGAATGCTATTTCAAACAAAAGGTTTAAACATTTGGAGGGAGGTAGACATAACTATATATATAATCTAGACAAATGCTTTTGTTCTGACATTGGGAGCCAGTTTCTGATTATTTCAGGGTGTTACTATTTCTGTCATATTGTTAAGTGATTAGTTAACTGACAGAAAATTGTCTACTCTATCTTAATCTTTTCATAATTTTAAATGCTTGGATGAAGCTGATTCAAACCCTTTTATCAAGGCTTTTTCTTCAGTTATTGAGAAAGACTAAGCCCTGTACATTGCTTTGAACCAGCAGCTTTATTCTAAACTGCAGTTCTAGTTCTAGGTGTAGATAGCAGTAACAGTACCAGCCTACTGAAGAGGCAAATATAAAATCCAGCATTATTTTTGTATCCTGGTTTTATATTATTTTGTACATAATATAATTTAGAGTGTATATCATCATTTAAGCTGCAGAACACACATGCAAGCTACTTAACTTTGAGATCAATTGACAGAGTCAAATGGAACAAATAATTGCATTTTGGGTCAAGAGAGTGGCAGAGTTGACTGTGCTGCTCAAGGATATAGCAACTTCAGCATCAATAATACCTAACATGCAGCTACACGAATAAATCTTTTTGGTATTCAATTCAGTGGCTCCTCATCCTTAGAAGATTAGTTTTGTAAACGCATTCTGCAGTGGTGTGGAAATCATTACCTTTGGAGAAGTGTGGTACACTTGCTGGAGAGCTACTCGGAAGGTTCAACAGTATGCTGCTCAGTAATATATGAGAAGCACTGATCTTGGATAAATTCACCAGGGCCAGTTATCATGACTGACATACGGTAGGGTAAAATGAATACAAATCGCAGAGTCCATTACTCTAATAGAGCCAGTTCATGGATCCTGTCGAATTGTGCAATAACAGGACAAAGTACCTTATTTCTTGTTCTGGTTCATCTGAACAATAAAGATGGGAATGAATTTACACTTTATTGCTGTAATATTGATATAAGCTGCTAAAACGTTTTCTTTGTATTTTACTGAAGGATTCAAAGCATGTTTTCTGAGATTTTTGTATGAAAGGATCTCTTAATGAATCACTTCTGAGATATAATCAATCATGTCTGAAAAATCGGTATATATAGTGGTCATATACTACTGTGTGGGGATGGAACTGTAATCTCTCCCAGGCACAAATAAATCACGGTCAGTACTCTTAATAAAACTGGATTGTACTTGGCAATGTCTCCTAAGATAGGGGCCTCAGTTACTTTTACTGCTTAATATTGGTATTTTGCGGTAACGATGATGGTCTGACGGTAAACGAAGCAAGGCTGTAGTGAGAGGTAATAAATGAAAAATGGCTTGTGTCACTTGTTAAAATCGCGGAGGTGCCTGTACTGGGTCAGACCAAGGGTTGTTCTGCCCCATGGCTTGGTTGTGCAGTAGCCAGCAGTGAAAACTTAGGGAGCAGGTGAAGAGAAGAAATTTCCTCCTCATATGCTCTCTGCCTCTAACCATTTCCAACTCGAGGACTTCCTAAGCTGAATGTGGATTCAATAATTCAGTGATGCTGTTAGCAAAAAAAATATTACCCTCCCCACAAACTTTACCTCTCTGCACCACTTGGCTGCAGTAGGTGCTGAACCTGCATGGCAACCATTGAAGTTCAAGTCACTTAAAATTAGGGATGATTGAAAATGTCTGTCTGGCAAATATTTGTTCTGGTAGGATTTGCCATCATCAAAATGAGGGCATTGCTGTACATTGCCTTTGATTAAATTCTTATCCGGGTGATTGGCAGCTCGTGCGGGATGCTGGTGTTGAACCTAACTCCAGCGCCTCGGTGTCCCAACCTTTGGGACTTCCAGAACTGCCTGGATCTGATTCTTAGAAACATTCCTGTTTTCTCCAGGCTCCCTGGCCTTGGGACAGCCCGTCAGCTGGGATATCCAAGACTCCAGCTCTGTTTTCAGAAGTGGTTTGGAAATGTGGAAATGTCCTCTTTTCTAAACTGGTTTAGAAACTGGGATTTTTTTTTCTTTGAAATGCTGTAATTCTCTCCTTGTCTTGGTTCCTACTTGCAAGCTACAGCAATACCAATGAGAAATATTTTATTGGCTATGCTGTAGTGACGAACAGACTTTCATGGGGGTGTCAAAGTACTTGTAGGGACTTAGGCTTCAAGGCAACTGGTATATAGCAATAATAGCGGCTGCTTGCATTAGTTCTTTCCTCAGTCCTTCAGAGACTGCCTTTTGTGTGTTGGGACCCCAGTGCTTTGTCTCCTCCTATTCTGAGCACTTAATGCTGAAAGCCCCAGCCCTGCTTTTCTGTCCCAAAATTCAGGGCACACCTTTTCTCATGCTGTTTATCTGGGGGATTGTAATTCCTATGTATTATTTAATAGGAATACATATTATTTAATAACTTTCTAAGGATAAGATACATTTTTTGGAAGATCATAGAGTGTTCATAGTATACCGGTGCAATATACTAGTGGGAAATATAGGCTGAAATGCCAAACATACTTAAAAATATATACCTTTGAACACAACATGATAAAGAATTCCCACCGCACCGTTCTGTGCAACTTGTTGATGCCAGGAGCACTGAAAGACTCTTCTGGAAGGGTTAGTCAGGGTAGATCCAAAGTATATGAAAATATTTTGGAAGTAATATTGCAAAACACAACAATCTGATCTATGAATAAGAGGAAATTAAAGTGATATACCAAATTATTTTTGGTTTTGACTTGGAAATATCATAACTGTCATAAGGCAAAACTGTCTTTTGATTGTAGCGATATGCATTGAAATAACTTGTAGGGAAGTTAATCTTCCAAAGCTTATGAAATATTTTTTTGTACTGAGGGTACAGTTCTAAAAGTTTTTTTCCATCTAAAATATTTAATTTTAAGAGTGAAATGAAACTACAGATCACACAGATGTTCTGGTGAGGCGTTCCTCCATAGGAGGAACAGGAGGGCAGGCAGTCTGGCTGATATCCCGTCTACATGTTCACTGCAAATATTTCTGCTTGGAGACTCCCTGGTGTTCCATTTTCTTTGTGTCAGGGAGCGAGCGGTGGAAAAGATGAGACCACCTCGTGTTGGAGAGACCGGTCCTTGCACTGGCTCTACTGTAGGTTTCCTCCATGACCGTGGGCAAGTCGTTTTAGCCTCTTGCTTTCGGGATGTGCCCGTGGGGGAAGTCTCGTAGCACCTTTTTATAAGCATTTTTGTTCTTTTGAGGACAAGGCAGAACATCCCAGGAAAAGCGGAGCGGTAGATGTAACAGCTCATATTAGAAGTTGGAGAAACACAAAGCTCATCGCCTCGGCAGCCCTCACTGCTGTCTGACACCTGGCCTGATGACAGAGGTAAAGTTTAAATATTCCATTTTGTGCATCATTGGCCAAATTGGAATTGACTGATTTATATTCAACATGAAAATTGGATTTCAAAGTACCTTTAGGAGTGTTGCAAGAAGGCAGCTGCCCTAATGAGAAGATTATTTTGTGATATCGATGCATAATGTAGCTAATGAATTAAATCTAACCACCTAAGGTTAAATCTGTTCATGATGTATAAAAATGCACACAAAAATGAGTTTTTTATTAAAAATATCTTAACTCTAATTCTTTTAACTTCAGCCAGAACATATGTTACATAAATACATCATACGTACAGTTGTAAGGTGAATGCTATCACACCACACGCATTTAGTTGGAATATCAAAATAAATATTTAAATATTTTCACATTTCTGTCATAAACAGGATGGCTTTTCACAGTGCATCTATGTCGGGAATCATATGAGCAATGATACCCAATACAGGTACATTGTTCACCTTTCCAGGCAGGTGGGGAATTATGTCATAACAATTTGCATTATTTTTAATTCTAGTATTTTCACAGGTTTGTTACTTGGAATGGAAAAGTAATTTTCTTAGGTTGACATGTTATGCACAATAAGTTTAATTTTACAAGAATTTGTAATTTTGTTTTAATGATTCATTAAAATGCTATTTTGTTTATGGCTTGTCTTCACAGAATAAAAATTCTCAAATATTGCTTTATTTATAACAATGAAGTATAATAACTTAAACCAAACTATTTCAATCTATGAATTCTCTATGGAGAGGGTAAGGTGACTGGTTAGTCACTGAGCTGTTAACAATATTTAAACATGCACTGGTGTTTTTCAACGAACATTTCCTGACGTGTTCTTTTGTTGATTTATTTTTTTAAAGTCAAAAAGCTGAAGATTCAAGTGGGGCAGTGGGATTGAAATGATAGACAGCGGAATGAATCATTCTGGGCTATCACATAAATGATCTTTGTATTAAAAATGGATTTATGCATTGAACCATAACAGCTTCTTCCAAAAGCCTTTCCAATTTATCAAATTAATAAAATTGTGCCTTTTTAAAAGTGGCAATATATCAATGTTAAAAGAAATTGCATATATCAAAAAGTCAGGAAGAATCGGCAGGCTTTTTGGATGTACATATATTTTTGCTGTAACAAACCACAGTCCCTTCTGGACTCTTAAGATTGTGGTTCCTGTGTGATTACCCTCGTGCTAGATCTAGTTCCAGGAATCCTGTGGAGTCCATCACTGTCACATCTAAGCTGTTCCTCAGTAAACAGCAGGCCCATGTTGCTGCCTTTGTACCCTTAACAGACCCCACAGTTGTATTTATATCATCGCATGTATGTGACTTGGGCTGGAGTAATGAATTTATTTTTTTAGTTAGCAGAGTGGCAAGCATCGTCCTTGCAAGAAGTACTTGCAGGAAGCTCTGAACCTGTGTTCCTTCTGGATGTGGGTTCCTCACCACAGGAGGTAATGAGACGGAGCGTGGGCTTGCTGCAGAGTCCCCTTTCTCCAGAAAATATAATCAAATATTTGCATATCAATGTTGATCATAAAGGGCACATCAGGTAAACTCAGCAACAGATTTCTGGTTGTCCTCATTTACCTGTGAGTATTTTGAGCATTGACTAAATTATGGAGTGGATTGCCTTGGTGCAAGGTCATTTGGGGCTTTCAAAGCTGTACTGAGGTTTGAGGACTTATTCTCATCTCATGACTTAAGTTAAAACCTTGGCTCATATTCCTGATTCTTAGAATATCTCTAATTTCACAGAGGTTTGAGAACCTCCCTCTACAGTGCAGCACTTTTACCTCGGTATTAGAGTTGTAAATTTGAATAAGCTAAAATGTTAAAGTTGTATGTTTAGGTGTCCTGAAGTTCTCTGGCTTCAGTGCCGCGCTCACCAGTTTGGATGTTGACACCTCTACCTCAAGTCAGATATTTATGTTTGTGTGTGTGTGTCTATGACTATGGTGCAACTGTCTATTACATTTCTGTTGACGTTCTTACATAGAATTAGGGAAATATTGGTTTAGTCTATCAGCTTTTTTAACCTTTACCTGGCATACGTCTGATGGGTCCAACGGTAAAGGCTTCTGGAAATGATGGTGAGCGGTGTATCAAACAGGGAAAAATCCACAGGCAAGCTGAACGGCGACAGCCGGCACCAGCTTTTGGCTCTGGGTTCAGTCAGTGTAACCTGCATCTGCAGGCTTGGCTCAGCATCAACCTTCATTTCAGGTACCATCTCTCGTCTCTAGACAGTGATGGACCATCGGGTACCTTCTCCTCTTGCATACTTATTCTTTGAGTGTCAGAAATGCAACGGGATAATGGCAGCATGTCATTAAACCTCTCACTTTCTGGCCGTGTTTCAGATGTGGCAAATTAAATGTATTAAAAGCAATTCAGGCCATTGTGTCTTCCTGGCGAGCCGTGATAACTGTCAGAGGGGCAGGAATTAGGCTTGTCTGGATACAGAAGAACAGAAATGTTTACGTATTTCAATGAGAGGTGAGATAGAATGCATACGTATAGGTTGAAGCTAAAGCATGCTAACAGAGTTGGCTGTAATGAGATGACATGTCTTATAACAACTAAAAATTATATTCCCGTTACTAAAATATATGTAGGGAATGAAGATGACTATACTGCAATCACTGTGGGGCTATGAACATGTTACAGAGCATATCCAGGAATCAGACAAGTATTTTGTATGTTGACATCTGTACTTGAGCTCTCACACCTGCATATATCCGGAATATTTCTTCTGAAATCAGCAGAGTTAGAGGAATTGAAAGTTGAGAGAGAAAAGCAGGCCAACAGAATTAGTAATTTTTTTTTGTAAGAGAATGCAGTATGAAAGCATTCTTTTGCTAACAATCATCATCTTAGTAAAATTTAATTTGCTTAAAACGTATTTTGCTGGAATAAGCACTGTCACGGGGGTTCCTGGTTTTTAGCAGGTATATAACCTTACTTCCCATGTGGTGTGTATAAATCAACATACAAGCAAGTATACCCACTCAGCCTGAGACCAGTTCGGGTGGGGGTATGTTGGACCCCTCCCAGAGATGCTGTGCAATATGACCTAATATTTTCTGATGCTTCCCCTCTCTCGGCCACCACCTGTGGTTTCTTATTTTATGCTTTTTAGGACAGGAAGTATATTTTCATTCTGTGGTTGTGAGGTTTATAGCATAATGAAGTCATGGTGTGTGACTTGAGATGTGAATAACTTAATAATTGATGACTGCTTGACAGCTAGATCTGTCCAGTTATGCAGTTAAATGAGAGAGCTTGTGCACACAGAGGAAATTGCTGTCCTGGAGGATGTCCTGGAGTGCAGCGTCCTTGGCAGAACATTGGGCTACCAGGTCGGAGCACACAGCAATTTTTTTTTAATATATAGAATTTTGCAGTGGAGAGTGTCATTCCCTCACTTCGAATCTTTCTGCAGGAACCCACTGCAGGAAATAGAAATGTTTCTTTGTTGCATTTTCTAATCTTAAGTCAGTCAAGATGTTTTAAAAATTGTTCCAGATAAATTTTAAAATAACGATTTCAAGTGAAATTCAAATAACTCTTGATATTCAAACAATTTTCCTCAGCCTCAACGACAGAATAGTGACCCATGGTATTTGGGTGTGAAGAATTGTTTTCCTAGACAGTGCTCCCGCAAGATTAAGATGCGATCAAACCTATTTGTGTTGTATCTCATGTATAAGCAGTTGTGTGGTACGCTCTGTTTCTGTGTTTCATTCCACTGTGAGAAGAAAAATAATCATTGTTGCTGTCAAGGAGGTATTTCCTGGAAAGTTCTTATGCTAACATGACAACACAAACAAACATCCGTTGTCAGCTTCCCAGCTAGCTCTTTCTAGTGCCTTTGCCAATCATGTTCAAGGCAGGGATATCGGAGAAGATTTGGGTACTTGTCTTATAATGTGCTGGGGAGCTTATTTTTTTTTCATTAAAAATATTTATATGCTTTATTTATTGTGTATTTTAGAAGACTGTTATCCTTGAGTTGCCTCTTAACCAGCTGAACTCTGAGAAATTCTTGTTCACCTGGACTCCAGCCCCATGGGTATCTATTGTAGTGACAAGTGCTCATTTCTCTACTCTTGCAGATAAAAACATTCATTGTATGCTTATGATAATTCTCCCGTCTCCAAGTTGTCCTCCTGAAATATCTCCAGGCAGTTCTTCCAGGTCTCCATCTTTGTGTAGGTGCATGGAGGTGATAAATGAGCTTCACCTGGAGGATGGGCGCACGAGTTGGGGCTGAACTCTGGCGTTTAAATATCTGTGGTGCCAGCGTGGCCTTCTCAGCAGGACCTCTCCCTCTGAGAAACTACTCTCCTCAGAGAGGCATTTTGATCACTACCTAATATTGAGAAAGTGAACATGAAAAGAGCCTTCAAAAGGTACTTCATTCCACTTAAGCTGCACAATAAAGTGAATTTTATTTCATGTGATAGTTGTTTACTGTTAAATAGCATCAGCAAAGTTTCATTTCTAATTAACCTGTATACCAAGAGATTTCTCTTCATCTCTCAGAAGATATGTATTCAGACCATCAATTAATCTGTTCTAATGAAAGATATGCAAGTGTGTATGCAAAATAGTCAGAGAAGCCTCTGACTTTTATTAAATTTCCAGTACAGGCCTTGGTGTTACAAGCTTTTGATCAGATACAATCTTTTCTCAAACTCAATCTAATATCCCTAGGTGGCAGCTTTTTCTTTACTGTTTTTTTTTTACTCTTCTTATTTTATCAGGCAGTTTTCTCATCAATTTTCTCCTTTCTCTTTCTCCCTACAGGAGCTCAGACACAGAGCAGTTTTGATGCAGTTATGTTCTTAAATGTGGAGCTGGAAAAGCGGTGGTGCCAGACAAGGCAATTTGGTCTGTCCTGGAGCTCAGCCTGCAGTAGCTCTGTCCCTGCTGCCTCTCAGTAAGGCGGAAAACACGCAGGCACTGAGACTAGATGTTTTGGACATGCAAAGCCTTTCCACCTCCCTCCTCCCCTCCCCGAGATGTCTCCAAAACCTTGCTTTGTACCTGTACTGCCATATCGTATTCGGTTTAAGTGCACAGTGTCACAAGGAGGATGTCATTTTGCACAACACTTTTTTATTTTTTATTCAACAGTAATTCTGCACGTAGCCTGCCGTGGTGTTTGATCAAAATGGTGTCCAAAGGTCCTCGTGCAACTAGAGGGAGAAGCAGATGGGTAGAGGGACAAGCCGAGTGCCTAGCTGCCAGGGAAATGGACTGAAATCAGGAAATACACTAAAGCTGGAAAAAGTGTTATCACTTTAGGGAAACTAAATGCCTCTCTGCATCTTTTCACTCTCTATAGCCTCTTCCATCTTAGACATGCAGAGAGTTTAAGTTTTAATTTGTTACCATGTATCAGCTTAATGAAAGTGGTTCTAAATTAACCTGAATTACCTTGCATTAGCTACAGACCAAATGTATGCATAAATGTAGAAATCCAGCTGCTTTCTGAGAAGTTGCTCTTGCGTGATAACCTACTTGTATGTCTGAAGTCTTGGAAAATTTATCCTTGAGGGCTGATTTTTCAAATGAACATGGAAAAAGCTCATTGTCACGGAGGGGAACTGGGCATCTGTGTCCTGTTAATGGCATAGCCATTGTCTCCATAGTCTGGAGAACAATTTTAGATAAAAAGGAATCTTCTATTTCTGCTGATTTAAAATAATAATATACTCAGTGATGATGATAACTGGCTGTAAGTAGGCGGTGCTTGTTTTATTAACTGTCTGGATGCGGTGTATGGAACACGTGGAGCCTGGGCTGGGCTTTGTCCATCTTGCAGCTCCTGTCTGATCTCCCTGGTCTGTGGCTGGGGAAGATGCTGCTGCTGCAGGATGCAGCTCTCCTGCCGTGGGATCCGTTTTGTATTCCAGCCGTCGCTCCTTGCTCCCTTTGGTGTTAGCTCCGTGCCTGGGCTCACACTGCTCAGACCTGGAGAATGGGGATCTGGAGCAGCAGCTGCATGGTCTAAAGCATCTGTTTAGCCTCTTGCAGGTAGATGAATAAATCTACTGGCATATATTTCTATTTCAAAAGAGCATTTTTAAATCAGTCCAGGAGGTGGGATGTTTGAAAGGCCCCGAAGGTGCTAAAGGGCCGTATTCGGGTGTAATTCAGTGGCAATCGAATCCCAGTCAAAAACTCTAACTTTTCGACTTCTTTAATTGACACTTAGAATAGGATTTTCAGCTGTCCTGGGAGATAAAGTTTCACTGAAAATCAATGGGACTCTTACACTTCTAATGACTGAAACGCCTTCAGAAATCCCATCTTTAGGACTCTAAATTACTATCTCATTTTCAGAAGTTCTCAGCAGCTTTGACAGGGTTTTATTGCTGTTAACTAGCACTTGGGCCTTTCTAAATCTCCTCCCTTAACTATCATGGGAGCTGTGGGAGCTGTGCTTAGGACACCAGGAACTGGGGCACACATTTCTGGATTTTTGAATTAAATTTTTAAAACACTTGCTGAAAAACTGTAGTGTAGAGATGAAGCCTGGTATTATTCCTGCATCCCTCTCTGAAGTTTTCAATTCCCTATTTGATCTATAGGATCTAAATAAATCAGCATGTTTGCCTGTCTTATCCAATGTCTAATTAAATATGAAGATTACGGATGTACTTGAACTGAAAAATGAATGCTTGAAATATTTTCATTGAGATCTGGATTTATAATGAAATTATTTATTACTTCCAAATTAGAAGCATTAGAAAAAGTTACAGTGTTTGTACTTGTGATTGCTACAAACTGCTTATATTTGCATCTCATGTTTTTTATACAAACACCTTCCCTCTTTTGTAGAAAACTGCTCTGAAATGATGATGTTGCCCTTCTGAGATTTTTTTTTCTCCTTTGACTATACCTTTTTAACTGAGTGCAATGCCTAAAGGAGAAGCTGAGCATTAGCCTACCACATTTCTAGTTCCAGTGACTGAACTTAATCTGAGGCTTGACATGCCGTACTAAAAATAACCTTTGGGGTTGCTACAGCTGTTTTCTTGCCTCTAGGTTTAATTTTGGATGAATTCCATAAACTTGATTTAACATTAGTATCTAGTTTGATATCTTTCAGGAATATTTTTCAATTGCTCCTTAGGTTTAGAAAGTGTGTGGAAGCCATAAATGAGGTTCTTCTCTCCAAAAAGTTGCTGAGATGAATATGGTGAAATAATAAACTTGTGCATAAATCACTATTTATCTTCATAGCAATGAGATCACTTAGTGATCTGATGAGCAAGTTCTCCTGTATTTTAAGAAAGAAGGCTGATGAGAAGGGAAACAAGATATTATGATAGTTGAGAAATACAAGGGTATGTTACTGAGAAGCAGGTATAGGTGATAATGACTTTTAGCTGTTAAACAGATGCATGTGCGGGAGACTTATGCTATGCATCCAACACAGTCAAGTAGGGAGGTACTGCTCAGCCATGTTTCATGATACTTAAAACAAGAAGATATTGAAGAAGAAGAAAAAATACATACAAACACTGATGGAAAAGAACTCTTTTGCTACTCACCTGGAATGCAGACCCCAGAATAGCTGAGTGTGAGTAAAGAGTGGGGCTGGGACATGAAGCTTTATTTCTTGGAGATGAGTCAGATTTGCAGAAGAGGAAGACAGGGCTGTGTTGTGTTAGCAGGCAGAGTCCCTGGGTTATAATGCTTGTTGTTAACCTGAGGGTTTTTTTCCCCCAGAATGAGACCTTGGGTGAACTACAAACCAGAATTACTAGCATTAGAAAAGACTTTGCAGCCAGTTTTGTCTTGATTTATACATGTTATTTGCAATATTGAATAGATATTTGGCAAATGAAATTGAGGAAAAAAAACCTTGCTCATTTAATTAAGAACCATATAGGGCATATATTAGTAGAAAAAATCTGTCATCTTTGCTTTGGGTTTCCCATAATCTGGCATAAAAATAATGTGTAATATAAATGTGTTTATACCTTAGTGTATCTTGTTAAACCATTTAAAGTTAAATAATGTTTGGCTGTTTCAAAACTTTAATTAGCGTTTAACAAGAAAGCAACAGTATAGCCAATTAGAGATCTAAGCAATAACACACACTCACTTCCATTTTCTAGCAATTAATTGATAACTAGTTTACCATGGGCTAATAATTAAATGAGAAAACATTCTGAGCAAATTGAAAGCACTGATGCAAATGAATTCTGTGTTTATTCTTTTCAAATTCACTGACCACGTTATCTAATCTGTCAGGAACAGAGAAATCCTGAATTATACTAAATATATACTCAGGCTGACTAACCAACCCTTAAAGCAACATTAGTCATTTTCTGGAAGCTTTAATGGCTTTCCTGAAGTAAAATCTTAAAGCGGTGCTGAAGCTGGAGTGTGCATGCAGCAGGATTGCTGGTACGTGGGGCAGCTGATGCTCTGCGGCCCCGCTTACCCCTGTCTGGTTGGCAGATTGATTACTCTTTCTTGTGCTTGAGATAGCGACACCAAACAGACACAGTGGGGATGCATGGCGAGGCCGTGCAATCAGCTGTCACATCCATGTCTTTCCCAAGAAGAAAAATCTCAACCACGTCTGAAAACAAAGGGGTCACCATTTCAGCTACGCTGGTGTTGGCAGCAGACGTGACTCTTGTGCCTTCTGCCAACTGCAAGATAAATGAAATATTTGACAAAGAAGAATGAGTTGGCAAAATCACTTGGTACATTCTGTACGTGAAAACTGAAGACATTTTTCTGCTGAATGTAGCAGTGATCATTGGGAATAGCTCCTCACAAACAGGAAGTGTCCCCGTCACCCGCGCTTGAAGTATAGCAATCTCCAGTGTATGTAGGAGAAAATGTCACTTTGTCTTGAAGTTCATCTATTTATGATATCTTCCTCATCTGGACGGGCAGTAAGGTGAAATCGCCTGAGCTCTATTAAGCTTTAAACACAAGCCATCCATTCCAACAAAACATTCCCCGAAAGATAGTGTTTTTCAAGGCCACTCTTACCCCTGACTATTGTAAAACTGCCGTGTCGATATGCGGGGAATAAACTCTGACCGTTTCAATTGCCTTTCCAACATAATGGAACTGTAAAACAATAAGATGATACTGGGTGTTTGGAAAGACACCTCCCCCCCAGGTTCTCATTTGTTTCTTATCTAAATTAAGAGGTACGGGTTTACTAGTGTGAAATCAGTATACGGGACCTCGTGGCAGTATTTGAACAAGTATTGCCTAAAATAATAATTTGTGTTCAAATTTGAATGTATTGTGTTTTGACCTGCTAGTGCAGATTGGGAGATTATGGAGAATTAAGAATGTAAATAATGTTTAGTTCCTTGTTTAAGACTTGTATCCTTCTACTTTCCATATAAATACAGCCTTAGGAAAGGGGCAGGTGAGAGATGCTGAGGACAAACCCTGGAAGCGCCCGTCAGAGTGATGCTGAGCTGCGACATCTCCTGTGAGTGAAGATTGCCCAATTTCCCCCACCAGGTACCTTCACCTTGGGGCGAGCACCCTCTTTCTTGGCTGCTTTATTCCTAGGGACCCCATCCACTGTTTGTTTCATGGGCTCTCTTGATTATTATAAATATAATTTCTCTAGAGTTTTTTGGTCATCTCTAAACAAGATGAGTGATGACACGTCACTTCCTTGTTTATTTAATAAGTAACATTTACTGGTATCCCCAGTAGGAGTTTCTGATTTGAAGCAGTCTCTCTGAAATTCTTTCTGAGCTGAAAAACAGATAATACTGGAAGCAACTTAGACATTTTTGGATATTTCATGTCAAAGATATACGGTAGAATTACAGAATAAGAATTCATTCACATTTATCACTGTTTCATAATTTTTTTTATTAAACTTTATTTAATCCTTGCTTTCCAACTCATTACTTTGTCTCTGGTTGTGACAGACTTTTATGATTTATTATGTCCTCTTAATAGATATACATTTTGAGTTAGAGTGGTAGAGCCATATTAGTTCTTTCAATCCTTTCTAGTGCCAATAGAGGATTACTGTGGGAAATACTTGCTTAAAAAGGCTTCCTAAAGCTTATTTCTAGTTTGAAATAACTCCAGAGATGGGTTTTATAGCAATTCAACCCATTGTTTGAAGAAAAGGTTAATGTACGAGAGCCTGGATACTTAGAGATTTTATAGCATGTGGGCTTTCTCTTCCTCTGGAGTGTCATATGTCTTAGTATTGGGGGTTACAGAGTTGTTATGCTTAGAAATAAGGGCAAATCAGACCTTATCCTTACAAATTTTCACTTATTCCCACCAGCTGTTACAAACACAAATATTATCATATATGCATAGCTATAATTTGAAATCATAAATAGTGCCTAATTTTACTGGTATTTACTACACAGACATAAATAGAGCTAAAACTGACTGGAAAATGAAAGAAAAGAACATTTATATCTCATGTAGATGTCAGTGCTAACTTAGAATCATAGAATCATTAAGGTTGGAAAAGACCTCTAAGATCATCGAGTCCAGCCATCAACCCAACACCCCCATGCCCACTAAACCATGTCCCTAAGCACCTCATCTACATGTCTTTTAAATACCTCCAGGGATGGGGACTCAACCACTTCCCTGGGCAGCCTGTTCCAATGTTTAACCACTCTTTCAGTAAAGACATTTTTCCTTACATCCAATCTAAACCTCCCCTGGTGCAACTTGAGGCCATTTCCTCTCGTCCTTTCACCAGTTACTTGGGAGAAGAGACCGACACCCACCTCGCTACAACCTCCTTTCAGGTGGTTGTAGAGAGCGATGAGGTCTCCCCTCAGCCTCCTTTTCTCCAGGCTAAACAACCCCAGCTCCCTCAGCCGCTCCTCATCAGACTTGTTCTCCAGACCCCTCACCAGCCTCGTTGCCCTTCTCTGGACACGCTCCAGCATCTCAACGTCCTTCTTGATGTTCAATATTCAAAAATAAACCTGAATTTATTTTGGTCTGATTAAGTATTGTGTATAGTTTTTCATCAAAATATATATTTAACAAAACCAGACTATGATGTAGTAATTAGAAGAAAAATAATGACAAATATAAATGCTATTTATTAAATAGCAAATAAGCATGTCCAATCACTAAAAAAGTTGCTGTTTATAGTAAGTGAAAACAGTACAAACCTGATACAATTATCATGGATATTTCAGGTAGAGAAAAATATTTTTACGGGCAGACTGGAAGTTCTGAAATTTGGCAAAATGATTATTTGCCATAATGATCACTAAGCAACTTATTCAAGAAATATAGCTCTCTATTATTTGTGGAGTTTCTAGACATTTCTTGCACTTATTCATATGTTATGACTCATTTATGATTTATTCAGACGTCCTTTCAAAACTGTTCATTCTGTGGAATGACTGGGTGTTACAACATTGCGATGTGTGGTGGTGAATCCCTCAAGAAATGACCTGTGTTGAATTAATTTATTGATGTGATAACATTTTAATGTTTTTTTTCTCTTTTGTTTTAAACTTGCTAATTTCTCCTGGAGATAGAACTGAGATTTGTGATAGTCGTATGCAGTAGTGTTTTCAAAATCAAAATATGTCCTCCAAATTATTCCAGGGAGCAAATGGGACAACTTGTTAATGAGATGATGTCTGGAATGGCTTCTAATATTGGGTAGCATATTTTTTTTATGTTCTCATAGAGATATCACGTCTTAACTGCTTTAATCAGTGCATTTTTATCAGATGATCAGCATAGTTTAAGACCCCTTTATGCCATGAGAATATCAATAGTGCAGTTCTAGTCAATAGAGAAACTCACTTTTTTGATGGGGACAAGGAGTGTGTTCTGAACACCAATCGTTACAATGAACACGTTCTAATCAAATGGCCTTTTTACACTCCTTAATTTAACCAAATTTAACCAAAAGCCCCTTTAGTGTGTGAAACGGTTTCCTATATCCTTTCTCCTATTCCATTGCTGAAGCTTCTAGGACATGCGATGTTCTTTCAGAGAAACATCTAGGAAACCTTTCCCTTGCTGCATCCCGCGGCATCGGGCTCTCGCTGCGTGTGCTCCATCTGGAGGTCCTCCAGCCTCTCCTGGCTCTGCTCCTGCTCCTTCCCTGCCCTCTCCATCTCCCGAGAGCTGCTGTTTTACAGCATTAATGCAAGGCTGCCTTTTAGATGCAACTTCAAGTGTTGGATTGCTCTATGGGTTCGAAGGCTTGTTTTTTCCTCATTGGTCACTCCCTTGTTCTATTTGACTGTTAAAATTTTCTTTCTCTTCTATTTTGTTGCATTCAAACCCTGTGAAGACCAATATGTTGTTGTAAACTGAGAACAGCAACATGCTACCTGATGTTTGCAATCAATATGTGTGCATGGCTTTCTTTTCGATGGATCAGTGGGTAACTCAGATTTTTCCTTTATACTAAGCTTAGATTTTTCGACATTCTCTGAAAATATTGATTAACCTCCTTGTTCGTGAGGCTATGACTATAAAATGATTTACTATTTTTAATTTCTCTGCATTTTCCTGGATCCTGGCAAGACTGGAAGCCAATGCCAAGATAAACCTCGCTATATCAGGGTTGACATTGAGATCTACATACTAGGCATGAAGCTACTTTGTACATTTGCATCTCTTTTCTATTTTTCATCACTAATCAAATGTTTGATCAGATTCTGCATTTCAGTGTGTATTGTTTAAGGTATGTATGTGCTTATAGGAATTTTTATATGAACACTTTTTGATTTTGTCACTTCAAATTGAAAGAAGGAAACAGTCTCGCTCCAGCCGCGGGAGGGCTCACCAGATGTCACGTGTTGCTCGGATTGCAGAGTTGCTCCTGTTGTAGACTGGGATCGTCTCCCGTGGTCACTCCAGCGTTTCTCACCACTTGCCAGGATTTCTTCTTCTTTTCTTCCAGCAGGGTGCATTGCAGTAGTGCTGTTCCATTTTTCTTGAGCTAACCCTGCTTTTCTTGTTTTGTTCTGTGCATAGTTGTTGATGGCTGGTTTTTTTTTAATGGATTGCTTTCAGGGAAATCATTACCAAACATATAAAGAACAGGCGGACTGCCCTTTCCGGAAGATATGCAAAGCGCAGTCTCCAGCTGAGATGTGATTAGCAAAAGCTTCTGCTGTCTCAGACAAAAAAAGCCTCTTTCATTTCACCTGTGGGATACATTTCTTGTAGTGCATCACCCACCCGCTGTGCAAAGCTGGGTCTGGGGAGACAGAGGAGCGGAGCAGGTATGGGTTGCCCTGTGCAGCCTGCTGCTGGGGGCGGGGAAGGGGGACAGTAGGGAGTGTGGGGGGCTGCTTCTGGGCACCGCTCTGCTTCCGCTGGCTACACCAGCAGCAGTGCTGATTGCCAGTTTGCAAATCGAATGGTATTCCAAATGCGCCTAGCTTCTATTTAGGTTTAGAAAAATTTCCTGCTGTTCTGTCTTCCACAAGAAACTTGCTTGGTAACTAAAAGTATTCAGTGAAACTTTCCAGTTTCTGTGTAAACGGATATCCAGGGGTGGATATCCCCCTCCTCCCCCAACCTCAGATGCCATCACTCTTTTTCTTTCCAACCAGAAATATTTGTTTAAATAGTTTGATTCGTTTATACTGACTCACATCTTAATGGGATTTTTAATCTGTTTATCTCGGTATCTCGTTCTAGTCTGTGCGTCTACTCCCTTGGACAAACTGTCTCCCATGGCATGCAACCCTAAAGGCAGGTCGAGGTCCATCGGCACTGCAAGAACCCAGCCTACAGAGGCGAACAAGAGCATGAAGCTTCTGCAAGGCAACACATCTCCCAGTTTTTTTAGTTTGACTGTGTTAGTTTTTTATGGAGGGAAAAAAAAAGAACTTTTTGGAGCCTTCTATGTTATTTTTTTTATTGGTTCTACTCATAACACTCTCTGTATCTTTGTAGTGTTCAAGACCTCATGAATTTAAAAAAACCCAACCCAAATCCCAAACAAAACCTGTTTCTACCCAGAAGGATCTTTTATGACTGTACTGTGAGATCCTTGTGGTCATAGCTTCTGCTGCAATGCTGGAATACTTACCTTGGACACACTTATAAATCTTTTGCACTTATCCTTGGGCTTGGTTGTTTGCAGCTGTCACAGAAGTGTGAGACCTCTGACTTTGACCTTGCTGATATGAAGACTTAAATGTGAAGCACTCAATACTTGACGGTAAAGCCGGGATTTGCTGGGGGGCCACGGAGGCCCCCTCTCTGAGAGAGTCCCCAGACTGTCATCCGGAAGCATCCATCTGAACCAGCCTGACCACACGCTGCCTACCGGCAGTGCCATACAAAATGGGAGCAAGAAACATTTCTTCCCGTTAGCAAACCTTTGTTCAAATACCTATTTTGGTAGTTTCCTACAAGGAAACGTGAGTTCAAAGGAGTTATGTATCTGTTCAAATGGTCTTCATGTTATGTTAAAACAAACAAAAACCATAAACCCCGTACCTGTGCCATCCGGAGACTCTCACAAGGCTCCTGGTAAAGCCAAGGCTTTTATTCTACCTGTACTGG